>NC_052155.1:158089963-158390079 GCF_902713615.1 Scyliorhinus canicula | reverse complement strand
GGACAGTATGTCTGCTAGAAGTGTAATCAGTGATTTTTGCAGGGTAAGTGTATTTTTAATAGATATGAAAAGCCACTTTACCTATTTGAAGATAGAGAGCTACGGTAATGTTGAAACAGTTTGAGTCTGGCCAAACAAATCAAGGCACATCTTGTAGCAAGAGACAAAAGAATTGTGTGTGCTTTAAGTGCAGCTGATGTAGCTAATTGAAGGGGCCAGGTCTGTCTGGACAAAAAGAGCTTTTTCCAAGGATTCTTAAGTTGAGTCTTTTCAGCTTGGTCCTAAAAATGGTTTCTTTCTACAAGGACTCTTCACCAAGATAAGAAATTAAAACATGGTTGTTAACTTTATACATAAGTGGTGTTTGAAATATATGGGCTGCTTAATTGTAATGTTTCAGGAAGCAAGCCAAGGTGTTGTAACTGTTAAATATACAGCTATTTTTAAAACATTTTTTTGCTGATGTGCTTAATTCTCTGTTCAAATTAAAGTTTGTTTTTAACATAAAAGCTGTCTACTGGTCATTGCTATCACTCCTGTGGTGCAGTAACATTTCCCCATCAGTTTTACCAAATGCAAATAGTTGGGTTCTCGTCCAGGATCTTAACCAAAATTGGGGTTCCGATCTCAACCCATAACAACAGGACAAAGCTCAACATAGTGACAACTCCATCTGGCCAAATAACATGAGAGTTGATCATTAGTGGTGCGTCAGAGATCCTTTTCCGAACTCTGTTTCTCATTTCATAAGTGACTGGAGATGTGTTAGTTAAAACAGTATATAAATGTGATACAGTTCACAAAATGACATCATGGCAACGGATGAGAATCAGCTTGTTCAAATTCTGTTGGACTTGAGTGGCATCTGCAGTTTAAGTCAGATTATGTAAAGGGATGAGATTTTGCAAAAGGAACCTGCATATTGACTCACTTGAAGTATATTGAAGGCAGAGCAGGAGACACATTTAGAATATTAATGTGAGGTTACTCACGCCATCAATCAGTGATCAAGACTGCAAATAAAATGTTGGGCCCCAGAAAAGATATAAATCAAGAGATGATTTTTAAATTGTACAAGAGTGGACAAGACTATGTTTGGAGCATTTTGTCTAATTTAGTTTCCAACTTAGTATAATTGCCATGCGAAGGATCTGCTTCTTTGTAATCCTCTCATACTTCTCAGCACTGGCTATAAAAGCCCTCTATTATTTCCTTCAAGTTGCTCTTTATTTTGAGCACAAACACTGAATTTTGGGTAATGAGGGTGAAGTTTAAAACCAACCGTTAACCTGTTCTCAGCCAATGGCGGCAAACATTAATAATAATCTGTATTGTCACAAGTAGGCTTACATTAACATTGCAATGAAGTTACTGTGAAAATCCCCTAGTCGCCACATTCCGGCACCTGTTCGGGTACACAGAGGGAGAATTCAAATTACCTAACAGGACGTTTTTCGGGACTTGTGGGACAAAACTGAAGCACCTGGAGGAAACTCACGCAGACGCTGGGAGAACCTGCAGACTCCACACAGACAGTGACCCAAGCCAGGAATCAAACCTGGGACCCTGGAGTTGTGAAGTAACAGGGCTACTGTGCTGCCCTCAGCAGAAGTCACTGCACTGCTAACAGAAACACAAATGATTTCTCCTTCCTAGCATCAAGTCACTGATTTAATTCCAATTAGATTAGCTTCAACGCAATCACAGTTGAGATTTACCAACGCAAGGCCAGGGGTTTGAACCCAAGACGCTCCTGGCCAGATTAATAACACACCATATATTCAACAACCATCGGGGACATCCATTATAGTGTTTTGTTTCCAGCCAAAAGCTTCGGCAAAATATTTGATCCTGAATTTATGCCGGGTATTCCACATAATGAGAGAGATTATTTGTTCCGAATTGCTCATGCTTACCTGATGGTGATGACTTCCTCCCGATCAGCCTGGATGTGCCAGCTACAGTTAACTCTAGTTTGATAGTTAAAAGGCCAACCTGGACTTGTAATTATTCCACTTGGTGCCCTGAGCTGTTCTGGTGCATTGCCACAAGCTGAGAGAAGGAGAAGTTGGACAATTAGAATTAATGCAGCTAACGCTGCAGTGCAACTTTGTCTGAATAGAAATATTACTGCAGTAATAATAAAATAACTGATTTCCATGTTAAGTTTGAAAGTTACATACTCCAATCACAAACAAGAATCTTTAACTTAAATGAAGCCAGTTGATATAAAAGTCGATTGGTAAAAAGAATTAAAGATATAAAAGCAAATTACTGCGGATGCTAGAATCTGAAACAAAAGAGAAAATGCTGTAAAATCTCAGCCGGTCTGGCAGCATCCGTAGGGAGAGAAAAGAGCTAACGTTTCGAGTCCAATGACTCTGTCAAAGCTTTAAAGAATAAAAGATACGGTGGCCATTGAACAGTGAAAAACATTTAAACAAAAACTCAAAAAGACAGACCCATTTGTGGCTCCCAGGGGAAGTTAAGGATATTTATTGTATCAAAAAAGGTTGCAAAGACTGAAGATTAGGAATGTTTAGAAACAGCAAAGTGCTATCAAAAGTTAATAAAAAGGGAAAACAGAGAATATGGGGAAAACTAGCCAGGAATATAAAAATAGATCATAAGAGCTTTTCTAAATATGTTATCATGGGGAATGAGGGAATCACGGAGACAGTGAACAAATATTTGTGTCTGTCTTTGCAGTGGAAGACACAAGTTTCACACCAGAAATAGAGGGTAACTTAGATGCTACAAAGTGAGGTAATTAATATCAGCAGAGATAAAGGACTGGAGAAACCGGAGGGGATAAAATCCAATAAACCCCAAAACCTGATTGCCTAATGTACATCCCAGAATTGTAAAAGAGATAGCTACAGACGCTCTGGCAATGATTTTCCAAAATTTCCAAGAGTCTGGAGCAGATCCAGCAGGTTAGAAGTGAGCAAACGTGACACCGTTATTCAAAATATGAGAGAGAAAACAGTGAACTACAAGCCAGTTAGCCCAACGCCAATTGTCAAGAAAGTGCTGGAAACTCGGAATGAAATCTCAACCATAGAACCCCTACAATGCAGAAGGAGGCCATTTGGTGAATTGAGTCTGTACTGCCCACCCGAAAGAGCACCCCACCTAGGCCCATTCCCCACAACTCCACCTAACCTGCACGTCTCTGGACACTAAAGAGCAATTTTAGCATGGCCAATCCACCTAACCTGCACATCTTTGGACTGTGGGAGTAAGGCGGAGCACCCGGAGGAAACCCACGCAGATACGGGGAGAAAGTGCAACCTCCATACAGTCACCCACGGCCGGAATTGAATCCGGGTCCTTGGAGCTGTGAGGCAGCAGTGTGTCACCCTGATGCACTCAGAAAACCATAGTATGATCAGACAAAGTCAACATTTATTTTATAAAAGAGAAATTCTGTTTCAGATGTTTATTTGAGAATTTTGAGAATGTAACTTGGACAAAGGCGGCCAGTAGAAATGGCATACTTGGATTTCCACTCGATCAGATTGGACACAAAGGTTAATAGACAAGATAAGGGCTCATTGAGTTGGGATGATATATTGGCACAGATAGAGGGTTGGTTTATGAACAGGAAGCAAAGAATGGGCATAAATGCAGCATTCTCAGGTTGGAAGGTTGTGCCGCAAGGACCAGTGGTGGGATCTCAGCTATTTGCAATGATTAGACAGACAGACAGTAATGTATCTAGGTCTGGTACGGTACAAAGCTCGGTGGAAAGCTAAGCTTTGGGGAGGACACAGAGGCTGCAAAGAAATATAGACAAGTTCAGTGAGTGGGCAACAAGGTAGCAGATGGAGCTTAATGTGGTTATTCACTTTGGTCTTAAGAATAGTAAAGCAGAACATTTTAGAAAAGGTGTAAAACTTGTAAATGTTGATGTTCATAGAAGCTTGGGTTTACTCATACAAGGAATGTAAAAGATTCGCATGCAGATATAGCAAGCAGTAAGGACGGCAAATGTCACGTTGGTCTGTATGGCAAGGGGATTTGCATACATGAATAAAGAAGTCTCATTGCAATTGTACAGGGAAATGGTGAGAACACACCTGGAGTACAGTGTTCAGCTTTGATCTCCATATTTAATGAAGGATATACTTGCATTGGAGGCAGTACAAACTTTCCTAGAATGTTACCCGAGACGAGAGATGTGTTCTAGGTCGAGAAACTGAGCAAATTGGATCTATACTCCACTGGAGGTTAAAAGAATGAAAGGTGATCTCATGAAAACATGCAAGATGCTTGACGGGATACACACTCTAAGGTTGCTTCCACTGACTGGGGAATGCACATCTTCATGATAAGGGGCCAGTTATTTAGGACAGAGTGGAGGAAAAGTTTCTTCACTCAAAGTGTACACATCATTGGAATTTTCTACCTGAGAGTGTTGTGGATTCTCCATCGTTGACTATATGTTTTTTTCTTTACTCTTTAACGGAATGTGGGTGTCGCTAGCAAGGCCAGCATTTGTTGCCTACCCCTAACTGACCTGGAACCAAGTGGGCTTGCTAGGCCATTTCAGAAGGAAATGAATAGTCAACCACATTAACGTGGATCTGGAATCATATGTATACCAGGCCAGGTAAGGATGGCCGATTTCCTCCCGTAAAAGGATTAAAGATTTCCTTCATTAAAAGAGATAACTGAAACAGATGGGTTCTACAATAAATTGATAATAGTTTCATGGTCACCATTACGAAGACTAGCTTTCAATTCCAGAGGTCATTAATTGAATTTAAGTACCACCAGTTATTGTGCTGAGATTTGAATCCATGTCCTCCAGTGATATTACCACAGCACCACCGTTTCCTAAAGGCTAGGACAGACAAATATTTGGCCTCTCACAGAATCAAGGAATAAGGGGAGCAAGAGATAACGTAGAGCTGATGCCCAATGTCAGCCATGATCATAATGAATGGCAGAGCAGGCTCGACTGGTCGTGTGGTCTACTTCAGCTTCTGTCTCATATTCAGTAATGTTAATGCCATTGATGTCAAAATGGACGGTTGATTAAATTCTCTTTTGTTGTAAACGATCATTGCCTGGCACTTGTGTTACACAAATATTACGCCACTCATCAGCCCAGGCTTAAATGTTGTCCAAAGTCTTGGTACATATGGGCATGGTCTGCTTCGGTAGCTGAAAAATTGTGAACGGTACAGAACACTGCAAGGTCAGTGAACATCCCAGTTTCTGGCTTTCCGGGAGGTCCTTGTTGAAGCAGCTGAGGAACTCCAGCAGCAATGTTCTGAGGCTGAGATTATTGGACACAACAACCACAACCATGGTCAAAGGTCATTAAAACCCCCCCCCCCAACCCCCCAGCCAGAGTACATGCTGTGCCCATGTTACCCTTTGTACCTCTTCCAAGTGGTGTTCAACATGGAGGAGTACTGATTCATCACCTGAGAGAGGGCAGGAGGGGTTAATTGCTGGAGGTTTTCTTGCCCACTTTTGACCTTAAGTCATGAAAATTCATGGGGTCCAGAGGCAATGTTGAGCACTCCCAGGGCAACTGTGGTGCTGCTGCTGCTGCCTTTGCTAGATCTGCTTTGCCAGTGGGATTGAACATACCCAAGGATGGTGATGGAGGAGTCTGGGCCATTGGCTGCAAGATATTATTCAGTGAGCATGACTATGCCTATGAGTATGCCAGGCTGTTGCTGTTGTTTCACTAGTCTATCAGACGGCTCTCCTAATTTTGGCACAAGACCCTAGAGTTAATAAGGCGGGCTTACTGCAGGGTTGACTGGGCACAATGTACTGGTGTCTTTTCCAGTACCTGGGTCGATATCAAGTGTTTTATCCAGTTTCAATTCTTTATTGATTTTTCTGTAGTGATTTGGTACAACAGATTGGCTTGCTGGACCATTTCAGAGGGCAGTTAAGAGTCAACTAAATGGCAGTGGGTCTGGAGTCATATGTAGGCCAGGCCAAGCATGAATGGCAGATCTCCACTGCTGAAGGACATTCATGAATCAGATAGGTGTTATGACAATCTAATAGTATCATGATCACCATTACGGAGACTAGTTTTTTTTCAATTTATTTAAAAAAAAATTTAAAGTACCCAATTCATTTTTTTCCAATTGAGGGGAAATTTAGCATGGCCAATCCACATACATGCACATCTTTGGGTTTGTGGGGGCGAGACCCACGCAGACACAGGGAGAATGTGCAAACTCCACACAGACAGTGACCCGTAACAGAGATCGAACCTGGGTCCTCGGCACCATGAGACAGCAGTGCTAACCACTGCGCCACCGTGCTGCCTGAAACTAGATTTTAATTCCAGATTTTATTCATCAATTGAATTTAATTCCACCAGTTGCCATGGTGGGATTTGGACCCAGTCCCCAAAGCTTTAGCCGAGGCCTTCTGAATTGCTAGTCCAATATCATTACCGTCACCATTGTCCCTAGATGCCAAAGTTTCAAAGATTTCAGCCTAAGACTGCGATCAGGCAGGAGAACGTGGTTTCTAAGGAGGATATGGCGTTTGTGCCAGGATGGTCTTCTCAATGTTTATCTATAAGAAATTATAGCTCATCCAAGACTGGATGTCAGCCAAGGGCTTTGAGCATATGGAGACTGGGATGCAATCAAAGTGGTGGGAAATAGATAAGTATAACAGTTGCCTCCGTGTGTGGTAATAGCACAAGGTTGCTGCATTCATGCGAGGAAGGGAAGATCCTTGTGGGTTACCATGATGATGGTGCAGGGTTTCAAAGCTTCTGTTACAATGACTGGATAGGCAAAGGTACACCAAGCGACGGCTGTCCTCCCAAACTGGACAGTGAAGAAGTTGGAGGAAGATGGGTGATTAGTTAAAAATCAGGGTTTTACAGAATCCAAGGGAGATACTGCACCATGGTGAAAATCACTGTGATTTATATAGAATCTACAGCATGTGGTTATTTTTATTTGGAAGAAATAAAGAGTCCCCTCACTGCACTCTTTCCCTGAATCGCAGGTCTATCAATGGCACGGACTGACAGGCTGCGAAGTGAATGGATATCCTGGCACACTGAGCAGCTGGCTTTCTGAAGGCCACAGATGGGCAAGAAAAGTGCATTTTAAGCAGCTACAAGCCAAATTGGGATTGCTGCTGGCATATAACCATCCCTCATTAAGTGTTTTCTTCATGTTTATGGTTAATGCTGGATAAAGAGATTCCCTAATTAGACTCTAATTAATAATCTTGTTTTGGGGTGGCAAGGTGGTGCAGTGGCTAGCAATGCTGCCTCGCGGCGCCGAAGACCCGTGTTGATCCCGGCCCCGGGTCACTGTCCGTGCGGAATTTGCACATTCTCCCCGTGTCTGCATGGGTCTCACCCCAACAACCCAAAGACGTGCAGGGTAGGTGGATTGGCCAAGCTAAATTGCCCCTTAATTGGAAACATTTAAAAAAAATTTAAATAATGTTGTTTTGCTATCAACATTTTGGTCTCACTTTAGTTTCATGCTGAACAGTGTGGAACTTGATGCAATTATTGCTAGCATCAAGAGACTGTCCAAAAACATTAAACTTTACAATTGCTGTCTCAGTCGGGAAAAGTCTGTTAGTTTCTCCAGTTGATATTCTACTTTAAAATATCGCAACAATAAATTCTAATGTTTTTCTTTCGTGATCTAAACTAGATTTAGGGCCACAATAAAATCAAGAACCTTGCACATGGTGGGGATTTTTAAAAAGGCACTGGAAACCTGTTCTTGGGCAGGTAACAAGAGAATAAAAATGGTTCCAGCATAATGAAACATAATCATCAGCATCTTATGCATTAGGACCATCGAAACACCTTGGTAAAGCTTGTTTGAATGGACTTACTGATACCTAAAGCACTTGGGTCATGTGAATTAAATAAAG
This sequence comes from Scyliorhinus canicula, assembly GCF_902713615.1. Classification (NCBI taxonomy): domain Eukaryota; kingdom Metazoa; phylum Chordata; class Chondrichthyes; order Carcharhiniformes; family Scyliorhinidae; genus Scyliorhinus; species Scyliorhinus canicula. The sequence continues at coordinate 158,382,180 of NC_052155.1, read as the reverse complement.
CACTATTTATAATGAGTGCGGCTTCAGATGGCATCTGGAATATCAATTAATTGCATCAATGCAGGGTAAAATAATTTAGTAGATAAACTCACAGGACACTGTTGTGGATGAGCCTAATGCATCTTCCTCAATGAATATGCCGAAGGAACATAGTGAGATGATTACTCCACCAATCTTACTCTGATCTAATAACTCACTACATAAACTGCACTGTATTTGCACTTATTTATAGCATACATACTGAATGTACTGACTCTCCACTGCCAAAAATAAAATGATGTCTTAATCAACGTATTCTCATATATCAGCTTCTACGTCAACTACTGACTTCCTTTAACATCGGTGCAGCCCAGCAAACACAACACTCTTGGAAAACTGCCGAATGAAATTGCAGTTGAAATCCTTGAAGCCTAGACGAGAAAGACATCAACCCCTTACCCAGTGTCAGCCCTCTCCCTTGTACAATCACTCATTTGAAAAATAATAGAAATATACCAGCTGAGATCTGTGAAATTTGCGCATTTCCTGAACCATACTTTCCTCCTAGAACGCTGTCCCCTGAAACAAAAGTAAAAAAGAATAAGTTCAGCACATCAAGAATAACTTCAATAAGCAAACTTTATTTATTTCATCCATGGAAAAAAAATACATTTTGCAAAGGAACTCAAAATATGCGGGTATTTGGTTGCTATCCAAAGAAAGTTACGAATTGCATCACCAGAAATAACTTGAAATCAAAACATCTTAGCAGGAAATGATGACCAGTTACAGCATTCTAACTATGCAGTGTATGGCCAATTTTACATCTGGTGGTGGTGAGGCAGCCAAAGAATAACTGATCATTGCAAATCGTGTGACCAGCTGCGATTATTTCTGCTAAATTTAAAATTATACAAAGAGCAATGCTTTACAACCACAAAACCAATACAAAACAGGACATTTCCTCTCATGTCGGCAGCGTGACAGGGAATGCTGCTGAAAACACGAGAGCTCAAGCAAGGTCTCAGAATAACACAAATAACACAATTTGTTTATTTTTTAAACAGTGCAGTAGGCCATTTAACCCATCGTGTCTGCACAGGCTCTCTGAAGGAGCAATTAGTGCCATTCTCCCATCTTCTTCCCATAACCCTGCACATTGTTCCTTTTCAAATCCAATTCCCTTTTTAATGCCGCAATTAAACCTACCTCCATTCTCAGGCAGTGCATTCCGGGCCATACATAAAACGCCACAGGCCCTCCGCACTTAGGCTCAGAAACGGTGAATCCAGTCCACTATCTTCAAAAATTCCCTACTAGTGGAAACAGTTTCTCCCCATCTACTCTGCCCAGACCGCTCATGATTTTAAGATTATCAAATCCCCACTCAGCTTTCTCTCCCCTCAAGGAAAACAGTCCTAACTTCTCCAATCTAGTTTCATAACTGGTTCCAGGGATGAAGAACTTCATTTTCACAAATCATTTTCTTCACACTCCCCAATGGCTTCACCTTTTTCCTTCCTGAAGTGAAGCGAGAACTGGATGCATTATGCCAGCTTAGGCCAAACCAGTAACTTATACAAGTTCAGCATATCAATTAAGTTTAGGATACCGTGTGTGCTTTATTAACTCCTCTCAACCGGTCCTGCCACCTTCAATGACTTATGCATATGTGCACCCAGGTCCCTCAGATCCTGCACCGGCTTTAAAGTTATTTTATACTATCTCCTCATGTCCTTCCTACAAAAATTAATCATTTCACATTTCTCTGTATTGACCTTCATCTGCTGACTGTCCACCCATTCTGCCAACTTGTCTATGCCCTTTTGACATTCTACACTGTTTTCTTCACAGTTTACAATACTTACAAGTTTTATATTGTCTGAAAACTTTGAAATTGTGACCTGTACACGGAGGTCTAGGTTATTAATATATATCAAGAGAGGAACTGCTGCCCAAGAGGGGAAGAGGAAGAACATCAGGGCTATAGTAGTAGGGGATTCAATTGTAAGGGGAACAGATGGGCATTTTTGTTATCTCCCTGGAGCCAGGGTCAGGGATGTCACTGAACGGCTGCAGGTCATTCTGAAGGGAGGGGAGGGTAAACAGACAGCTATCGTGGTACATATTGGTACCAACGATAGAAATAGAAAAAGGGAACCCAGAAGGTAGTGCTCTCTGGATTACATCCGATGCCACATGCTAGTGAGTATAGAAATAGGAGGTTAGCCCAGATGAATGCATGGCTGGAGAAATGGCTGCAGGAGGGAGAGCTTTAGATTTCTGGGACATTGGGACCGTTTTGGGGGATGTTGGGACCTGTGCAAGGCTGACAGGTTGCACCTGAACCGAAATAGGACCAGTGTCCTTTCAGGGAGGTTTGCTAGTGCTATTAGAGAGGATTTAAACTGACTTGGCAGGGAGGTGGGATTTTGAGAGAAGATTCAGTAGGGGCTAGTTGCCAAAATTAGATGAGACGGGAAGTGAGTCAGGACAGCATAGAAGTTATGGGCCAGTAAAGTCACAAGGGAGCTTGGCAAGATTAGATGGTATTTATTTTAATGCACCGAGTCTGACGAACAAGACAGATGAGATTAGGGCGCAATATTAAACATGGAGGTATGATGTCATTGCTGTCACTGAGACATGGTTGAGAGAGGGGCAGGATTAGCAGCTCAATATTTCAGGATAGGATCTGGCAGCGAGACAGGACACTGTTGCAATTTTGATCAAGGAATCAATTACAGCAGGAGGGACAACAGCTTAGAAGACTCTTCAAAGGGTGGCACGGTAGCACAGTGGGTAGCACTGTTGCTTCACAACTCCAGGGTTCCAAGTTCGATTCCAGCTTGGGTCACTGACTGTGTGGAGTCTGCACGTTCTCCCTGTGTCTGCGTGGGTTTCCTCCGGGTGCTCCGGTTTCCTCCCACAAATCCCGAAAAACGTGCTGTTAGGTAATTTGGACATTCTGAATTCTCCCTCCGTGTACCTGTACAGGCGCCGGAATGTGGCGACTAGGGGCTTTTCACAGTAACTTCATTGCCGTGTTAATGTAAGCTTACTTGTGACAATAAAGATTATTATAAAATGAAACCATATGGATAGAACTTAAAAATCAAAAAGAAGCAATCACTTTCTGCCCCCCTAACAGACTGAGAGAAATAGAAGAGCAGATGTGTCGGCAAGTATCAGAGAAGTAATGATGGGAGAGAGGGTGTGTGGAAAGAGATTTAAATTTCCCTAACATTCACTGGTGTAGTCATAGTGTGAAAGGTTCAGAGGAAGCGGAATTCTTAAAACACATCCATGAGAACTTTAAACCAGCACGCAGAAGGTCCTGCAAGACAGGGGGCAGTCCTGGACTTGGGTAACAAAGCCAGGCAAATAACTGATGTATCAGTGGGGAAGCGTTTTGCAGACAGCGATGGTAAATGCTTCAATATTGTTATGGAAAAGGACAAGGATGGGCCTGAAATCAAAGTTCTAAACTTTAATAAGATCAGATATGATTTGGCCAGAGTGGATTGTGAGCAGACACTTTTAGGTAAATCCGTGACAGAACTGTGGGACACATTCAAGAAGGAAATAGGATGAGTACTGGGCCAACATGTTCCAACAAAGAAAAAGGGTGGGACCAACAAATCCAGTGAACCCTGGATATCAAGGAATATACAAAGAACAAAGAAGAGTACAGCACAAGAATAGGCCCTTCGGTTCTCCAAGCTTGTGTCGTCCATGCTGCCCATCTAACTAAAACTTTCTACACTTATGGGGTCGGTATCCCTCTATTCCCACCCTCTTCATGTATTTGCTCAAATGCCCCTTAAACATCACTATCGTACCTGCTTCCACCACCTCCCCTGCAGCAAGTTCCAGGCACCCACTACCCTCTGTGTAAAAACCTTTCTTTGCACATCTCCTCTAAACATTGCCCCTCACACCTTAAACTTATGTTCCCTAGTAAATGACTCTTCCACTCTTGGGGAAAAAAATTCTGACTATCCACTCTGTCCATGCCCCTCATAATTTTGTAGACCTCTATCAGGTCGCCCCTCAACCTCCGTCAGTCCAACGAGAACAAACTAAGTTTATCCAACCTCTCCTCACAGCTAATGCCTTCCATACCAGGCAACATCCTGGTAAACCTCTTCTGTTGCCTCTCCAAAACCTCCACATCCTCTGGTAATGTGGTGCCCAGAATTGAACACTATATTCCAAGTGTGGCATAAGGTTCTGTACAGCTACAGCATGACTTGCCAATTTTTATATTCAATGCCTCGGCCGATGAAGGCAAGTATCCATTATGCCTTCTTGATTACCTACCTGCATTGCCGCTTTCAGTGACCTGTGGACCTGTACACCCAGATCCCTCTGCATGTCAATACTTTAAAGGGTTCTGCCATTTACCGTACATGTCCCACTTGTATTAGTGGCCTGGTAACATTTTTAGTATAATGCCTGTCACAGTGTTAACTATATCTACCCTTCCCATTGTAACATTTTGGGATTTTGTAACCTGTGACAACTCACTCAGATCTGACTTGTATACTTCTGAATGAACTGCTATATATTCACAGTGCACCTGCAACCTACATGGTCACCAGGAGTAGAAATACATGGGCACACAGGAAGCCTAGTGACAGAGGTGTTGGAAGTCAGGGAATTAATGCTAAGCATATCCTCCATAACTAGCACACAGCCATGAGTACCCAAGAACAACCCATCTCAGCATCCTCCTAAGATTTCCAACATTCAATGCCAGCCTTCAGCTAATTCAATTCACTTCATGCTTTGTCAAAAAACTGCTGAGTATTCTGGATATGGCCAAGGCTATAGGCCCTGACAACATCGGAGCTGCAGTACTGAAGGCTTGTAGCTCCAGAAGCAGCAGTGTCTCTGACAAAGCTGTTCCAGTATAGCTACAATGCTTACATCTACCCAGCAAAGTGTAAAATTGTCCCAAGTATGCCCTGACCACTAAACAGGACAAATCCAATCCAGCCAATCACCACACCCATCAACCCAATCACTCTTAATCAATCATAATATGGAAGTATCGCCACTCTTACCAATGATCATGTTCAATTCTGCAAGGACACTCAGCTCCAGATCTCATTACGGATGCCAGAGGTAAGGTGGGAGTGACAGGTCTTGACATCAAGGTAGCATTTGACCCAGTATGACATTAAGGTGCCCTAGTACAGTTAAAGTCAATGGAGATCACAGAAGAAACTGTTTACTGAAAATGATTGTGGTGTTTGGAAGCCAATCAATTCAGTACCAGGGCAGTGCTGCAGGAGTTCCACAGGGCAATGATTTTGACCCATCTTCAGCTACTTCATCGGTGGCCTTGCATCCATGAAGGCCAGAAGTGGGAATGTTCATTGACAATTGTACACTGTTCAATGTCATTCTCAACTTCTCAAATACTGTAGCAGTTCATACCTACTTGCAGCTATACAATGTGGGCCAATAACGGGAAGTAACATTGTGACACACAATTGCAAAGCAAATACCATCTCCAACAAGAGCGATTCTAACCACCTCCTTTTCACATTCAATGGTGCTACCATCGCTGAAAGATCCACCAACTGCTGGGGGCTGGCAGTGACCATAAAGCGAAATGGACCAGCCATATAAATACTGTGCCTACAAGAGCAGGTCAAAGGCTGGATAACCTCTGGACAGCAAGTCGCTCCCAGACTTCCCAAAGCCTTTTCACCATCAAATTAGGACTGTGAATACCCGGAATGTTGTCAGAGCTACATTCATCACTAAGTTCAATTCCATTCAGGCCAAAGCAAAATACTCGATTGAAACCCCACTTGCCACCTTAAACATTAATTCCTGGTACACAGTGGCCATAGTATATACCAACGACAGGATTCACTGCAGCAACTTGCCAAGGCGTTTTTGACAGGACTTTCCAATCTCCTGACCTCTGCCACCGAGGACATCAAGGGCAGCAGGCACATAGGAACACTGGCAAGTTCCTCTCCAAGTTACACACAATATATTGTCATTCCTTCGTCACTGCTCAGTTTGAACTCCCCATCTAAAATCTCTACACCACATGGTCTACAGGATTCAAGAAGCCAATCACCACCATCAATCGGCAATTAAGGATGGGAAAGTAAATGCTGCCCTTGCCAGTGAACATAGAAGACAATGCTTGGCTGGTACACACATTAATTAAAGTCTTTGCCTAGAGTCTATTATGTGAAACACGTGTCATTTTCCTTCTATTTCAATAACATTGTCATTAACACATAGCATCACCCAGTACAAAAATCAGCAAGTCCTTTTAAAAATGTGATATTCTTAATTCCATTCCCTAGGTTAAAAGGCATAATATATAAAAAAAATAATTTCCCTCGAAATGCACAACACAATAAAATCCGAAGTGAGCATGGATATGGGCAGTCTCCTATGACATTTGCTAATGTATACAGAATTAGTGTGGAAATCTGCCGTGATTCATAACTCCTGGAAAATGAGTCAACATAAATAGTGAGGATGATGCACTCCACGTCAACTGTTTTTAGCAACAGAGTAAAACCTTTTGACTTCTAGCAGATTGCTTCAAGCTGCAATCTTCTAATCCTAATGAAAGGACAAGCAGATCACTTGGGTGCAATCTAACTAACCACCCCCCCTCCCCTATGACATTTCTTGCTGTACTTCATCTGCAGCCACTCCAACTGGGTCATCGTCTGTGGTTAAGTGCTCACTCAGCAAGATTAAAATGAAATCAGTCTGCAAAGAATCAAAATTTAAAACGGCTGCAAAGCAGGGTTTGGGTTTAGAAAACAATAGAAGCCTTGCTAACTAATTTCAACTGTGGAAACATTTACTGTAGTGAATATCTGCTCCAATTGTTAAATAGTTAGGTGAAAATTTTCTCAGCCTGAATATATTAGAACTTGGACTGAGCAGAACGATCACGTAGCAAAATATCAGTACCAATCAACTGCTAACATAATTTACGAGTAGCCCATTTGGTTGTTAAAATAAATTATCCCTGACAATGATGATTTCCTTTTATACGAGACCATACATTTCATTCAAAAACTGCAGTTGCTTAAGGATTTACAGAAAATGGTCCCAAAGTGCAAGACAAAGAGTTAAGAGACAATGGAATGAGATGAAAAGCTTGGTCAGAATTTGGACAAGGTTCATAGAGGGAGTCTGGTGTATGGGGTCCAAGTAATTCAACGTTATGGTGATCACATTGGAAACGCACAATATCAGATATTATGACATACCAAACAGCAATGTTATTATGCTTGAGAGAATGACAACCGTGAACATATAAAGTTCCTCTATTTCCAGGTGAATTATGAAAAACACTTAGCAGTAAAATTATAGGTGCTGTTAACTCATACTTAGGTTGTGTCAGGAGAAATGGCTTTGAGCCATACAACAGGATGGAGTTGCAGGCGGCTGCAAGACAATATCATTATTAATTTATGACAACTATTTAAACATATTGTCATATGTTAAACATAACATATTAAAGCATCCATAAACAGATTATTCATAAACTGCAATTGTACCAACATGTTAAATCTGCTCAGGAACAATACAAATCACAAAGCTTTCTCATTGTTATTGCAAGGATCACAAGTTACAAGCTTCTAATCAAGAAAACAGAATGATTCAAGCAGTTTGAATGAAAATTCTACACACTTTGTGCTTCTAGAGAATACGCGGTCCCTGGGTCAGGCAGGTAATTTAATATAATCCGGCACATAAAATGTTTCAATGTCCCAATGGAATAGTTTGATCTAAACTGCATATTAAATGAGGGCACACAATGGACAGACAAAACTAAGAAATTCCAACAGGAACAAACCTCAAAGAGAAAATACCGTATAAGTTTAATCGACATATTTTTTTTGGGGGGGGGGGGGGGGTTTAAGGGGAGACATGCACATCACCAGATGATGAAATACAGATTCACAACCCATGGCAGTTTCATGATCCGAAACTGCTTCTTAAGGGAGATATCAAGTGTAGGCTGTGTCCCCAATAATAGAAAACAAAAAGTAAGGAAGGTCATCTCAGACTAATCAAATAGTGCCTAGCATCTGCATATAGAGCAGGACTGGCAGAGAGACCTTGAAGCAAGTTAATAATAATTGTCAGCTGAGACGCGGGCATCTAGGCATAGGGAGGTGAGAAAACAGCAAGGGATTAAAATTAAAGACCATCTACTATTTGTACTTTTCACTATTGTCACATGAAATTACTGTATTTTTTCCCCCTCATTGAAAAACATCAGGAGGCTCCAATCTTTGAAAACTTCCCCCTTTATGTGCCAGTGTGTATGTTTACATGTTTGTGCAATCCCCCAGAATAGGGTTTACACTGAGCACAAAATAGAGTACCAAAGCCAAGAGACTGATCTGAGCAGCTGGTAAAATAACCCGGTTACAACAGCATCGGTGTCCCCTCCACAATGATCTCGCCGTCTCAATGAAAGATAATCAGATGAGAAGCTCAGCACTCACCGGTGAAGGTGAAGAGGAGAAGAAGGATGAGCGTTAATGTCCCAGTCCCCAGAGACGGGCAAGGGGAGAAGAGGATCCTCTGGCCGCGGCGGCTCAGGGCCATAACCAGGGGCCTGCAGACAAGGGAGAGCTTCACAACGGCGCGGCTCCCCTCCGCCCCCCGCACACACACAGCATCACCCCGGCCGGCCGGCCAGCCGCCAGCAACACCCTCCCTCCCGGCCCGCACAAAGGCACCGACTGCGGCTCCGCGCCGGGCCTCACCTCCCCCCCCCCGAACAGCGCACACAGCCCAGAGCCACAGCAGATCCGGCCGCCCCTCGCAGGAAACACTCCCCTCTCCCTCCTCCGCCGCCTCTCCTCAGGAAACACTCCCCCTCCTCCGCCTGCAACAGGCACGGGCGGGGTGAAATGTCAGCAGACAGAGAACGTCAGCACACAGACGGGGGGGGGGGGGGGGACACAGATGTCGGGGGGGGGGGGACACAGATGGGGGGGGGGGGGGGACACAGATGTGGGGTGGGGGCATGGGGGGGACACACAGATGGGGGGCAGATGGGGGTTGGGGGGGGACAGATGGGGGTTGGGGGGGGACAGATGGGGGTTGGGGGGGGACAGATGGGGGTTGGGGGGGGGGGACAGATGGGGGTTGGGGGGGGGGGACAGATGGGGGTTGGGGGGGGGACAGATGGGGGTTGGGGGGGGGACAGATGGGGGTTGGGGGGGGGACAGATGGGGGTTGGGGGGGACAGATGGGGGTTGGGGGGGGGACAGATGGGGGGTCGGGGAGAGATGGGGGTTGGGGACAGATGGGGGTTGGGGAGAGATGGGGGTTGGGGACGGACAGATGGGGGTTGGGGAGAGATGGGGGTTGGGGGGGGACAGATGGGGGTTGGGGGGGGGACAGATGGGGGTTGGGGGGGGGACAGATGGGGGTTGGGGGGGGACAGATGGGGGTTGGGGGGGGGACAGATGGGGGTTGGGGGGGACAGATGGGGGTTGGGGGGGGACAGATGGGGGTTGGGGGGGGGACAGATGGGGGGGGGGGGGGGACAGATGGGGGTTGGGGGGGACAGATGGGGGTTGGGGGGACAGATGGGGGTTGGGGGGACAGATGGGGGTGGGGGGGGACAGATGGGGGTTGGGGGGGGACAGATGGGGGTTGGGGGGGGACAGATGGGGGTTGGGGGGGACAGATGGGGGTTGGGGGGGACAGATGGGGGTTGGGGGGGGACAGATGGGGGTTGGGGGGGACAGATGGGGGTTGGGGGGGACAGATGGGGGTTGGTTGGGGGGGGACAGATGGGGGTTGGGGGGGGACAGATGGGGGTTGGGGGGCAGATGGGGGTTGGGGGGGCAGATGAGGGTTGGGGGGGCAGATGGTGGTTGGGGGGGCAGATGGGGGTTGGGGGGGGCAGATGGGGGTTGGGGGGGCAGATGGGGTTGGGGGGGCAGATGGGGGTTGGGGGGGCAGATGGGGGTTGGGGGGGGGCAGATGGGGGTGGGGGGACAGATGGGGGTGGGGGGACAGATGGGGGTGGGGGGACAGATGGGGGTTCGGGGGAACAGATGGGGGTTCGGGGGGACAGATGGGGGTTGGGGGGACAGATGGGGGTTGGGGGACAGATGGGGGTTGGGGGACAGATGGGGGTTGGGGGGCAGATGGGAGTTGAGGGGGACAGATGGGGTTGGGGGACAGATGGAGGTTGGGGGACAGATGGGGGTTGGGGGGACAGATGGGGGTTGGGGGCAAATGGGGGTTGGGGGGACAGATGGGGGTTTGGGGGGAACAGATGGGGGTTGGGGGACAGATGGGGGTTGGGGGGACAGATGGGGGTTCGGGGGGAACAGATGGGGGTTTGGGGGACAGATGGGAGTTGGGGGGCAGATGGGAGTTGGGGGGGCAGATGGGTGTTGGGGGGGGATAGATGGGGTTGGGGGGGTAGATGGGGTTGGGGGGGACAGATGGGGTTGGGGGAGAGATGGGGGTTGGGGGACAGATGGGGGTTGGGGGACAGATGGAGATTGGGGGGGACAGATGGGGGTTGGGGGGCGGATGGGGTTGGGGGGAGAGATGGGGGTTGGGGGACAGATGGGTGTTGGGGGACAGATGGGGGTTGGGGGGGACAGATGGGGGTTGGGGGGCGGATGGAAGATGGGGTAAAAATTGGGGGATGGGGGCATGGGGAACAGATGGAAGGATGGGGGGACAGTTGGGGTGATGGGGACAGATGGGGGGGCAGATGGGCGGCATGGTGGAGCTGTGTGGGGGGATAGCTGTGCGGGGGGTAGTTGAGCTGTGGGGGGGTTAGCTGTGGGGTGGGAGGGGGGTAGCTGTGGGGGGTTGTGGTGAATGTATTGTAACCATTCATCACTGTACTACATTGTACCACGCTGTTGCCCATGTGGGCTCCACCTATGGACCATTGTACTGTACTACACTGATTGTATCATTTTGGTGCCCTTGTGGGCTCCGCCCCCTTGAGGGGAGGTATAAAGAGCAGCTGCCCTGTAGGCGGCTCTCATTGCAGAGCAGTCGCAGGCAGGCACTGTCTAGTTGATTAAAGCCACTGTTCACCAATTCTCTGTCTCGTGTGAATTGATGGTCGCATTAGGGGTTAGCTGTGAAAGCTGGGGGTGGATGGAGCTGTGAAAAGGGGGGACAGATGGGGGGCATGGGGTGGACAGGTGGGGGGCAGATGGGGTGGGGGGGCAGGGTGAGGTGATAGATGGGGAGTTGGGGGATGGGATGACAGATGGGGGAACGGGGTGGGCGACAGATGGGGGAGGACAGGGTGGGTGACAATGGGGGAGGGAGACGATGGGGGGACAGATGGAGGGGGTGGGGACAGATGGAGAGGGGACACAGATGGAGGGACAATGACAGGTGGGAGGGGGACACTGATGGAGAGAAGAGTGCGGAGGACCAGATGGAGGGGGGACAGATGTGGCATGAGGGGACAAGTCAGGGGTGAGGAGAGGGGACAGGCCGGGGGTAAGGCGAAGGGAGATTTGGAGGTGGAGTGAGGGGAGAGTTGGGGGGTGAACATAGAACATTACAGCACAGTACAGGCACTGTGGCCCTCGATGTTGCGCTGACCTGTGAAACCCCTCTAAAGCACATCTACCCTATTCCCTTATCATCCATATGTCTATCCAATGACCATTTGAATGCCCTTAGTGTTGGCGAGTCCACTACTGTTGCAGGCAGGGCATTCCACACCCTTACTACTCTGAGTAAAGAACCTACCTCTGACATCTGTCCTCTATCTATCTCCCCTCAATTTAAAACTATGTCCTCTCATGCTAGCCATCACCATCCGAGGAAAAAGGTTCTCACTGTCCACCCTATCTAATCCTCTGATCATCTTGTATGCCTCAATTAAGTCACCTCTTAACCTTCTCTCTAACGAAAACAGCCTCAAGTCCCTCAGCCTTCCCTCATAAGATCTTCCCTCCATACCAGGCAACATTCTGGTAAATCTCCTCTGCACCCTTTCCAGTGCTTCCACATCCTTCCTATAATGCGGCGACCAGAACTGCACGCAATACTCCAAATGCGGCCGCACCAGAGTTTTGTACAGCTGCAACATGAACTCATGGCTCCGGAACTCAATCCCTCTGCCAATAAAAGCTAACACACCGTACGCCTTCTTAACAACCCTTTCAACCTAGGTGGCAACTTTCAGGGATCTATGTACATGGACACTGAGATCTCTCTGCTCATCCACACTACCAACAATCTTACCATTAGCCCAGTACTCTGTCTTCCTGTTATTCCTTCCAAAATGAATCACCTCACACTTTTCTGCATTAAACTCCATTTGCCACCTCTCAGCCCAGCTCTGCAGCTTCTCTATGTCCCTCTGTAACTTGTAACATCCTTCTGCACTGTCCACAATTCTACCGACTTTAGTGTCATCTGCAAATTTACTCACCCATCCTTCTAGTCATTAATAAAAGTGACAAACAGCAGTGGCCCCAAAACAGATCCTTGTGGTACACCACTAGTAACTGGACTCTCGTCTGAACATTTCCCATCAACCACCACCCTTTGTCTTCTTCCAGCTAGCCAATTTCTGATCCAAACTGCTAAATCACCCTGAATCCCATGCTTCCGTAATTTCTGCAATAGCCTACCATGGGGAACCTTATCAAACACTTTACTGAAATCCATATACACCACATCAACTGCTTTACCCTTGTCCACCTGTTTGGTCATCTTCTCAAAGAACTCAATAAGGTTTGTGAGGCACGACATATCCTTCACAAAACCGTGTTGACTATCTCTAATCAAATTATTCCTTTCCAGATGATTATACGTCCTATCTCTCATAAACCTTTCCAAGACTTTGCCCACAACAGAAGTAAGGCTCACTGGTCTATAGTTACCAGGGTTGTCTCTACTCCCCTTCTTGAACAAGGGGACAACATTTGCTATCCTCCAGTCTTCTGGCACTATTCCTGTCGATAAAGATGACTTAAAGATCAAAGCCAAAGGCTCAGCAATCTCCACCCTAGCTTCCCAGAGAATTCTAGGATAAATCCCATCCGGCCCAGTGGACTTATCTATTTTCACTCTTTCCAGAATTGCTAACACCTCCTCCTTATGAACCTCAAGCCCTTCAAGACTAGTATCTCAGTATTCTCAACAACATTGTCTTTTTCCTATGTGAATACTAACGAAAAATATTCATTTAGCACCTCTCCTATCTCCTCGGACTCCACGCACAACTTCCCACTACTGTCCTTGACTGGCCCTACTCTTACCCTAGTCATTCTTTTATTCCTGACATATCTATAGAAAGCTTTAGGGTTATCCTTGATCCTACCTGCCAAAGACTTCTCATGTCCCCTCCTGGCTCTTCTTAGCTCTCTCTTTAGGTCCTTCCTAGCTAACTTGTAACTCTCAAGCGCCCTAACTGAACCTTCATGTCTCATCTTTACATATGCCTCCTTCTTCCTCTTGACAAGTGTTTCAACTACTTTAGTAAACCACAGTTTCCTCGCTCAACCACTTCCTCCCTGCCTGACAGGTACATTCTTATCAAGGACACGCAGTAGCTGTTCCTTGAACAAGCTCCACATTTCCATTGTGCCCATCCCCTGAAGTTTCCCTCCCCATCCGACGCATCCTAAGTCTTGCCTCATCGCTTCATAATTGACTTTCCCCAAGATATAACTCTTGCCCTGCGGTATATACCTATCCCTTTCCATCACTAAAGTAAACGTAATCGAATTGTGGTCACTATCACCAAAGTGCTCACCTACCTCCAAATCTAACACCTATCCTGGTTCATTACCCAGTACTAAATCCAATATGGCCTCGCCTCTCGTTAGCCTATATACATACTGTGTCAGGAAACCCTCCTGCACAGATTGGACAAAACCGGACCCATCTAAAGTACTCGAACTATAGTGTTTCCAGTAAATATTTGGAAAGTTAAAGTCCCCCATAACAACTACCCTGTTACTTTCGCACCTACCCAGAATTATCTTTGCAATCCTTTCCACTACATCTCTGGAACTTTTCGGAGGCCTATAGAAAATCCCTAACAGGGTGACCTCTCCTTTCCTGTTTATAACCTCAGCCCATACTACCTCAGTAGACGAGTCCTCATCAATCGTCCTTTCTGCCACCGAAATACTGTTCTTGACTAACAATGCCACTCCTCCCCCTCTTTTACCACCTTCCCTGAGCTTACTGAAATATCTAAACCCCGGTGTGGTGGTATGAATGTGAGCACTGCCATTGGTGCAGAGCATTGGTTCCCCATTGGCTCTGGCTGGTCATGTGCCTCCCGTCCGATTGGCTGGGACTAGTCATGTGACCGCTCACCAATTGGTCGAGAGGCAAGTAGACCCCGCCTCCGAGGCGGCGTATAAGTACCCAGGTTTCCCGGCGGTTGGCCTTTCTCTGTAGTCGACCACCGGGCTAACAACTAGCTGATTAAAGCCACAGTTTGGATCTTCATCGTGTCTCGAGTCCAATTGATGGTACATCAATTTAATCAGCTAGAATTTTGGAATGGAGCTACGCATCAAGCCTGACTGCCAGCCCGCATGCTTCAAATGCGTCTGCAATCTTTAAACACCGGCAGGCGTGTTTTAACAGTTACCTGACAACTGCAGCCGGCAAGCCCACCAAGGAGCAGAAACTCCACATCCTCCACTCGTGCGTGGGCACGGCGGTATATTCGATGATTGAGGACGAAAGCGATTTTGATGCGGCCATGGAGATTCTCAAAGGACACTTTCTCCGGCCGGTCAACGAAGTATACGCACGGCATCACCTGACGACTAGACAACAGTTCCCTGGTGAGTCATTCGACGGGTTTTACCAGGCCCTTGCAGCTCTAGGGAGAATGTGCGCATGCATCCAAGTTTCGGCGACTGAGCACATGGAACTTTTAATTAGAGACGCTTACGTTGCTGGCATGCAGTCCCCTTCTATCCGCCAACGATTGCTGGAGAAGAACGCCCTCAGCCTAGCTGAGGCACGAACCCTTGCAACCTCCCTGGATGTTGCTGCCCGCGCATACGCCCCCCGGCCGCGCAGCAACCCCCTGGACTTCATGGCACGTGCCACCCCCGTCCTCCGTGGACCCTGACCCCCCCCCCCCCCCCCCCACCGCCCCAGGCCTGCGCTGCGGGACGCTCCAATAAGCTATCGGGGCCCCGCTACTATTTTTGTGGCCTCTCCAGGCACCCCCACCCGCGCTGCCCGGCCCGTGCCGCTCTGTGTAAGAGCTGCGGGAAGAAGGGCCACTACGCGGTGGTCTGCCAGAGCAAGTCGGTCGCTGCCCCCTAGGGCCCTGCGCCGCGTACCATTCTCTCCGGCCCGCCTCCCGGCCCCCGCAACGACCCCACGGTGCTGCCCCGACCGGCCCGCAGATGCCGCTGACACTGCCCCCAGCCGCCACGAGGTTCCCACGGGCGCCACCATCTTGGGCCCCGGACGCTATGTGCGGGCCATGGGCACCGCCATCTTGGGGCCCCGGCTCCACGTGCGGGTTCTGGGCGCTGCCATCTTGGGACCCCGATTCCACGTGCGGGTCCTGGGCGCCGCCATCTTGGGCCAACACGGAAGCCCTGCAAGCGATTATTCTGCCACCGAGGAGGATCTGGAACTCTCGCCACGACTTGCTTCCATCACACTCGACCAGTCGCGACCACGCACGCTCGCCAAGATTACGACAACGATCCAGCTCAACGGACACAATACGAGATGCCTGCTGGACTCGGAAGCACGGAAAGTTTCGTCCATCCCGACACGGTAAGACGCTGCACGCTCCCCATCCATCCAGTTAAGCACAAGATTGAATTGGCCTCGGGTTAGCACTCCGTCCAAATCACCAGGTGCTGCATAGCGGACCTCACGGTCCAGAGGAGGGTTTTCAAAAACTGCAAACTCCTCATCCTTCCCCGTCTCTGCGCTCCGGCACTCTTGGGCCTGGATTTCCAGTGCAACCTGCAGAGTTTAACTTTCCAATTCGGCGGCCCTATTCCCCCCCTTACTGTCTGCAGCCTCTTGACCCTCAAAGTGGACCCCCCTTCCTTGTTTGCTAATCTCACCCCAGATTGTAAACCTGTCGCCACTTGGAGCAGACGATACAGTGCCCAGGACCGGACCTTCATCGGGTCCGAGATCCAGAGGCTCATTAAAGAAGGAGTTATCGAGGCCAGCAACAGGCCATGGCGAGCCCAAGTGCTGGTAGTTCGGACTGGGGAGAAAAACCGGATGGTCATTGATTACAGCCAGACCATCAACAGGTTTACGCAGCTGGATGCGTATCCTCTCCCCCGATTAACAGGATCGCGAAATACAAAGTATTTTCCACGGTGGAACTTAAGTCCGCCTACCACCAGCTTCCCATCCGCACGAATGACCGAAGTACACCGCGTTCGAGGCAGATGGGCGCCTCTACCACTTCCTCAGGGTTCCATTCGGTGTCACAAATGGAGTCTCGGTCTTCCAACTGGAGATGGACCGAATGGTCGACAAGCACGGTTTACGGGCCACCTTCCCGTATCTCGATAACGTCACCATCTGCGGCCATGACCAGCAGGACCACGACATCAACCTCCAAAAATTCCTCCGAACCGCAAAACTCCTTAATGTAACTTACAATAAGGATAAGTGCGTGTTTAGCACCGACCGTCTAGCCATCCTTGGCTACGTAGTGCGTAACGGAGTGATAGGCCCTGATCCCGAACGCATGCGCCCCCTGATGGAGCTCCCCCTCGCCAACTCCCTCAAATCTCTCAAACGCTGCCTGGGCTTCTTCTCCTATTACGCCCAGTGGGTCCCCAACTACACCGACAAAGCTCGCCCCCTCATCCAGTCCACCTCCTTTCCCCTGTCGAGGGAGGCCCGCCACGCCTTTAGCCGCATCAAAGCGGATATCGCAAAGGCCACGGTGCATGCTATCGACGAGTCCCTCCCATTCCAGGTCGAGAGCGACGTGTCAGACGTAGCTCTGGCGGCCACCCTGAACCAAGCGGGCGGACCCGTGGCCTTCTTCTCACGAACCCTCCACGCTTCCAAAATCCGCCATTCCTCGGTAGAAAAGGAGGCAAGGCCATAGTCGAAGCTGTGCGATACTGGAGGCACTATATGGCCGGCAGGAGGTTTACCCTCCTCACAGATCAACGGTCAGTAGCTTTCATGTTCGATAATGCACAGAGGGGCAAGATCAAGAACGACAAGATCTTGCGGTGGCGGATCGAGTTGTCCACGTACAACTACAATATCTTGTATCGTCCGGGGAAGCTCAACGAGCCTCCCGATGCCCTATCCCGCGGTACCTGCGCCAGCGCGCAGATCGACCGCCTCCGCTTCCTCCACACGGACCTCTGCCATCCAGGGGTCACCCGTTGTTACCATTCCACAACCTGCCCTACTCCATTGAGGAGGTCAGGACCGTCAAAAGGGACTGCCACGTCTGCGCCGAGTGCAAACCGCACTTCTACCGCCCCGAACGAGCGCATCTGATCAAGGCATCCCGCCCCTTTGAAAGTCTCAGTATAGACTTCAAGGGTCCCCTCCCCTCCAACAACCGTAACACATATTTCTTGAGTGTTATCGACGAATACTCCCGCTTCCCTTTCGCCATTCCGTCCCGACATGACCACAACAACCGTCATAAAGGCCCTCCTATCCATCTTCTCCCTGTTCGGTTACCCCGCGTAAATCCACAGCGACCGGGGGTCCTCCTTTATGAGTGACAAACTGCATCAATTCCTGCTCAGCAGGGGCATAGCCTCTAGCAGGTCGACCAGTTATAACCCTCGGGGTAACGGTCAGGTCGAGCGGGAGAATGGCACCATTTGGAAGACCATCCTGCTGGCCCTCCGGTCCAGAGGTCTCCCTGTTCCCCGTTGGCAAGAGGTCACCCCCGACGCCCTGCATTCAATCCGGTCTCTCCTCTGTACTACCACTAATCAAACACCTCATGAACGTCTTCTGGTTTTCCCCAGGAAGTCGTCCTCAGGATCCCCTCTCCCGACCTGGCTGGCCACTCCCGGGCCCATCTTACTCCGGAAGCATGTGCGGATGCACAAGTCCGACCCGTTGGTTGAGCGAGTCCAGTTACTCCACGCCAACCCGAAATATGCGTACGTGGAGTATCCCGGCGGTCGGCAGGATACGGTCTCGCTTCGGGACCTGGCACCCGCCGGCGTGCGGCCTCCCCCCCCTACGTCAACACCTCCTCCCAACACCAATTCCCCCCAGCGCCCCCCGGGCCCCCATGACCCAGCGCACATGCCCCCTCTCCCCCAATTACAGCGTCTCCACCACCGGCCCAGGGTACGGAGACACATCTACGACCGACGCTCAAGGAGGCAAGGACGTCACCGGCTCCACTGCGACGGTCCTCCAGAACACCACGGGCACCTGACAGACTGATCGTGTCCATCTGATGAGACCATGGGACATTTTTTTTTGGACTTTGTTATTATTCTATTGCACCTTAAGTTCGTAGTAGTAGTATTGTTTTTTTAATTGTTTTTATTGTTTTTGCTTAATGAGCCAGTGGGCAGCCTACCTTTCTTGATTTTTGCTGCTCATACCACCATTCCTCGGACCCCCCCCCCTCTTCCACTTACACCCCCCCGCCTTCTTTCTCCACTAGGGGTGAATGTGGTGGTATGAATGTGAGCACTGCCATTGGTGCAGAGCATTGGTTCCCCATTGGCTCTGGCTGGTCATGTGCCTCTCATCCGATTGGCTGGGACTAGTCATGTGACTGCTCATCAATTGGTCGAGAGGCAAGTAGACCCCGCCTCCGAGGCGGGGTATAAGTACCCAGGTTTCCCGGCGGTCGGCCTTTCTCTGTAGTCGACCACCGGGCTAACAACTAGGTGATTAAAGCCACAGTTTGGATCTTCATCGTGTCTCGAGTCCAATTGATGGTACATCACCCGGCACCTGCAACAACCATTCCTGTCCCTGCTCTATCCATGTGAAGGGAGAGTTGGGGGTGGGATGAAGGGAGAGTTGGGGTGGGTGAGGGGAGAGTTGGGGTGGGGTGAGGAGAGAGTTGGGGGTGGGGTGAGGGGAGAGTTGGGGGTAGGGTGAGTGGAGAGTTGGGGTGGGGTGAGCGGAGAGTTGGTGTGGGGTGAGCGAAGAGTTGGGGTGGGGTGAGCGGAGAGTTGGCGGGGGGGGGGGGGGAGAGGGAAGAGGGGGAGTACACTCAGTAACAACCCTGACCCTAAACTCAATCTGCACTCAGTTACAGCCCTCTCCGCTGAACTCAATCTACACTCAGTAACACCCCTCTCCACTAACTCAATCCACACTCAGTAACACCCCTCTCCACTAACTGAATCTACACTTCGTAACAACCCTCTCCCTCTAAACTGAATCCACATTCAGTAACAGCCCTCTAAACCCAACCTACACTCAATAACAACCCTGTCCCCTAAACTCAATCTACACTCAATCCAGAGACTTAATTACCTGCAAAGACTCGCATTCAAAGTATCAACTTGCATCATTGACTTTGTCCATATCTGTGTTTGTGGAAGCCACCTCTTCACTCACCTGATGAAGGAGCTGCGCTCCGAAGGCTAGTGACTCCAAACAATCCTGTTGGACTTTAACGTGGTGTTGTAAGGCGTCTTACTGTGCCCAATCTATCTAGGCCTCTGAGTATGCTATAAACTTCAATGAAATCCTCCCTAATCCTTCTCAACTCCATTGAGTACCGACCCAGAGTACTCAATCACTCCTCATATGACACGCACTTCATTCCCGGGATCATTCTTGTGAACCTCCTCTTGATCCCCTTCAAGGCCAGCACATCCTGCCTTTTGGGGGCCCAATATTGCTCACAATCTTCCAAACAGGAATCCTGGCCAGAGCTTTAGACAACCTCAGCAGTACATCCCTGCACTTGTATTCTAGCCCTCCGTAACAATGCATTTGCCTTCCTCGCTGCCAACTGAGCCTGCATGTTAACCTGCACAAAAACCTGAACCAAGCATCCTAAGTCCCTTTGTGCTTCAGATTTCCGAAGCCAAATAAGTGACTAACTGTGGTGAGTTAGTGGCAGGGAAGTTGCTGACAGAGCGACGGGAATCTCCCAGCAAATTCTGCCACAAATTATTATTCAGCCCATCGAGTGCAGACTCGATGGGCCGAACGGCCTCCTTCTGCACTGTAAATTCTATGATTCTACAACCCCACCAATGGGCAGTGTCACCCTCCCAGATGCATGGGCATTACCTCGCCCTCCCCAAATGATGACACCCCGCTATGGGGTCACTGAAGCCCCCCCTTTTCAGGCCTTCCCATGCCCCCTTTCAGGCCCCCTCTTCCAGGACCCCCAGCCTTCACCTCCTAACTTTCCAAAGGCCCTTTCATACCCACCCTGCAGCCCCCACCCTTCTTCCCCCCTCGACCCTCCTTTCATGGGCATTACCTCCCTCAGGCCCATACCCTTGGCAGTGCCACCTTGGCACCCAGGCACCTTGGTAGTTCCAGGGTGGCAGTGTCAAGGTGCCTGTGACCAGTGGGAGGGCAAGGGAGCCACCCTGCCCTGTCCCTGACCATCCAGGGGCCTCCTATGGCCTAGCGGACCCTCGCCCCCTGGGTGCCGGTCCGCCTGGTCCATATTTGTGTGGGTCAGTACTGAATGGCGCCAAGCTGGGGTCTCCCTGGGGAGGTCACTGGATGCCGGGAGCCCAATAGATCCCGGATGTGTATGCCTAAGCGAGGTTTAAACCTACTTGGGCATGCAAGGCTTTGCCATGCCCATTGTGGGCGGGATCCTGAACACGACACCTCGCGAGATCTGGGTAGAGGCTGTCGGGAAGCCCACGGGAGGACTCTTCAGGCAATCTGGCCGTGTTGTGCTCCCATTCAGGCGCAACACAATCGAATACATCTCTATTCTTCCTACCAAAGTGCAAAGTATATAACCTCACACTTTTCCACAGTGTATTCCATCTGCCACTTCCTTACCCACTCTTCTAACCTGTCCAAGTCCGGGCAGCCTTCCCGCTGCCTCAACACGATCTGTCCCTCTACACATCTTTTTGTCATTTGCAAACCTAACAATAATGCCCTCAGTTCCTTCCTCCAGTTTGTTAATGTATATTATGAATAGCTGTGGTCCCAACACTGACCCCTGCGGAACACCATTAGTCACTGGCTGCCATTCCGAAAAAGCCCACTTTATCCCCACTCTGCCTTCTGCCAGTCAGCCAATCCTCTATCCATGCCAGTACCATGCCAGTACCTTGCCCCTAATGCCATGGGCTATTATCTTATTTAGCAACCTCCTGTGCATAACGTTATCAAAGGCCTTCTGGAAATCCAAATAGATTTGATTAACTGGCCCATCTTCTGCCTCCCTCCTTTCTTAAACAAATTAGCCATTTTCCACTACGTTGGGACCCTCCCTGACTCCAGTGATTTCTCAAAGATCACCACCAATGCCTCCACAATTTCCTCAGCTATCTCCTTCAGAGCCCTGTGGTGTAGTCCATCAAATCCGAGTGATTTATCTACATTCAGAGCTTTCAGCTTCCCCAGCAACCTCTCCTTCGTGATGACCACTGCACTCACCTCTGTCCCCTGACTCTCTTGAAGTTCTGAAGTGCCAGTGGTATCTTCCACCGTGAAGTCTAATGCAAAATACTTATTCAGTTCCTCTGCCATTTCTTTGTTCCCCATTACAACTTCTCCAGCCTCATGTTCCAGTGGTCCAACGTCCAATCTTGCCTCACTCTCACCTTTTTATATGTCGAAAAAAACCTCTTGCAATCTTCTTTTATATTACTAGCTAGGTTACACTCATATTTCATCTTCTCCCCTCTTATTGCTTCTTTAGCTGTCCTCTGCTCACTTTTAAAGACTTCCCGACCCTCTAGCTTCCACTAATCCTCACCACATTATATGTTTTTTTTTCTCTTATGCTGTCCATGGTTGCCTCGTTTTCCCCTTAGCATCTTTCCTCTTGCTTGGGATGAATTTCTCTTGTGCCTTCTGAATAATCCCCCCCTCAAATCCTGCCACATTTCCTTTCTCTGCTCCCACTTGAATGGCTTCCTGTACCACGGTGCTGTGGTCTGTTTGCTCATCCTCCCCACAGTCCCTGCTGCACTCACATAGGTAGCAAGAATCCCAAACCTGTTGAACAGGGGCAAGGGCTGAGGCTCCTGCAACCCTACCCTCAGAATCCCTCTACCTACCTCACACCCTCCTGCCCCTGACCACTGGCCGAATTCAAGGTAGTTCGTCTAAGCGGTGTGACCGCCTCTTGAAACACAGCGTCCAGAAAACTCTGCCCCACCCTCATGTGTCACAGCGCTCAAAACGCAAACTCCAGCTCATCAACTCTGAAATGTTGTTCCTCAAGCAGCCAACACTTTCGTTTTCAAATGTATTTTATTCCAAACATATATAAAATGTTACAAAACAAACAATTCGCAGAGCAAACTCCCCTACACACAACGATACAGTTTGTACAATATTTTCCCTTTTTCACCCCCCCCCTCCCGTGACAAACATCTCCTCAAACACGGCCACGAACATCCCCCACCTTGCCTCTGCTAAACCCTTTAATTTGTACTTGACCTTTTCCAGCCAAAGAAAGTCATATAAGTCCACCAGCCAGGCTGCCACCCCTGGCGGCGTTGCTGACCACCACTCCAACAGAATTCTTTGCCAGGCAATCAGAGACGTGAAGGCCACAATGTCGGCCTTCCTCCTCTCCATCAGTTCTAGCTTTTCCGATGTCCCGAATATCACCACCAAAGGGTCTGGCTCAACCTCCTGTTCCCACTATCCTCATTAGCGCCACAAACACTCCCATCCAGAATCTCTCCAACTTTTCACAGCCCCAGAACATTTGTGCATGATTCGCCCACACTTCTCACACTCATCTGCCACTCCCTGGAAGAACCCACTCATTCTTGCCCGAGTCATATGTACCCTGTGTATCACCTTGAACTGTATCAGGCTCATCCTTACACACAAGGAGGTCGCATGTACCCTTGGTAACGCCTCACTCCATATTCCCTAATTTATCTCCCCTTGTACTTCTCCATAATCTTCACCGCCTGCTCCCCTCCTTGCTCTCCCATCCACCATATATGTCCCCGATCCTGCCCTCCCCTTCCACATCTGGAAGCAACAGTCACTCCAGCAGGGTGTACCTCGGCAACTTGGGGAACTCTTTCCAAACCTTCTGCGCGAAGTCCCTTACCTGCAGGTACCTAAACTCACTTCCTCTCGGGAGCTCTACCCTCTACTTCAGTTTCTCTATACTGGCAAACCCCTCTTCCAGATACTGATCCCTCACCTTAACCAGCCCTACTTTTCTCCACTTCCTACACATACCATCTATTACCCCCAGCTCGAAACTGTGATTTTCGCACAGTGGTGCCAGCACGAACATCACTTCTGTCCTAAAATGCCTCTTCAGTTGGTTCTAGACCTTTACTGTGGACTGCACCACCAGGCTCCCTACGGATTTCCTTGGAGCCATTGGCAATATTGCCATCACTCTCGCCCTCAAGCTATACCCCCTACAGAATTCTTCCTCCATCCTAACCATTCTGCCCCCTCTCCTTCCCACCACTGCCTCACCTTCTCCATGTTCGCTGCCCACTAATAGTGTAGCAAGTTCAGCAATGCCAAACCTCCATTCTGCCTCTGTCTCTGTAACAGGGTCCTCTTGACCCTTGGCACCCTAGCTGCCCATACAAATTCTGAGGTAATTCAAGCAACCAACACTTACTACAGATGTTTCACTAGGAACCACAATGGGTTCCACCAGCTCCCACGTCTTGCAGGTACAACACATCGCCTGGCCCTGCATCTCTATGTTATAAAATTAGTTTTATATTTGTTTTTAAAATAAATTCCAGCTGGCTTTAGACTTGCTAATCTATAAAATATTTCTCTTTATACCTTTAATCTGAAGCAATTTAGAATAGGTAATGTAAATTAGCAGTTACTTACCAGCCAATGAACTTGCCCTTTTCCTACGACGTCTCTGCTGGATTGTTTTACAAACTCAGTCTACAGCCTAGAGGTGTCCTTCACATCTCCTGCTCTTTTTAAATCTCGGTGTGTTAAGTGATGAAAGTTGTAAAGATTTGCCCATCTTACCCACTTCTTACCAATCAGCTCTCTGCCTTGTAACCTCAACTGCTGCAGTAGAGCAAGACTACTCTCTAAAGATTTAAAAAGTAACAAAGCAAGGGGAAAAAGCAGAACGCACTTCTTCCCGCCCTGCACCAAATTCCCACTCTGTTTCAAATTCCTGAGTACTACACCCACTCTGGCTGTGTCTCACTCTGGATGATGTCTCTCCCACTGTTCATGCGTAAAGCTCACCACGTTGGGAGCAACAAATTCAATAGACCAGATTGAAGGAGGTGCAGGTGAAGTGCTGCCTCACCTGAAAAGAGTATTTAGGCCCTAGGATATGAGCAGGGAAGTGATAAAGGGGCAGGTATTATACCTTCTGTTATTTCATGGGAAGGTGCCGTGGGAAGAGGCTGAGGTGTTGGGCGCGATGGAGGAGTGGACCAGGGTATCCCGGAGGGAATGGTCCCTGTGGAATGCTGATGGGGGAGTGAGGGGACAATGTCATAGTCATAGAACATACAGTGCAGAAAGAGGCCATTTGGCCCATCGAGTCTGCATCGACCCACTTAAGCCCTCACTTCCACCCTGTCCCAGTAACCCAATAACCCCTCCTCACCTTTTTGCTCACTAAGGGCAATTTAACATGGCCAATCCACCTAACCTGCACGTCTTTGGACTGTGGGAGGAAACCGGAGCACCAGGAGGAAACACACGCACACACAGGGTGAATGAGCAGACTCCGCACAGACAGTGACCCAGCAGGGAATCGAACCTGGGACCCTGGCGCTGTGAAGCCACAGTGCTATCCACTTGTGCTACCGTGCTGCCCGTGTTTGGTGGTGGCATCATGCTGGAGTTGGCGGAACTAGCAGAGGATGATTCTTTTAATGCAGAGGCTGGTGGGGCGAAAAGTGATGATATAGGGGACTCTATCCTAGTTCGGGGTGGGCGGGAACGAATGAGAGCAGAGGTGAGGGAGATGGGTCGAACACGGTTGCGAGCCCTGTCAGCCACACTTAAGGAAGAATGAAGACATGTTGGTAGCACTATTTTGGAAAGTGGCATCATCGGAACGAATGTGACGGAGGCAACAGAACTGGGAGAATGGGATGGAGTCCTTACAGAATGTGGGTGTGAAGAGCTGTAGTCGAGGTAGCTGTGGGAGATGGTGGACTTGTAATGGATACTGGTGGACAGTCGATCCCCATAAATGGAGAGAGAAAGGATACAAAAGGGATGTGTCAGAGATGGACCATGTGGAGGTGATGGAAGGGTGGAAATTGGAAACAAAATTAATAACATTTCCAGGTCCTGATAGGAACATGAAGCAACACAAAAACTGTCATCAATATACCGAGTAGGGGTCGGAGTAGGACTGGAACAGTGAATATGCCACATACCCCATTAAGAGACAAGGAAAACTGGGACCCATGCAGGTACCCAGAGCCACACCTTTGGTTTGGAGGAAGTGAGACAAGTTAAATGAGAAATTGTTCAGTGAGAGGACATGTTCAGCCAGATGGAGGAGAGTGGTGGTGGATGGGGATTGTTCAGGCCTCTGTTCGAGGAACAGCAGAGAGCCTTCAGACCATCGTGGTGGGGAATGGAGATATAGAAGGATTAGACATTCATGGTGAAGAGGAGGCGGTTTGGGCCGGGGGGGTACTGGAAATTGGTGATATGATGTAGGGAATCAGAGGAATCGTGGATGTAGGTGGGAAGGGACTGGCCAAGAGGAGAGAGGGTGGAGTCCTGATAAGAAGAAATGAGTTTGGTGGGGCAGGAACAGGCTGACACAATGGGCCTAATGGGACAGTCCTGTTTGTGGATTTTTGTGGTGAGGTAGAAGCGGGCTGTATGGTGTTGGGAGACTATAAGGTTGGAAGCTGTGGAGGGAAGATCTCCAGAGGAGATTAGGTCAGTGATAGTCCCAGAAACAATGACTAGATGCTCGGTGGTGGGTTCATGGTCCAGGGGGAGGTAGGAGGATGTGTCTGAGAGTTGACGCTCAGCCTCTGCGAGGTAAAGATCAGTACCCCAGACAACAACAGTCCCCCCCCCTTTGTTGGCAGGTTTGATAACAAACCAAAGGTTGTATCTGAGAGAATGGAGTGTGTCAAGTTCAGAAGGAGATAGTTTATGTGGTGATATGCCTGTCGATAATATTACATGTACTCAGCAGTGTGATCTCCCACCAGCAGGTGGTGTCAGACATCACCCATGTGACATCCAGCTACCAGCAGAAGGTTGCAAGTTCTACATGAGGACAGTCGCACATAAGGGTGGTTCCAGGAGAGTCTAATGTAACTCTGTAATAACTTGGTGTGTATAAGGTTCTGATCATTACCTTACCACGTGTACATTAATAAATCATCGTTGTGGCTAAGCCACCAGCAGTTCTGTTAAATCATTGCAAGACAAGATCACGGAACTCAACATGGTACCAGAAGTGCTGAAGATTTCACGGTAACGTCGGAAGAGGCGAAGTTAAATTGGCTGAAGAACCGACCTGGTGAACTGCAACCTTTGACAACTCAATGCAGTAAAAGACATTGAAGTTTGAGATGGAAAGTTTAAAGGCACCCCACCAATCTCAAGTATAGGGTAATGTAGACGGAGGCTAGCGTGTCTTCAAACGGCAGTTTAAGCTCTATGTATCGGCCCTTGACCTGCAGGCACAGCCCGACGAAAGGCGAATTGAAAATGAAAATGAAATGGAATTGCATTGCTGCTCACGGTGGTGGGTCCACAAGCAATTGAAATGTATAATACTTTTGCTTTTGATAATGAAGAGGCGGCAAGAGATACGATGAAGCCATTGGGTACTTTGATCGACATTGCTCCTCCAAAAAGAATGAAACATTTGAGGGATACATGTTTCTATGCGTACCCAAAAATCAGGTGAATCTTTTGACAGTTTTGTCACAGTCTTGAGGCTGAAGGCCCAAACCTGCAATTTCAGTAGCCTGAAATCTTCAATGATCCGCGACCAAATTATGTTTGGTATATCAAATGATAAGCTCCATGAGAGGTTGCTGCAGGAAGATTTGCTATTGGAACAAGCAATAAAGATTAGCCATGTGAGTGAGTTAGCTGCACAGCAAATCAGCACATTGAGCTCGAAGCATTTTGGCTCCAACATAGAGGAAGATGCCAACGCCATTAGCGCTCTGGTGCACGTCATAAAGAAAGGTGGTCTCAGTGCAGGCGGCCATTTTAAGTGGCCAACAGGAGGTGCCAATTTATGCTAAAAATGGGGCGATCAACATAGCCCATGGCAATGTCCGGCCTTTGGAAAAGTCTGTGCCAAGTGTGGCCGTGTTGGTCATTTTGCGAAACAATATTTTTTGCTTCCTACAATGGACTAATTCAGATCAATTGGTGTAGTTGATGAGATGTCTCCAGAAAAACAGTTCTTCATTGCAACCAAGGACCAGAAGACTCCGACCCATAAACATGAGGATATAATTTCAAAAAAGAACAAAATTATTAAGAACAAACCTGAGGCCATTGAAACCAGATGGAAAACCTTAGTGCGGCTGAATGACTCATTGATGCGATGCGACCTTGACATCCAAACGAGAGCCAACCTTCTCAGTCAGTCCGCTTTGCACAGGCTGGACCCGCAGCCAAAAATCGTTGATCAAGCAGGACTGCTGGAAAAGATGACGATGTTTGGTGAATGTGAACCTGAGCTTCGCGTGCACGACATGACATGCATGTTACCCTTTTATATTGTGAACATGAAAATCGACTCCACCATATGAGCGGATGCATGTGAATCCCTGAACCTAGTTGAGCGACTGTACGTTCCAGAAAATGGGTGGCCGGCCAAGCTTAACAATTCCAAGCGACATTTGATAGTGCAGTCATTCGATGAGGATCCAGCAGAAGTATGGGTGGAAAACGACAAATCAGATGAAGAGACGGAAGAGCCAAAGAGCATTCCAGACCTCTGGTTAACAGCCTTCAAGAAGATGTATGTACTTAGTGGCATGATACAGGAACATGACGAACCCATATTAAAGCATCGACAAGATGTGAATGTTAAATGTCCAGGGCAAGAACAGCTGAGGAGCTTTACTCTGGAGTTTAAATTCAAGCCTAATGAGTACTTTCCAAATGAGATGATTACGAAAGTATACCAGATGGAATCGCGGCCTGACAAGCTAGAATCTTCATTCCTTGATGAACTACAGATTATGGGGTGCACTGGATGCCAGATCAACTGGAAATCAGGAAAAATGTCATGTTGAATACAATTAAAACTAAACCGAAGCACAATGGTCAAAGCACTCGCCAAACAGTTACAAAACTGGACCAAATGACTCATTCTTTAATTTCTTCAGTCCTCCTGAAGTTCCACAGCGTGGAATGTTAAATAAAAGCTCAGCAGCAAAACGCGACGCTGAGTTTGAAATTAGCTGCCTCCTGCGCTGACACATAATTCCGTGTGGAATGCTGTATGTTGCAGTGGAAATTATTGCAGAAGATACTGGCTCCGATGATGAATACTACGAATATATATATGATGATTATGACGATGATGCGGAGAGTAAAGAAGTGGAAGGAGAGTCAGATGAAGACAACTATGAAATGATCGTAAATCTATTTTGCAGCAGCAATGGCAAGCTCGATGAAGGGGCCCGAGAAGTGCTGCTCTGGTGGTTTGGCAGGAATGCCGAGGTAGTCACAAGGGGTGCCCAGACTGTGCAGGACACCGAGAAGTGTAAAAGCTCTGAGATGGCGCACTCCGTCATGAAAAGTGAGATTGCAGTGACCGACACCTCGGAGTAATAGCTCTCGACTAAGCTGGTAACAGAAGACATCGTGCCAATCTTGGAGAAGCTTCCTCCAGAGGCACATGGTGAATTGTTGCAGGCCTCCGAAATGTTCCCGGTAGTAGACTTCCTCTCCCTCAAGGTTACTCCACAGGAAGATGAGTTGGAGGAGCTGATGACCATATTGCTATGTAGCTTGTCGGATCACACATATATACTAGAGCAAGCCAGGATGACCCATCGCCTGGATTATCAGGGCCAGAGAACATTTGTATCCTAATTTCCAGTGATGAGGAGCCATTAATCGTTGCTCCAACAAGCCTGGTGTTATAGATGCGACTTCCACCCAGGTACCAGAGAGTGAGGCTCTCCAACCTTCAGTTGAGGCCACAGAATTAGGCGTGGATATACAATCTCTTGAAAGCAAGCTGGCGCCAGAGGTCGCAACTGAGGCTCCGGACACGTCTATGCACAGGGTGCAGACCAGTACTAAAACAGAGGTTGCCAAACCCAAACGTAAAAAGAAAAGCACTTGCCAGATGATCGTTACAACAAAAAAAGAGGAAAAGGAGAAGAGTGGGAGAGCTAGCACATCCCACTGATGAAAACAAAAGAGAAGGTGTTGGTGTTGTGACTGACAAGCCAGAGAAAGAGAACATACAATGAAGCAGCAAACAGCGTCGTGGGAAGAAGCGAAAAAAGAAAAAGCTGGTGACTCACGAGTCGCCACCAAGGATACATGCCTTCAAGGGGCATTGTGCCAAAAGAATATGAAGCAGGAGACCGGCACGCAAACCAGTCTTCAAAATGGCTGGCAATAGCCCAAGTGATCACAGGAGCGATCCCGTGAGGGAGGCATAATGGGCTGTGCGCAAGGGACATACACAATACAGGCATATCATGTCGATGGACACACTAGTTAAATTTGCTTATATTGTTTATGCATATACCAAATGTGTAAAGTAAAGATATTAGTTATGTTTGTACATAAACATCAATATCTCTTGAGGAAGGGGATATGGTGATATGCCTGTAGATAATATTACATATACTCAGCAGTGTGACTTCTCACCAGAAGGTGGCGTCAGACATCAGTCAGGTGACATCCGACCAATAGCAGAAGGCTGCATGGTGTACACAAGGACAGTCGCACATAAAGGTGGTTCCAGGAGATTCTAATGTAACTCTGTAATAACTTGGTCTGTATAAGATTCTGATCGTTACCTTACCACATGTACATTAATAAATCATCATTCTGGCTAAGTCACCAGCAGTTCTGTAGAATCATTGCAAGACACAATCACGGAATACGACAGGTTAGAGTGGGTGAGAGGAGCAGAGAAATTGAGAGGGTCGGTGTCAAATCGACGGTTCTAAACGAAAAGATCAAGAGCAGGTAAACGGCCGGAGGGAGGGTCCAAGTGGAAGGATAATACAGGAGGCGGATAAAAGGATCTGTTGAATGGGGGAGAGAAATCCTGCCTGAAAACATGAACACGGATACAAATGCAGTGGAAAAAGAGTTCAGCATCATGTCGAGCCTGAAGCTCGTAGATGTGGGGGTGTAAGGGTATGAAGCTGAGTACTATCAGCCTCAGAGAGGAAAAGGTCAGGGGGTATGGTGAATTCATGGCAAGGGCTGGGGTTAGAAACAATGAGTTCCAAGGGTTGGGAAGGGATGGACGATTCTAGATGGGCATTGGTATTGATGAGTTGTTGAAGCTTGTATTTCTTAACACCTGAAAGAAACTAAAGAAGTAGGAGGAGGGCATTCAGCCCCTCAAGCCTGCTCCACCATTCATTATGTTCATGGCTGATCAATTATGAATCATCCAACTCAATAGCCTAATCCCACTTTCCCCATATCCTTTGATCCCCTTCGCCCTATGTGCTACATCTAACTGCTTCTTGAAACCATACGGTGTTTTGGACTCAACTATTTCCTGTGGTAGCAAATTCCACAGGCCAGCCACTCTCTGGGTGAAGAAATTTCCCCTCATCTCTGACGTAAATGATAAACCTTTGCTGCACTCCCTCTATAACTAGAACATGCTTCCTCATTTAAGGAGACCAGAACAGCACACAATTTCCAGGTGTGGCCTCATTAAGACCCTGTATAATTGCAGCAAGACATCCCTGCTCCTGTACTCAAATCCTCTTGCAATGAAGGCCAGCATACCATTTGCCTTCTTTACCACCTGCTGCACTTGCATGCTTATCTTCAGTGACTGGTGTAAGAGGACACCCAGGTCTCGTTACATGTTCCCCTCTCCTAATTTATGGCCATTCTGATAATAGTCTGCCTTCTTGTTTTTGCGATCAAAGTGGATAACCTCACATTTCTCCAAATTATACTGCATCAGCCATTCATTTGCCCACCCACTCAACTTGTCCAAATCACACTGAAGGATCTCTGCATCCTTCTCACAGCTCACCCTCCCATCCAACTTGGTGTCATGCAAATTTGGAGATATGACATTCTGTTCCCTCATCTAAATCATTAATATATATTGTGAATAGCTGGGATCCCAGCACCGATCCCTGCGGTACCCCGCTAGTCACTGGCTGCCAATTTGAAAAAGACATGTTAATTCGTACTCCTTGTTTCCTGTCTGCAAACCAGATTTCTATTCATCTCTATACACGACCCCTAATCCCATGCGCTTTAATTTTGCACACTAGTCTTTTATGTGGGACTTTGTCAAAAGCCTTCTGAAATTCTAAATACACCCCATACACTGGCCCCCTTCATCAATTCTACTAATTACATCCTCAAAGAATTTCAGTAGGTTTGTCAAACATGGTTTCTCCTTCATAAACCTCTGACTCTGTCTGATCCTGCCACTGTTTTCGAAGTACTCTGCTATAAAATCTTTGATAGTGGATTCTCGAGTTTTCTGCACTAATGGTGTCAGGCCTACTGCTCTATAATTCCCTGCTTTCTCTCCAGCTCCCTTTTTAAATAGTGGAGTTACATTAGCCATCCTCCAATCTGCAGGAACTGTTCCGAAGTCTTTAGAATCCTGGAAGATGACCACCAATGCATCCATTATTTCTCGAGCCACATCTTTCAGTACTCTGGGATGTAGATTATCAGGCCCTGGGGTTTCATCAGCCTTCAATCCCATTAATTTCCTCAACATCATTTCTCTACTAATATTGATCTCCCTCGGTTCCTCCTTCTCACTAAATCCTGCATTCCCCAATGTTTCTGGGATCTTATTTGTGTCCTCACTTGTGAAGACAGAAGCAACGTATATATTTAATTGCTCAGCCATTTCTTTGTCTCCTGTAATACATTCCCCTGTTTCTGACTGTAAGGGGCCTACACTTGTCTTCACCAATCCTTTTCTCTTCAAGTACCTATAGAAATTTTTACAGTCAGTTTTTACGTTTCCTGCAAACTTACTTTTGTACTCTATTTTCACTTCTTAATCAATCCCTTGGTCCTTCTTTGCTGAATTCTAAACAGCTCCCAATCCTCAGACCTGTTGTCTGGGAACGGAAGTGAAGAAGTTTCTTGATAAGACATTGAATGAGGTGAAGAATTAAATGAAACTGGGGACGAGTACAGCTTTAAGATAGGCTGAGTCGGCACTGCTGTGGAGAGATATGTGTGCATATGGTGACGCATGGCGCCGAACATGCATCTTGGGATATGGCGAGAACAGCAGTTGGAGGAATGTTGTATGTCTTGGAGATACCTGTAATCCTGGGTGGATTCAAAACATGAGGGGGGAGCCTGAGTTGGAATCCAAGTGCAGTAAGTCGGGCATGGAAGCAATTTCTGAGGAAATAAATATGTCTGTGAAAGCCCGTTTTGTTAAACACCAGGACGGTGGAGAGACTATATTGGAGATACTAAAAGCAGACTGGGTAATAGATTTGCTGAACACCTTTGGTCCATCCGTAAGCAGGACCCTGACCTTCCTGTCACTTGCCATTCATCTCATTGTCCTACTCTCATGTCCACATGTCCATCCTTGACCTACTGCAATGTTACAGTGAAGCCCAGCACAAACTGGAGGAACGGCACCTCATCTGTGGGCAGCACGGTAGCATGGTGGTTAGCATAAATGCTTCACAGCTCCAAGGTCCCAGGTACAATTCCCGGCTGGGTCACTGTCTGTGTGGAGTCTGCACGTCCTCCCCGTGTGTGCGTGGGTTTCCTCCGGGTGCTCCGGTTTCCTCCCACAGTCCAAAGATGTGCGGGTTAGGTGGATTGGCCGTGCTAAATTGCCCGTAGTGTCCTAAAAAGTAAGGTTAAGGGGGGGTTGTTGGGTTACGGGTATAGGGTGGATACGTGGGTTTGAGTAAGGTGATCATTGCTCGGCACAACATCGAGGGCCGAAGGGCCTGTTCTGTGCTGTACTGTTCTATCTATCTATCTATCTATCTTACAATTAGGCACTTTGCAGCCTTCCGGACTTAACATTGAGTTCAACAACTTCCGACTGTGAACTCTCTCCTCCACCTTTACCCCATTTTTATTTCTATCAATTTATTTTCACTTCTTCCATCAATCCATTTTTCCCTCATCATTGTCCCCCTCCCCCCACTGCATCCCACCTGGACCATCTGTCCCCTGTTCCAAGTTGTGCTTTGAAACACTGCTTAGCTTTGTTCTGCCATTAACACATTCTAACCTTTTAATGTGCCACGATCAGCACCCTTCATAGTCATTATTTCCATCATTTATGTTCCTTTTGTCTTTCTGTCCACAAAATCTTTGTCAATCTCTACCTATCACTGACCCTCTTTGCCAGTGTTTTTCAAACTTTATGTCCCAGAATTCCCTTTTCCCAACTGGCTGACTCTCGTGACCCACGCCGGCTGACCTTCGCGACCCTCGCCAGCCGACCTTCACGATCCGTGCCGGCCAACCTTTGCGACTCATGCTGGCTGATCTTTGCGAATCCCCGTTGTTGCTTACCTTTAATGAGGCAGGTGAACCTGCTTGCTCCTCATGATCTCACTTGTTTTGCCATTCAATGTTACATTTCTAATAAGGACTTTAGCTGATGATTTAGGCTCTTGCTGCATCCTTTGAAAAAAGTAAAGAGGTTTCTCTTCCAATTTGCCATGCTTAGTCTTCAAATGAGTTTGAAGTTTTGAGGGATTGAAACTTTCATTTACCCAAACTTCCCTGCATATAACACACATTAGTTTTGCATCCTGATTTGAATTGGCAAACTTAACAATGGCACACCTCAAGAAATGATCCATATATTGCTTTGTTCCTGATTTCAGTTTCTTCTTAATTGTTTGTTCACCAGAGGCCCTGCAGCTCTGGATACACCTCTAGCATGCACTGCTTTGTCTTGCCGCGGACTCTCTCCAGCAGATTCAGTTGTGAGATCCTGGTCTGTTTGTATCTCTGGTCCTCTCTTGTTTTATTACAAAATGATCCATCTTTGGTGCTTCACACAGTCCTGTTGCTTGAGTTTACGCCCAGAGCACATGGACGTCAGTGTCACTTCTGGCGGGAAGACTCCATCGATTTTAAAACAAATCTAGTCCCGGGACGGTGCGCTGACATCAGGAGGAGGTGTTCTGCCCCATTGGGCTCTGGGCCTGCACACTATTAGATCCGGCTGAGGAGGCACGCATGCGCTGGACAGCCAGCATTCTTGAAAGCTGGTCACGGCCTGCATTTTAAAAAGCGGGTCCCAGCCATTGGGCACTTTTTCCCATGATCGGTAATGCCATAACCAGTCGCTCCACAATGCTCCCGACACCACCCGATACCCGCGGGTGGGTTACGACCCTGAGATCGAAAATGACTGGTCAGGGTGACAACTGAAATTTCCTCTCTGAACCTCCCTACCTCTCTCTCTCTCCTTTAAGACATTCTTCAAAGCCCACCACTCTTAAGCTATTTGTCAACTGTCAGAATGTCTCTTTATGTGGCTTGGTGGTAAATTTGATCTGCTAATGCTTCTGTGAAAGTCTCTTGGGACATTTCACTTTGTTGGACATCCTTTATAAATTTAGAGGGTTATTGGAAGATTTACCCTACAAAGTGCCATTAAGGCAAAAATAATGTTAGCAACCACTAAAATTAGTGCTGAAAGGTTATTGATTAAGCAGCATAGAATGTATATTTATATGACACATTTTCCATCAAAAACCTCCCCACTCAGCAAATGCCAAGCAGTAGAAGAGTAAGAAAAGATGAATGAATGCATTTTAGAATTTGACAAAGCTTCTAAAGGTGCGAGGGAAGTAGCAAAGGAGAGAGGGTTGGGTGCTAGGAAGTAGGATGTGCTAGGAAGTAGGAATGAAATGCTGGGCACGGTGGCTCAGCGGTTAGCACTGCTGCCTCACGGCGCTGAGGACCCTGGTTCGATCCCGCCTCCAGGTCACTGTCCGTGTGGCATTTGCACATGCTCCCAGTGTCTGCATGGGTCTCACACCCACAACCCAAAGATGTGCAGGGTAGGTGGATTGGCAATGCTAAATTGCCCCTTAATTGGAAAAAAAAGTAATTGGGCCCTCTAAATTAATTTAAAACAATGAACTGCTGAGCATTGTGCCATCGACTATGGAGCAGAGTAATGTTATGGGTTGGGACTATGGGTGTATCTATGCCACATGGGCTGCAGTGGTTCAAAAAGACAGCTCAGCACCACCTTCTCAAGGGCAATTAGGAATGGGCAATAAATGCTGGCTTATTTAGCAACGCTTACATTCCATGAAGAATAAGAAAAAACATAGGAAGCCATATTGGAGTATAGAGTGCACAGATTGGTATGTAAGTTTGAAGGAGTTTGCAAGAGTAAGTTGGGGCCAGGCCTGGAAGGATTTGTAAACTAGGATGAGGATTTTTAACTATTTGTTTTGGAGGCGGGATGGTGCTCAGCAAAGGTATGAACGACAGATAAGGAAACCACTGGCCAGGGCAAGGTTTGGACAGCTGTGCTTTGGATGCGTGAGAGTTTGGTGGAGTTGAGCTCAGGAAGACATTGGAGAAGTTAAGTCTTGAAAATAACAAAAGCATAGTGAAAGAGTGCAACAGCAAACATTGTCAATGTTACAGCGGTGATAGGAAACAGTTAATGATGGATACAGTCCCAATGTCCAATTAGAGACTGAGATTGTGAACCACCCAGTTGAGGGGTGGAATCAGGAATGTGGTGTTATTTTAGGGAGAAACCATGAGGTGAAAAAGGCCAGGGGTGAAAGATGGACTAGATGATCTGACAATAAACCCCCTGCAGTCTGGAAGGAGGAGTGGGGCAAGGTGCTGATGAGTGAAGCCGAGAGACCAGAGTCACACCTGGGGAGCCAGTTTCTTTTAGATGCAGAATATCAATAAACCTATTCAAAACGAGGGTTTGGATAGACCTACTAGCAAGATAGGAAACAGTTTGGAGGGCGACATGGAGTGAGACAATGATTGAAAGCCAGCAGTCAGAAAATGGATAGTGGAAAAGGAAAGATGAATGGAGAGAAGATTAGAGGAATTAAATGAAGGGAATCTGGATGCAAGTGATGGGGAAGGCAGTTTGGGTTGTTGCTCGAGGAGACTAAGCGATGACTACCAAAATGGATAGAAAGGGAAGTTAGGATTGAAGATCCACTTGACCTTGGATAATAGCAGGTGATGAGGTGTCATGGTAACATCATATAGGGTGGCAGACCGAGAAGGGATATTGCTAAAACAATCTATAAAAGGTTACTGCCATCAATAACAAAATAATACTGAAACATAATTTCCAAAAGGTTATAATAAGTGTTGTATAATCAGCATACAAAATTCTAGGGCTATTTGAGACAACAGTATCACATATTGTAGGGGGTTGATATTAAGGCTGCAGTTCAATCTTCAGAATTCCATAAGAACAGACAAGATTTAACAGCAAAATCATTACTCGTTCATTATCATCCGTTACTTCGGGTTGAATTATGATGGAATCGATAACAGTGATTATTTTTCATTTCATTATTCCCACTTGATCCAGACAGATTACAAATAAATTGTATCTGGGCCCATGTCTAACCCAGAATGAAATGTTCCAGTGGCCTGAATACAGCTGCTTCTCGGCCTTTTCCTACAACATCAAACCCTCTCTCAATCTGATTAATTGATACAAAATCCCTTGGAAGCCACAAGGAACCTGTTGTGGAAGGTGGAAAAATACCACGTTAGTACAAGTAAGAGTGCTCAGCTGATGTTGGGCTGAGGAAAATTATTCAGACATGGTAAAGAGAGATTTACACTGCAAGGGTGTCCAGCCATTCCAAATCCCCTCTGCCTTCAACCCCATCCAACCAGCAGTTGAGGCCGATGAGGGTGCATGAGTCCCTTCTCTGGATTTGGCCATCAAGGCCTCAGACTATCAAGGTCATAGATATAGACATAGAACATACAGTGCAGAAGTAGGCCATTCGGCCCATCAAGTCTGCACCGACCCATTTAAGCCCTCACTTCCACCCTATCCCCGTAACCCAATAACCCCTCCTAACCTTTTTGGTCACTAAGGACAATTTATCATGGCCAATCCACCTAACCTGCACGTTTTTGGACTGTGGGAGGAAACCAGAGCACCTGGACGAAACCCATGCAGACACGGGGAGAACGTGCAGACTCCGCACAGACAGCGACCCAAGCCGGGAATCAAACCTGGGACCCTGGCACTGTGAAGCCACAGATATAGCAGTCAGTAAGCTGCCTCCATCTCTGCTGTAGATGTCATAGCTGCACCCGGGAGTAGCGATAGGGGTAAGAAAATGAAGCAATTTTGAAATCTCTTTTGGGTGATACATGTACTATTACTTTAGAATACATTGATGTTTCTGTGACTGGCTTGGTCCACTGAAGGTGCTGTGATTATGTACAGTTCAATCCTCTTAGCTCGAGGTTTACCTTCATCCCGCTCAGTGATAGTCTCTCCCGATGAGATTAACATTCATGTAATACCAACTGCACTGAACATAATCTTCTTGTCCTTGTGTGGTGTCAGTGGGATGTGTTAAAATGTTTTATTAATTTGTGTGATGTACGCGCTTCTCACTCTTCTTTTTTTTCATAAATTTAGAGTACCCAATTCATTTTTTCCAATTAAGGGGCAATTTAGCGTGGCCGATCAACCTACCCTGCACATTTTTGGGTTGTAGGGTCGAAACCCACGCAAACACGGGGAGAATGTGCAAACTCCACACGGACAGTGACTCAGAGCCGGGATCGAACCTGGGACCTTAGCGCCGTGAGACAACACGGCTAACCCATTGTGCCACCGTGCTGCCCTCTTCTCACGCTTCTTCCTCATGGAAGATCAATGTGTGAGCATGAGGGCAGTTCATCAGTTTTGAGTGACCAGCCTCATTTGTGTCTCGACAGTGAGTGGCAAAAGACAAGGGGTAGTATTCTCCGTTGGCTGATGCCACATCGGGAAAGGCAATTGGGTGGAGAATAGGTTCCAAAGCCAAAATCGCAGCGGGGGCCCATTTGATGCCAAAGCGCAATTTTCCATCATTATAAGCATGCCGTGAACACTACATGCCACCATAGTGTTCCTAATATTTCTTAGATTTCCTGACACTATTGACCTGTCCCTGTGCTTTTCTAACATCCACAACAGAGGTGGAGGCAGCCTGCTGGCCATTACGCTCTGTTGCCTGTAATGACGCAAGTGGACATCCTCTGGAGGGCCGAGAACTGCAGGACCCCGGCCTGCTTTAGGTGTCCTGCTGTGGGACAAGTCAGCCCTCATCGGCTTGTGGAGCTTTAGCTGATGAGGACACAGGAAGAAGGAATTGGGATCGGATAGGCACTCTCAGAGTCACCTGGGTGGACAGCCCCAGGGCATGCATATGTTGACCCTCCCTCCCAAAGGTGCCCGAGGGCCTCTGGTTGATTCCTTGAGGAGAAGGTTCAGCAGGAGTGAATCGAGATGCTCTGCTCCTCTCGTGTGAAAGGTGCAATCAAGGGCTACAGTGAGGGAACACTGCTCTGTGCAAAGACCAATGTCCTGAACTAAGGTCTCCATGGCGGCCGCCAACCTGTCAGTGATGACTTTGGTGCATTGGCATGTCGGCACTATCACCTCAGACTGAAGGTGGTGGGCAGACTCCTCCATCATTCGCTGCAATTTGAGGAGTGCAGCTGACGTATGTTCCTGATATTCCCTTGATGGTCGCTGCAACTCCAGCAACTGATTTTGGATCGAGTCCGGAGGCTTGTCATCTGTCTCGGACTCAGCAGAATTGTGAGCACCAGCAGTCCTCTGAGTGCCAGCAAACTCTGATGTCCCTGCCTCCACCTGCCAGATTGGGTGCTGTGCTCACCAGAGTATGATCCCAAGCCTGCTATAGGTCTAAGCCTGACCAAGGTATGTGTATGGGTGCTAGTGGAGGGTGTAGGTAAGCTTTGTTAAGGGTCCTCAAAGCAGAGCGGGAGGACGTCCTGGGCTTGTGGATCTTCTAGAGTGCCTATAAAGAGGATATGGATCATTTGTGTATGGCAGAGGACTTGAAAAGAGGCCAAATCACTCAGTGTCGTTGCCTCTGGGGTGAGCTGAGGCAAGATCTTTACTTATGTATGCACTGCCCACTTCCCTATTGCTACAGGCACGTTCCAGATGTTTTCCAGCTAGTGCCAGCACACTCCTCAAAGGCAGTGAGGATCTTACGTCAAGCACTTCTTTCCTTGTCGATACCTCTCCTTGATGTTGTGTGCGAACTAGTCCTGCATAAGGACAGATGGAGAGTGCGAGCAGGACTCATGCGAAGGCAAATGATAAGGATGCCTGTCATGGGTGGGTGATAAGCAGAGCCATGGAAAGGATGAGGGCATGAGCACGAGAGGATATGAGTTGATGGAGATGTGAAGGTGTGTGTGAGTAAATGGTGATGTCCCTTGAGGTGACAGTGTGAGATCAACGGGTGAGCCTGTGAGCAGAGTAATGAGAAATTGGGTGAGATCACTCATCTTCTTTCTGGATTGGGTGGGTTGGGTGGTGGACCTCTTGAGTAGCAAGTTGACAATCACCTCAATTGCATTAGCTTCCCAAGCCGGAGTGGTGAGGTTGGTGGACCTGCAGATGGATCGAGGGTAGAGAATATCAAGGCAGACCTCAACCGCATCCAGCAGGTGGTCCAGAAAGGCATCGCTGAACCTGGGGGCAGCACTCTTCTTTGGTGTCAGGTTCATCTCCTTGTTGTGCATCAGTCCTGGTAGGAGTGATTGTGCTTTAAATATGGCGTTGAGGCAAGGCAGCAGGAAGGCCACAGTGTGGCAGAGGAATCAGAGGCTGCCCACCAACGTTCCTGCATGTTATGAATGAATGTTTAATGAGCTCTGCAGTGGATAATTCGGTGCGAAAACCCACCATTACAGCTGGCTGGAAACATGCTGCATGGGATTCTCCGCCCGCCAACCCTGTTTTCTGGCCCAGGATTCTCCTTCACGTAACTGGCCAATGGGGTTTCCCATTGTGGCCACCTCAGGATGTCAGGAAACCCGGGGGCCTGGGTGCACTGCCGGCAAAGCGGAGGATCCCGATATCGGAGAATCCTGCAGGCTGTTTTTCAAACTTATCGCAACACGATAAGTTATCCCCCTGTGTGCGTGGGTTTCCTCCGGGTGCTCCGGTTTCCTCCCACAGTCCAAAGATGTGCGGGTTAGGTGGATTGGCCATGCTAAATTGCTCGTAGTGTCCTAATAAAAGTAAGGTTAAGGGGGGTTGTTGGGTTACGGGTATAGGGTGGATACGTGGGTTTGAGTAGGGTGATCATGGCTCGGCACAACATTGAGGGCCGAAGGGCCTGTTCTGTGCTGTACTGTTCTATGTTCTATGTTCTATGTACGTAGGTGTAAATTGGAAAATACTGCCTCAGCTACATTCTATCAAACATTTCCTGGGTATCTATCCAGCTAAGTACATTGGACCATTGCAAAATCTTTGACTTTAACTCAGAGTCACAGACATTTATGCAGGGTCCGGGAGTGCAAGGTAATTTCCATCAGAAGCCGAAGTTCCCTGGGAAATTTCCATGTAGGTCAGTGCACCAGGACCTCCACAGG
The DNA here is from genome assembly GCF_902713615.1 of Scyliorhinus canicula. NCBI lineage: Eukaryota > Metazoa > Chordata > Chondrichthyes > Carcharhiniformes > Scyliorhinidae > Scyliorhinus > Scyliorhinus canicula. The sequence continues at coordinate 158,341,272 of NC_052155.1, read as the reverse complement.
GTCCCGACACATGTCTCAGTCATACAATCTGGAGACTGGAAGCTTGCTTTAAAATCGTTCATGGGATGTGGGCTTCACTGGCTGGGCCAACAATTACTGCCCATCCCTATTTGCCCTTGAGAAGGTGGTGGTGAGCTGCCTTCTTGAACCGGTGCAGTTCATGTAGTGCAGGTACATCACTGTGCTGTTAGGGAGGTGTTCCAGGATTTTGACCAAGCGACAGTGAAGGAACAATAATATGTTTCCAAGTCATAATGGTGAGTGACTTGGACAGTAACTTACAGATGGTGGTGTCCCCATGTATCTGCTGCCCTTGTCCTTCTAGATGGTAGTGTTTGTGGGTTTGGAAGGTGCTGCCGAAGGAAACTTGGTGAGTTCCTGTAGTGCATCTTGTAGTTGGTACAAATGGCTGTTACCTGTGCACGGTGGTGCAAGAATTGAATGTTTGTTCAAGAGCTGCCAATCAACCTACTGATTTGTCCTGGATGACGTTGAGCTTCTTGAGTGTTGTTAGAGCTGCACTCATCCAGGCAAGTGGAGAGTATTCCATCACATTCCTGACTTGTGACTTGTAGATAGTGGATCGGCTTTGGGGAGTCAGGAGGTGAGTTACTCGCCGCAGGATTCCTAGCCTCTGACCTGCTCTGGTAGCCACAGTATTCATATGACTGATCCAGTTCAGCTTCTGGTCAAAGATAATTCCCAGGATGTTGATAGTGGGGGAAATCAATGATGCTAATGCCATTGATTGTGAAGGGGTGGGTGATGGTTAGATTTTGTCTTGTTGGAGATGGGCATTGCCTGGCACTTCCATGGCACAAATGTTACTTGCCATTTGTCAACTCAAGCCTGGATATTGTTCAAGTCTTGTTGCATTTGGACATGGACTGCTTCAGTGTCTCAGGATTTGCAAATGGTGCTGAACGTTGTGCAATCATCCGCAAACATCCTCACTTCTGACCTTGTGATGGAGGGAAGGTCATTGATGAAGCAGCTGAAGATGGTTACACCGAGGACACTACCCTGAGGAACTCCTGCAGTGATGTCCTGGAGCTGCAAGGATTGACCTCCGACAATAACAGCCATCTTCCTTTTTGTCAAGTATGACTCCAACCAGCAGAGAGCTCCCCCCTCCCCCGATTCTCATTGGCTCCAGATTTGTTCGGGTTCCCTGATATCACACTCATTCTAATGCAGCCTTGATATCAAGGGTAGTCACTCTCACCTCACCTCTGGAGTTTGGCTCATTTGTCCATGTTTAAACCAAGGCTGCAGTGAGACCTGGAGCTGAGTGACCCTGGCAAAATCCAAATTGAGTGTCAGTGAGCAGGTTGTTGCGAAGAAAATGCCGCTTGATAGCACTGTTGATGACCCCTTCCACCACATTGTTGATGATCGAGAGTAGACTAATGGGGTGGTAATCGGCTGGGTTGGATTTGTCCTGCTTTTTATGTTTTGGACATGACTGTGCAATTTTCCACATTGCTGGGTAGATGCTAGTGTTGTAGCTGTACTGGAACAGCTTGGCTGGGGTGGGGGGGGGGGGGGGGGGGGGGTGGACGGCAAGTTCTGGAGCACAAGTCTTCAGTGTTATCGCCACAATATTGTCAGGGCCCAAAGAATTTGCATATCCAGTGCCCTACAGCTGTTTCTTGATATCACATCAAGTGAATTGAATTAGTTGAAGTCTGACATTTGTACCTCTGGAAGAGGTGGAGATGGATCAGCCATTCAGCACTTCTGGCTGAAGATTGTAGCAAATACCTCCTCAGCCTTATCCTTTTTACTGATGTGCTGGGCTCCCCCATCATTCAGAATGAGCACAGTAAGAAGTCTCAGAACACCAGGTTAAAGTCCAGCAGATTTATTTGAAATCACAAGCTTGCATAGCATTGCTCTTTCATCAGGTGAAGGGAAGACAGGTTCACAAACACAGCATATATAGGCAAAGTCACAATTGCAAGATAATAATGAAGAATGGTTGGGATGCGCGACTTTACAGGTAAACAAGTCTTTAAAGATACAAACAATGTGAGTGGAGTGAGTGATAATCACAGGTAATCAAGATGTGAATTGTCTCAAACCAGGACACTTAGTACGACACTTAGTTACTAACTGTATAGTTATATAATAATATACTAACTGTATAACTGGATAGCTAACTCAGTGGCAATGGTAGAGTGGGGATATGCTGGGCCATGATGTTACAGATTGTGGTTGATTGGCCCATGGAACCTATTAATGCTTGCTATTCAACCTCTTGGACACTGAAAATCAACTATTACAAATGTAGAATCTTAATCCTTCAGGCTTAGATTTTTTTGGAAAATTTTACATGCAAATTTTTCATACTTTTACCACTGTCGCCTTATAGCTTCTTTCTCAGATCAAATTGACCAAGAGCTCTCCAGCCCCTCCAGGCACAGTGCTGCAATGGCAGGAAGAGATACTGCAGTGCAGCGACTGTGCCTATGTTCCAGAACCACACTTCAGGGGTCCCCGTGGGTGGAGGTTAGGGGGTGCCCTGTGGAATGAGGAGCGGGGGGGGGGGTCGATCTCAGTGTCAGGGGATCGGCTGGGGGTTGGGAGGGAGAACCGGAGCTCCCAGATCCTGAACGGAGGTGTCCTAAATCTGAAAGGGCCTTCAGATTGAGGCACCCCCCCCCCCCCCTTGCACCTTCCAACCCGAGTTTAAGATTGTTAACACTTTTATTGGCCCTCTGCTCCAACTGGCGCCCACAAGCCTAAAAATAAAGCAGGGCAGACTTCCCGTCCGCGACCCTGCCAATCCCACCGAGAAATTTTGTCTGGGTCAGGATGAGGCAATCCTGCCCATGCAATTTTACACTTCCCCCCTCCTCAGAACCCGTTGGGGGAGGAGCTTAAAATTCTGGCCTAAGTTTAATTGGTTATGCAGATTCCATGTTTACTCAGGTCTGGGATACACTGTGCCATTATCAGCTGGCAACCTCAGCAATGTTGTGGGCCAAATGTTTTTACCGCACAGTAGATGCTCTGCCACAACTGGTTCTGGTGGTAAAATGATCCAATGATAAGGCTGAGGGAGGTTTGCGAGGCAGAAGTGTTATCAGTGTAACCGTGACATTTAATAACATTTATTCGTGATGATAGGAATGGAAATGAAGGATGGAAGGAAGCTGTTAACTTCATTCTCCACCTGCTGGGAAGTGTGGGAACCATGGCTGATCATAGGTTTGATGATAAGCTGACTACGTACAGCATCAAAGCAATGCAGATAGAAATAATATCACAAAACATGGAATTGGCTTGATTCACCCCACCCTCCACAACATCTTGCTATCTTCAGCCCTGTCTTGGAGCTGGTCAGTCTACCTGGACACCTGTAACCTTTCAGCACCTCAATTTTCTACACAACATAAAGGCTAGTGAATGTGTAAAAGACTAGAAAAGGGCTTGGCGTAGATAGAGATAGCTACACTTGATTGCCTAGCAGCAGATAGAAAGGATAAACTAAACTGCTTTTATATAGCTCCCTTTATGTGTTCAGTGCAAACTAAAATTTCTCACAGCCAATAAAGCGCTGCTATAGCTGGAGCTGAGTGTCGCAAACAGCAAAAAGATTAATGGCCATGAGTTTCGAATCATGTACCTGAGAGTGCAGGCTTGTTGTAACATCCCTGTGCTGCCCCATCTGACCATGCAGCACATCCCTTGTGTGCTGCACTGAAGTGTCTGCCAAGATTGCATTGGAACATAGGAATTAGGAGCAGAAATAGGCGATTCAGCCCTTCGAGTCTGCCTCCGCCATTCAATCAGATCATGGCAGATCACTTCCTGGTCTCAGATCCACCTCCCCACCTGTTGCTGAAACCCCATTAACCTGTGTTTTTGAATCAGTTTACTGTGCCCACCCCAGTCCAGCGCCGGCATCTCCAGATCCCGCTTTTGTTATCAGAATGCTTAAGTCTGTGTGGTGAGCCTGCACCCACAACCCTTCAACTGCAGTAAGAGTGAGCCACGGCTGAATGGTTATTTATGCTGTAAATTCTATGATCATATAACGTACGTCTGCATTATTCCTGCTTGGGATATCATCCCAGATATATTCGATATAATGCTCCAGCTAATGGTGTGAATATGAGGAATAGTCGAGCATCGAGGAGGGAAAGGATGTTCTGTTGCATTAAATGTAATGTTACATTAAATGGATGGAGGGCCATCCATTAAATAAAAAAATCCCTGTTATATTATATTTTTAATTCTATAACCTTGTGGTAGATTCATGTGAAAGTCATTCATGTGTTTAGAGTTTAAAATAAAGATTCCATTTGCAACTGCATGTAACGGTAATAAATTACAATACTGCTCTCCTTGCATCAGCTGTTTTTTCCAGCTTTATATAATTCCATTATTAAATGAATCGCTGTGCTCTCAAAGGTCAGTCGAAGAGCTTTATGACACCCATGTAGTCCGGTAGCTATGGCAATAAGAATTACATTTTCAGGGTGGTTTGGTTATTAGGCAGCACACCGACGTTATGTCTGCACAAAACGTAAAGTAACTGTTGAGATGGGCCATTAATGGATGGTCAGAATAAAATCACAGGCAGCGATAGCAACATGGCATGAATATTAAATAAATATTTTATTTTAGTATTTATCAGGGAGGCAGATCAAAATGGGCATGATGTCAAGATTAGAAATTGTGGGCATGATTCAACCGAAAGATTTCTACGTGTTATTTTTGGGAGGTTTGGCAGGGTTGTTTCACTTTGGCTGCAATGGTGAGATCGCGGCTTGTATTCACCCGCACTCCGTTCCAAAAATGAGCCCTCATGTGAATCTCGAAATGCCTGGCTCCCTCGCGGTCTGATTCGCCAGTCGCGCACATCAGCTGCTCGCTGCTAACAAGGGGGAGCTGCTTTTAAACTCTCCCTCAGCACTCACTCCCAGTCAAGAAACGAGTATAGCAGCTTGGAGACCCACTCCTCGCTTTGGGGATGTCAATTTGACCAGGCTTCTCAACACAGGGGATGAGAGGCGGGGCATCCTGTTCCCCCGAGGGGGTTGGAGGGCCAGCAACAGGGTGAGTAATGCCACCTGGGAGGCAGTGGCAGCTTCAGTGAGTGTCCAATGTTGGAAGACGACAAACGACCTCCAACAAGCTGCAAGGGTAAGTTACCACTTCTCTCATGGCATCAGTCCTGCCTCTCCCCCCCCCCCCCCCCCCCCCCAATCCACTGGCTGACACCTCATACCCTCCTAACCCTCTGATCTTCAAGCTTGTTCCTCAGAACTCCCTGGCACCCACTTCATATATAACCCCTTCATGTCCAGGTGTGGTGCCCACACATGCCACCTGCCATAGACCACCCTTGACCCATCAAGGATGCTCACAATTGTAATGATATGTATAGTACCAGTGTAGTAAAGGGTTAACATCTGAAACTATGTGTAAATGAAACACTAGATGGCGTTACTAATTCACTGCATTTAAGACAGCATCTCTAGGAATTCTGGGAGAAGCTGAAGAGAACATGATGAGAGCAGAGTGAGAATTGAATATAGAGATATAGCACGCAGTCAAGTCATAGCGTAGTTTAATAGTTAGGTAGAATAGTGATTGCTGTACGACAGATTCAGCATCATTAGTTTAGTATCTTTAACTCAGTAGCGAGTGCGAACTTCATTTAGTTTAGTAGTGTAAAATAAATTTGTTTTGATTCAAACTTCTTATTTTTATATTCTTTGTCAACACTACATGTTTGGCTATCTTGGAGGAAGAACAAGGAATATAACAACAATGTCCTCAATTTATCCCCGCAGGGGAAGAGAGCCCATAATAAGCACAAGGGGCAAAAGGAGGGGATGTGTCCCAAAGATTGGAGTCCTCACCCCTTATGAGGAATGGGCCCTGGAGATCGCGGGATTGCCCGAGGAGAGAGCAGCGACCGACAGCGAAGTTGGTCTGAGCCAAGGAGGTGAGGATCCACTGCCCCTTCACCCAGAGGTCCTGTCTCAAGTGAGTTGCTGATGTCCCACAAAATTATCTTCTCTCTCACTGACCACATGTCCATTCACTCGCAGGATCACCATCTGAGGAGGATGGGCCACCCTGAATCGTGCCCCCCCTCCTGTCACCCAAGAGAACACCTCGGAGGAGAGCTCTGTGGAGACCACTCGCGGTGTGTCACAGCTGTCACCTGCACCTTCCATCAGCACAGAGACACACACCTTGGTGGACGACATAGTGGACAGACTTTGGGAGCGTTATCTGGTGAGCACCACGCAGTTTCTGATGCACATTAGGTGGAGGCAGGATCATCCAAGGAAGACAGCAGTCAGATGTCTGCTGGATCCCAGGACTCAGCTGGATCCCAATCAGATCTCGAGCCTCTGGACAAGTTTCAGCCAGCGCTGATGTAGATGATGGGACACTGCCGTGACATTCAGGATGGGTGTCAATGACATTCCAGCGACTCAAAGGCCGAGTGGAGGAGTCCTAAAGTTTTCAGGCATAGGAGATTGTGCCGGAAATGGGTGGCACCCAGGCTAACACTACTAGGGTGGCGACCAGTGGAAAACCTGGAGCACGACCTCCACGCCTTGAGTGGCAGTGTCAAAGGCATGGCTTAATCAATGATAACCATGACTGAGGGCCTCGACATCATGACCCTGTCAATGAGGGACATGTCACAGACTTAGCTGGACATTACCGAGGCACTGCAGAACATGGCCCAGTCGATGAGAGACATGTCTCAGATGCAGCTGGACATTACCGAGGCACTGCAGAACGTGGCCCAGTCGATGAGGGCGACCGCACCCTGGTGCAGACAATGGGGTGCCTCCAGGACTGGCAGCACCAGATGATTCAGATGTTTTTGGACTTCACTCCAGCTGCTCCTCCATTCCATGGAGTCACCTTGGGCCCTATGGGCACCCTCACGGAGGAGAAAGCATTGGAGCCAAATCCGGGGCCGTCCACTAAGGAGACTAAGGCGGTCTCCAGTTCTTCTGAATCACCCCCTCTCACACCGGCACATCTCCAGGGCAGAACGGGGTGGCACAGCGACGCCTGTGACACTGGTCCGTTGACGTGGGCGCTCCGGCTCCAGGCACTCCAGCGAACGTCCGCCAAGGGCATCAAAGACCACAAGGCGTGGAAGGCAGCAGGTTGCCCTCTACCTCTGATGTTCATCCTGGGGACACAGCTAGACATAGCACTGGACCACGGAGGATCAAGAAGAGTGAGGAGCACTGAGTGGGCACTGGTGAGGTCACTATCCGTAGCCATCTGTCACGTTAAAATGTTCACTAATAAAATATGTCACACCTGATACACGTGAAGTCTCTGTCACTTTAATCTGCACAGTGGGCCTGCCCGCACGTAAGCCTGCCAACCCCCCCAACCCCCCCACATCTCTGGGCTCAGTGGTCCACGATCAAACGCCCCCGATGCAGACTCCATCATGAGGATGGGTATGAACGTGCTGATGGCAGAAATGCAAGCGTCAGACTTTATCAGATCCTGAAGAGTATCAGAGCTTTCCTCCCAGCCAGTGATCATCACTCTCCTGCCTTGTACAGTGACCCACAGACAGTGCCAACACATGCCCAGCCTGGAGTGATATTATACACTGGAGCGATGGAGGGGGAAAGAGGGTGGTCAGGGAGGGGGCGGCGTGATTAGGTGAGTGTGGGAGGAGGGAAGGGGGGGTATGTTGAGCTGACGGACATAGCCTCACCTTAGGAGAATCTGAAGCTGATGAATGCCTCCCTATATCGGTCCATTGTCGCCTGTGTTCCGTCCTCTACCTCCTCCTTGGGTTTGTCCTCCAGCCCCTCCTGGTGCGCCTCCTCCTCCTCAGACGAGGCTGAACGTCCCTCCTCCACCTCCTCCTCCAGCATGTTGCCCTGCCGCTGTGCCAAATTGGGGAGGGCGCAGCAGACCACCACAAAGTGAGAGACCCCCTGGGGGGTGTACTGTAGAGCACCGCCAGAGCAGTCCAGGCATCGGAACCACATTTTCAGCAGCCAGGTGCACCGCTCAATGACAGCACCGGACCTCATTAGAATGGGTTTCCGCCTCCGTCTCAGGCCTTTGCACCGGCAACATCAGAAATAACCTCAGCATGTTTTCCTTGTCCCCCACGAGCCATCCCGACATCCTGGGGTGGTCCTCGAGCACACCGAGGAACTCCAAGTGCCCTAGGATGTCATGCACACTCCCAGAATAGCGGGCACACACGTGCATGATTCTGAGGCACACACAATTTGAACATTCAGGGAGTGGAACCCTTTCCTGTTAATATAGGGTACCCCCTGATGTCCCGGTGCGTGCAGGGGGGGGGGGTGGTGGGGGGGAGGGGAGGGGGGGGGGGGGCCATGGGCTGTGGCATCCCGATGATGGTGGCGTATACTGCAGCCCAGGCATCTTAATAGGTCTGGTCCAGGTCGAAGATGATATTGTCAGATGCCTGGGCAGGTAGATTATCCTACACCTCCCGGATCCATCACCTCCTAGCTGCAGATTGCGATATGACACACAGGTCCCCAATCGAGTCCTGGAATTGCAGTGTGAAAGATTAGTACTTCAGTGACCCTCATGGCCACTGTGAGTGGGTGCTCTCCTCCTCCACAGGGTGCCATGTCCATGAAGACGTGTTGCACTGTCTCTCTATTGACCATACGTTGTCTGTCAGCTCATGGAAGGACCAGTGACTCCTGCACACCTTGGCACGTCACTGACCTCCCCTTCTGGCCCCCTCCTCAGCCCGATGGGCAGCTGCGTCTTTAGCCCCCTGCAAATGTGGTGCCTCCTCCAGCCTGTGACGGCCTTGCTACCTTCCTCAGTGTCAGCCCATCTCGGCTACGACAAGCACAGCAAGGGCAATCTCTGCAGGATCTATACCACAAACATATTTGTGCCTGGAAGGAATTGAAGAAGGGGAGAGACCAACAATCAGTTAGGATTTCCATCCGGGACCCTCAAATCTCCCAGGCCTTCCCCCACCCTTACCATGACTGTCCTGTCTTCTCTCAGAGTGCCATCCACTCAGTCATTTGTGCTGGCAACCCTTGCTCTGCACATTCACTCCAGTCACATCAGGAACCCTTAGATCACAGACCTCTACCAGCAACATCAGGGAGCTTGTGCTCAGCTGGCCACTGCTCATCTGCATAGTAACCCTTTGGCTGTGAGAGGGTCCTCAGTGGTGAAGCCCTGCTCCTTCATGTTGGATTGTTGGCAGCTGCCTCTATGGTGCTGACGCTCCGATAGTTAAGGCATACTGTTCAGTCATCAAAGGTTGCAGGACATGCAGTGCACTAATCATCCTCTGAAACATTAATCTTCCTCTTGTGGGGCATTCTAGAATGAGAGGTCATAGTCTTAGGATAAGAGGTAGAAAATTAAAGCAGAGTTGAGGAGAATCTACTTCTCCCAAAAATCTACTTTTCGCAATCCCTGTGTGAGGTGGATGCTGGGACAGTGAGTAAATTTAAGGAGGCTTTAGACAGATTTTTATTGGTAGTGGGTTGCCGGATTATGGAGAATGGACAGGACGGTAGAGTTAAGGCCAGGATGAGATCAGCCATGATCGAAAGGCAGAGCAGACGCAATGGGCCAAATGGCCTACTTCTGCTCCTACATCTTATATTGTATGAAATGGCACCTGTTCCTTCGAGGAGGCACTTGAGAGTTCGGGACAGTGAAGTGCCCTTCTTTGAAATAGCTTACAGCTGTGAAGCTAGAGGCTGCTCACAGTCAAAGAGGGGTGAAATTGTCTTTCATGAGAGAAGCCGGTCATGAGAAAAAGGAGTACAAAACGACGCCCACTCGACTTCCCGCGGGGGAGCCAGGCAATTCCCGGGCTCTGTCCTGGAAATGTTTGATAGGACAGACAGGCTGCAGCTGTGGTTGCCCCTGTTATGGGTCTCCACAATATTTAAGGATGGCTTGAAGGCCTCACAAGTGAAAAGCCCCTCACCCCCTCCAGCCCAGGGGTGACCCCCGGCCTGCCCTCCTGCAGCCCCCCTGAACAACCCCAATCTCCCTGAAGGGCACCCCACTCGCCCCCTGAAACTGGGGCAGGAGCCCTGGTACCCTTGAGCTGCATGCCAGTAAATGGAAATGGTTACTCACCTCCTCGCTGCCCCTCGCTAGTCATTGCGCCAGCTTCACATTTTTGCAAAGGAGTACGAAACGACGCCCACTCGACTTCCCGCGGGGGAGCCAGGCAATTCCCGGGAGGCCACTGCATTCGACTTCAATCTTGCTAATGAGATTAAAGTGAATCCAAATTAGGCTGAATGTCCTTCCTGCCATTTTTGGGTGAGATCCGGAACTCGCCTTCGGGAACGGCGAATGTAATGCAACATGAATCCCAGGTCCCGGTTGAGGCCCTACTCGTGTGCGGAACTTGGCTATAAATTTCTGCTTGGCGATTCTACGTTGTCGCGCGTCCTGAAAGCTGCCTTACAGAACGCTTACCCGAAGATCAGAGGCTGAATGCCCGTGACCGCTGAAGTGTTTCCCAAATGGAAGGCAACATTCCTGCCTGGTGATTGTCGCGCGATGCCTGTTCATTTGTTGTCGCAGCGTCTGCATGGTCTTGCCAATGTACCACGCTTCGGGACATCCTTTCCTGCAGCGTATGAGGTAGAAAAAGTTGGCTGAGTCGCACAAGTATGTACCGCGTACCTGGTGGGTGTGTTCTCATATGTAATGGTGGTACGCATATCGATGATCTGGCACATCTTGCAGAGATTGCTATGGCAGGGTTGTATGGTGTCGTGGTCGCTGTTCTGAAGGCTGGGTAGTTTGCTGCAAACAATGGTTTGTTTGAGATTGCGCGGGTGTTTGAAGGCAAGTAGTGGGGGTGGGGGATGACCTTGGCAAGATGTTCGTCTTCATCGATGACGTGTTGAAGGGTATGAAGAAGATGGCGTAGTTTCTCCGCTCCAGGGAAGTACTGGACGACGAAGGGTACTCTGTCGGTTGTGTCCCGTGTTTGTCTTCTGAGGAGGTCGGTGCGGTTTTTTGCTGTGGTGCATTGGAACTGTCGATCGATGAGTTGAGCGCCTAATCCCATTCATAAGAGGGCTCTCTCTCACTTGATGGATTCTTCTGAAGGTCCAGGGTAAAGACCATTCCCTCGGAACAGCCAGACAGCGACCCAAGCTGGGACCCTGGAGCTGTGAAGCAACAGTGCTAACCACTATGCCACTGTGCTGCCCTGTCTTGTGTGTGTTTGGATAGTGGGTGGGACAGTAAAAGGAGGGGGGAGTAGTAGTTAGCTGGCCCTCATTCTATTATAAATATTGCATGTCTTATATCTATTTTTGCTATAAACAGCTGTTGTGATTCACCTACAAACCTGGCGCCTGTAAGTCATTGGAGCAGTCAATGGCTAAACAATCTCAGAAACTTGATACCAATCATTGGTGAATTTGGGAATAATAGCCAACACAGAAGAATACTGCAGCTCCTTACCAGAAGACATTAATAAATTTGCATAATGGCATGTAATTGGCAAATTTCAAAATAGATAAATGTGAGCTATCTAATTTTAAGAGTAAAAGGGTTCCATATTATTCAGAAAAAAATGTATCTAAATTGGGTAGAGGATCAAAGAGATCTGACAGTTAGAAGCGCAATATTATAAAGAAATATTGATAGATTGTGAATGGGCCAAACTATGACAAGTGGATTTTAATATATTCAAATGTGAGCTCATCCACCTTGGGCCTAAACAATGGAGATCTGGTATTGTTGTCACCAGAACCAGAATGTGATGCTTATGGACAGATCAAGTGGATCACGTGTCAGTAGGGGTACATTTCAGGAACAGTGTTCATAGCTTCATAATGTTAAGGTTAGCTATCAAACAGGACTAGAAGCAATCCAAAGTAAAAATAATTAATTGGGGGAGGACCAATTTCAGTGGGGTGAGAAAGGTTCTGGCCCAGGTAAATTGGAATCAAAGATTGGCAGAAGGACTGCAATCATAGAATCCCTCCAGTGCAGAAGGAGGCCACTTGGCCCATCAAGTCTGAACCGGCACTTGCTCCGAGAGAGCACGATATCTAGGCCCAATCCCCCACTCCTAGCCCTGTAATCCCACCTAACATTTTTGGGCAATTTACCATGCCCTATTCACCTAACCTGTACATCTTTGGACTGTGAGAGCAAACCAGAACACCCGGAGGAAACCCACAAAGACACTGGGAGAATGTGCAAACTCACACAGACAGTCACCTGAGGTCAGAATCGAACCTGAGACCCTGGCGCAGTGAGACAACAGTGCTAACCACTGTGCCACCATTTAGGCACAGTCAACATACTTTCCCACATGGGGAAAAGGTTGGACAAATAAAGCCGGGGCTCTTTTGATGACAAAAAAGAGAGTCAGATGAAACAGAAAATAAATGTGCAGCAAGATTGATAATACAAGTGAGAAACTGGGTGGATAAATAGAAGATTCAATGGGAAAGCGAGAAAAGGAAATGGGAGCTGCTGCGAGCTGATGCGCAGCCTATCAGGGCAGGTGTTACTGATCTGTGTGCCCCCTTGGTGGAGGATCTCAGGCTGAGAGTTTACAGATAAAATCTAAAAGTGATGTTATGGAGTCCGGTAAGTTGATTGGTTGGTAGGTATAGGATTGGATGCTGGTGGAGCCTTTAAGAGCAAGGGGGTCAGCCTGAGATCAGAGTGGGGCCAGGAGACAGTGTAGGAGGAGCGACAGGCTTGGTACGTAGGACCTGGTGAGTGTATCCACTGTCCTTAGTATTCTTTAAACTAGAGGAAGTAAAAGTAAAGGGAGTAATTTAAGGGTAAGTCATGGCAGAACAGCTCAGCCATGGAAGTGCCCCTCCTGTGTGATGTGGGAAGCCAGGGACACTTCCAGTATCCTGGGCGACCACGTGCGCAAGAAGAGTCTCCAGCTCCAGCTACCTGAAATTCATGTTTGGGACTGGAGCTGTGGCTGAAGTCATGTGGGGCGACCGCAATGTCTTCGTAGGTAGCACGCATAGTAAGGTCGTCACACTGTATGTAAAGACTGCACAGGTAGAAAGTAAATAGGTGACTTCCAGCCAGACCAAAGCACTAGGCAGATAGTGCAGGGTTTTCTGGGTCCATATCCCTCTCTAACAGGTTTTGGATAATCTTGAGGGGGTGTTGGGCACAGTCCAAAGATGTGCGGGTTAGGTGGATTGGCCATGCTAAATTGCCCGTAGTGTCCTAATAAAAGTAAGGTTAAGGGGGGGTTGTTGGGTTACGGGTATAGGGTGGATACGTGGGTTTGAGTAGGGTGATCATGGCTCGGCACAACATTGAGGGCCGTAGGGCCTGTTCTGTGCTGTACTGTTCTATGTTCTATGTTCTATGTTTATCAGGGAGTACAGCAAGAGTCAGGCCTGTGGCACCATGAGTAACTAACCTGTAGGGGTCTGGGGGAGCAAGAGGTGGAGAGACATAGTGATAGAGTACTCTATTGTAAGGGGAACAGATAACAAGTGTTTCCGCAGTCATAGACGTGACACAGATTAATAGTATGTTGCTCCCCTGTTGCCCAGGTCAAGAATGTCACAGAGTGGCTGCATGGCATTCTGAAAGAGGGTGAACAGTCAGAGGCTGTGGTCCAGTAACAACTTAGGTAAAAAGAGGGATGAAGTACTGAAAGCAGAATATAGGGAGTTAGGGAATAAATTCAAAAGCAGGACCTCAAAGCTAGTTAACTCAGAATTACACCCAGTGCCACGTGCGAGTGAGATAAGGAATAGGAGAATAGACCAGATGAATGCGTGGCTGGAGAGATAGTGTAGGAGGGAGGGATTGGGATTGCTGAGGCATTGGGATCGATTCTGGAGAAATAGACCCTGGACAAACCGGATTGGTTGCAACCCTGCAGGACCTGGGCCACTATCCGCATAGGGGTTTTTGCTAGTTATATGGGGGAGGGTTTAATCCATAGTGGCAGGCAATGGGAACTTGAGCAGGCAGATAAACATAGAAATGAAAGGCAGAAAAGTAGAAAAAAAAGTGGCAGGCAGAGGAACCATTGGGGAGCAGCAATAGAACCATAGTACAAGCAAGGGCAGGGAATCTCCGGGAATCGGCGGGGCGGGCAGAAACAGCGCAATGGAGTGGCGAGAACCACTCTGGCATCGGGCCGCCCCAAAGGTGCGGAATCCTTCGCACCTTCAGGGGCTAGGCTGGCTCGGAGTGGTTTGCTCCTGCTGGCTGGCGTGGAAGGCCTTTGGTGCTGTGCCAGCCGGGGCCGAAGGGACTCCGCCGGCCGACGCAGGTCCGTACATGCGCGGGAACGTCAGCGGCTGCTGATGTTATCCCCACGCATGCGCAGGGGGGCTCATCTTCACGCCGGCCATCGCGGAGGCTAACACGGCCGGCGCGGAGGGAAAGAGTGCCCCACAGCACAGGACCGCCCGCGGATCGGTGGGCCCCGATCGCGGGCCAGGCCACCGTGGGGGCACCACCCGGGACCAGATCGCTCCACGCCCCCCCAGGACCCCGGAGCCCGCCCGTGCCGCCAGGTCCCGCCGGTAAGGGACCTACTCAAATCTACGTCGGCGGGACCTGCATGGAATGGGCGGGACTTCGGCCCATCGCGTGCCAGCGAATCGTTGGGGGGGGGGGGGGCGCTATGAGCAGCCGCCGATGGGCGCGGCACGATTCCCGCCCCCGCCAAATCTCCAGCGCCGGAGAATTTGGCAGTCGGCGGGGCGGGATTCACGCCTCCCCCCCGGCGATTCTTACAACCTGGCGGGGGGTCGGAGAATCCCGCCCAAGATGTGTGACAAGGTTAAAAATACAACGCTAAAGGCAGTGGGCGGGATTCTCCGTTTCAGAGACTAAGGGCGGGATTCTTCGTTTCTGAGATGATGGCAACACAAAATTTGTGGACTTTCATGACAGAAAAACCGGCTCCGCATCTGGACTGATTCCGTTACTGTGGAGGGGCTAGCACTGGCGCCGTGTGGAACACAATCGATTCCAATGAAAAATGGTACGGGATCTGCCGAGTCTGTTACTGACACTCGGGAGGCTGACAAGCTACAAAGGCACAAACACATTACACTCCCCACCCACATTCATCCCAGCCAACAAGGTGGCACTGGTTGTGCTGGAGCATGCCCATGCAGCTGAAGGGTCGGCTGGGGCCAGAGGGCAATCGGGGGTGGCTTGGGGGGACACACCCATACGACCTGTGGCCCTAAGTTCACAGTGGGCTGTCAGCGGCTTGCGCAACTGCATAGTTGCCTTGCCGGCTGCGGCAATGATGTTCCATGTCCGTCCACCCCGAGCCCACAGTCCACCTCCTGGTCACCCCCCCGGTACTCCCCCCAGGCCTGGCAGGAGCCCCCCGGCCAGCGGCACAACTGTCAGCAAATGTCGGTGATGTTGGACACTTTTTGTACCCGCTCTCTCTCTCCCAGCAGCCACCACGCCGGTTTCACGATTTTAAAATCAGATGTGATCTGCTCTTCGGGAACTCAGCCCACCGGAGACAGAAAATCGCCGCGACCTCGGAGAATACTGGGTCGGGCATGCTAATGATATGCAGACGGTGTTTACTCTACGTGCATTCCGGAACGCATTGACGTCGCGATTTCGGTGTCTGCCAACGGAGAATCCCACCCTAAGTGTTGACGTCAGGACAGAATCAGTGGAATTCTACGACAGCAA
This sequence comes from Scyliorhinus canicula, assembly GCF_902713615.1. Taxonomy (NCBI): domain Eukaryota; kingdom Metazoa; phylum Chordata; class Chondrichthyes; order Carcharhiniformes; family Scyliorhinidae; genus Scyliorhinus; species Scyliorhinus canicula. The sequence continues at coordinate 158,325,582 of NC_052155.1, read as the reverse complement.
AATTGGCGCCACTCCTGGAGCAATTAATCAACCGTTAATGGGCTAGCAACGGCGCCATGTGGAAAACGAGCGATTCCAATGAGAAGCGGTGTCCGATACACCAGAGCCGGGATTGGCACTCGAGAGGCTGACAAGCTGCAGCCGCATATTAGCACTTCACTACCCACACACACTCATCCCAACAAACAAGATGGCAGCACGGAGAGCGGCAATCCGTGGCAGGGTAGGGCAGCAGGGTAGCATGGTGGTTAGCATAAATGCTTCACAGCTCCAAGGTCCCAGGTTCGATTCCCGGCTGGGTCACTGTCTGTGTGGAGTCTGCACGTCCTCCCCCTGTGTGCGTGGGTTTCCTCCGGGTGCTCCGGTTTCCTCCCACAGTCCAAAGATGTGCGGGTTAGGTGGATTGGCCATGCTAAATTGCCCGTAGTGTCCTAATAAAAGTAAGGTTAAGGGGGATGTTGTTGGGTTACGGGTATAGGGTGGATACGTGGGTTTGAGTAGGGTGATCATGGCTCGGCACAACATTGAGGGCCGAAGGGGCTGTTCTGTGCTGTACTGTTCTATGTTCTATGTTCTAATCCGGTTTGTGGACACGGAGCTGGAGGACCTGCTGTACTCCGTGGAGGAGAGGTGGGCTACCCTCTACCCTGGAATGGGTAGGAGGCTGCCACCCACCATTGTACATCAGTCCTTGGAGCAGCTGGCACATGCCGTGAGAGGGAAAAGCCTGGAGGGGGACTGCCGGACCTGCGGCCCCTCACTGCAGCACGGCAACGGGCCCTGGACATGACTGGCAGGCCTGGGAGCAAGAAGTCGCTGAGGCAGAGGTCAGCATCGGGCAAGCAAGTGAGACCCCACTCACTTGCGGTTCCCCATGGCACTTGTGTCACACCCCCACCACACCCACCCCCCACACATCCCCACACCCTCCTCTACCATCACCCCAATACCACACCTACACCCGACCTCCACTACCCTCACCCACCCCAAACCACTCTCACACCACACCATACACCACCATGGCCCCCTCTACCATCACCCCAATACCACACCTACACCCGACCTCCAACACCCTCACCCACTCTCACACCACACCATACACCACCATGGCCCCCTCTACCATCACCCCAATACCACACCTACATCCGACCTCCACCACTCGCACCCCCCAACCCACCCTGACACCCCACCAAAATCCCCTGCACCACCACCCACCACCCCAGCCCACCATCCAATCATGCATCAAGTCTTGTTCTTGCAGGATCACTTGGCGATGAGGCGGGCCAGTCTGGTGTCCCCCAACCACAACCACAGCCCCAATCCAAACGGAAAGCAGCGAGGAAAAGGAAATGGACAGAGGCAACGGGAGCACTCGAACCGCAGCCGAGACACCCCGGAGCACCAGTGCGGGGATGACATTGACTTCCCATCATAGCTGCCTCCAACACCCTCCACTATCCCAGAGACACTCACCTTGGTTGGGCACTTGAGCAAAGAGGCTTCTGGATTACTATCTGGTGCGCACCACATACACCCTGCATTAAAATGGGTGGAAGTAGGAATCCATGAGATAGTGGAAGGTCGGAGGGCAGCCCGATCTCAGGGATGAGCTGCCGTCTAGATGGGTTTCGGAATTCTGGAAAGGGCAGTCCCATTGATAGTGGTCACAGAGCCAGGGACTGGATGAGAGGGTGTCAGAAACCATCCAGAGGCTGCAGGTGGAGTCCAACCATCTGCAGGACCAGAAGGTAGTGCCCGCCAATGTGTGCCACCCTGGCCAACACCGCACCGGTGGCGTCCGCGGTGGCCGAAGGTATCGGCTTTGGGTCAAGTTGTCCAAGGCATGAGGCACTCTGTGCGGGCAGTGGCCGAGGCCCAGGACAGGGCTGCTCTATCACAGGCAGCCATATGGCAGAGCCACCTGGACATTGCAGCGGCGCTCCTGAGTGGGGACCAGTTACAGTGGGTTATGGCTGAGGGCATCAGTGGCATTGCCGGGTGCTGGCCGACCTGAGCCAGGCGCAGAGGGAGATGGCACAGTCATTGGCTGATGTGGTACAGACACAGACGGAGGTGGCACAGTCACTGGCTGATGTGGTACAGACACAGACGGAGGTGGCACAGTCACTGGCTGATGTGGTACAGATGCACAGGGAGGTGGCACAGTCACTGGCTGATGTGGTACAGACACAGACGGAGGTGGCACAGTCACTGGCTGATGTGGTACAGACACAGACAGAGGTGGCACAGTCACTGGCTGATGTGGTACAGACACAGATGGAGATGGCACAGTCACTGGCTGATGTGGTACAGATGCAGAGGGAGGTGGCACAGTCACTGGCTGATGTGGTACAGACACAGATGGAGGTGGCACAGTCACTGGCTGATGTGGTACAGACACAGAGGGAGGTGGCACAGTCACTGGCTGATGTGGCGCAGTCCCAGAGGGAGATGGCACAGTCACTGGCTGATGTGGCGCAGTCCCAGAGGGAGGTGGCACAGTCACTGGCTGATGTGGCGCAGTCCCAGAGGGAGGTGGTCACTCCCTGTGCTCCATGACCATGAGCATCGAGACCCTGGTCGAGACGGGAGTGGGCCTCCAGGACTCCAGCGGCAGATGGCAGGGGGAGCCACAGGGGTGAGCACTGCTCGCAACCCTGACCCAAGGTGTAGCCCAGAGGCAATTGGGCACCCCGAGGGAGCACATGGAGAATCCCGCCCAATATTCCTCAAAGAACATGGGGTAACCAATTATCCTCAGCCAATATGATCCGGGCAGGTTATATCATTGACATTGAGATAGGGAATCAGCCATGATCATATTGAATGGAGGAGCAGGCTTGAAGGGCCGAATGACCACTTTTGGTATCGGATCCACCTAAATGTCCAACCCCTCTCCCTCACTCCTGGTGCCCAGCTCACCCACTATTCCAATGCCTAACACCCTCCCCCTGGTGTCTGACCCCCCCAACTCTGCGTGCCCGCCACCCTGGACCCACCCCCCCACACCTCTCCCAGTGTCCAACCCCCCTTCGCTGGCTCCCTGGTGTCCGTGAAAGTACTGCCGCAGTCAAAGAGCAAGATGAGGGGCTACCCTTCTGTGTGCACAGGCCTTGTCTCCCACTTCCTGGAACCTCTGACTCAGAGGCCGTCCAAGCAGCAAGGCCGTATGACAGAGGCATTGTCACTGAAACAGCATCATGCGGAGGACCCCGCCGGGTACATCCATGATGAGAACAAAAGCCACCGTCGGGCATCACAGGCGGATGTAGAGATAAATGAGCAATCTGTATCCACCTCAATTCAGACGCATACAGAGTGCTCTATTGGACTGGCCTTGAACAAAGAGCATCATGCTGTTAAATGCAGATTCTGGGTCACTGGGATGATTTTGTTTGAGTTTGAGTGTTTGTAAGACACTCCAGTCTGTCCGATTCCTTCACTCAAGATGCGCGATCAATGGACACAGAAACGAAGGAGTAGTCCGAATCGAAGGCTTTAATCTACAAGAAGTGTGCCCAGCAGCAGGAGTACAGAAATGACCTGGCTGCTGGGAAACACGGGTTCTTATACTCCGCCTCATAGGCGGAGCTACCTTCCTCTTGACCAATGAGAAGACAACACTTGGGCCAATGGGCAGCGAGGCTTCTGAACCAATAGCTCACACTCCCTGGTACCGTAATACCTCTAGTCATACTACCACAACTCACTCCCTCGCCTCCCCCAACCGTACGCCAATATCTCCTGCATGGGCGGCATGGTGGCACAATGGTTAGCACTGCTGCCTCACAGCTCCAGGGTCGCGGATTCAATTCCAACCTCGGCTGACTGCCTGTGCAGAGTCTGCACGTTCTCCCCGTGTCTACGTGGATTTCCTCCGGGTGCTCCGGTTTCCTCCCTATAGTCCAAAGAAGTGCATGTTTGGTGGATTGGCCATGCTAAATTGCCCTGAGTGTCCAAAAGGTTAGGTAGGGTTACTGGGTTACAGGGATGGGGTGGAGATGTGGGCTTAAGTAGGGTGCTCTTTCCAAGGGCTGATGCAGACTCGAAAGGCCTCCTTCTGCACTGTAAATTCTATGATTCTATTATTTCCCTCGAGTGACCATCATATTTCCTTTTCAAAACACTCATGTGTCTCTGCTTCTACTATCCTCTCAGTCAACCAGTTCTAGCTCATGACCACTTGCTGCGTAAAAATGTTCTCCTTCACCTTCTCCTGTGCCTCATGCTCAAAACCTTAAACCTGTGTTCCCTCGTCCCTCATTCCCACGTCCCTCATCCCTTGTTCCCACGTCCCTTGTCCTTCGTTCCCACATCCTTATACCATCAGCTCTTGGGAACAGCTTTCCTTTGTCTAGCTTATGTAAACCTGTCACAATCTTGCCAACTCTGCTGCTGCTAAGTTCAGAGGAGCTGCCTGACACTTGACCCTGGAGAAAGGCCTGTTGCTGGCCTATTCAGTGCCTGAATGGCCCAAGATGTGGTGGGCCTTTTTATAAAGAGGCAACATGGAGGTGGGAGTTCAGAGGGGTCTCTGTGGCTCTCCAGCGAGCAGCCAAGACCCTCAACACCTCCACAAGATTCCATCTATCATGTGATAAATTCTCTTCTTTGATGCCTAATTCACTGCAGAAGTATACAGTGGGATTTCTCAGTAGTCACTATTATGATCACTGCTCTTTTTGATACATATTAATAACCTGCACAGACATATGCAGAACATAATTGACATAGAACATAGAACATAGAACGATACAGCGCAGTACAGGCCCTTCGGCCCTCGATGTTGCACCGACATGGAAAAAATCTAAAGGCCATCTAACCTACACTATGCCCTTATCATCCATATGCTTATCCAATAAACTTTTAAATGCCCCCAATGTTGGCGAGTTCACTACTGTTGCAGGTAGGGCATTCCACGGCCTCACCACTCTTTGCGTAAAAAACCCACCTCTGACCTCTGTCCTATATCTATTACCCCTCAATTTAAGGCTATGTCCCCTCGTGCTAGCCACCTCCATCCGCGGGAGAAGTCTCTCGCTGTCCACCCTATCTAACCCTCTGATCATTTTGTATGCCTCTATTAAGTCACCTCTTAACCTTCTTCTCTCTAACGAAAACAACCTCAAGTCCATCAGCCTTTCCTCATAAGATTTTCCCTCCATACCAGGCAACATCCTGGTAAATCTCCTCTGCACCCGTTCCAAAGCTTCCACGTCCTTCCTATAATGAGGCGACCAGAACTGTACGCAATACTCCAAATGCGGCCGTACTAGAGTTTTGTACAACTGCAACATGACCTCATGGCTCCGGAACTCAATCCCTCTACCAATAAGGCCAACACACCATAGGCCTTCTTCACAACCCTATCAACCTGGGTGGCAACTTTCAGGGATCTATGTACATGGACACCGAGATCCCTCTGCTCATCCACACTACCAAGAATTTTACCATTAGCCAAATATTCCGCATTTCTGTTATTCTTTCCAAAGTGAATCACCTCACACTTCTCCACATTAAACTCCATTTGCCACCTCTCAGCCCAGCTCTGCAGCTTATCTATGTAAGTTCAACATGTAAGTTGGAACTGTAGAAAATAATGAGGAGAATTGTGACAGGATTCAGGAGGATGTAGACAGGCTGTTGAGTGGACAACCAAAAATTAGATGAAATTTATTTCAGAGAAGCAAGAAGTGACATACCTTGATAGAAATCCAACCCGGCTAATTACTGTCCACACTCAATCATCACCAAAACGACAAGAGGTTGTCATCAACAATGCTATCAAGTGGTATTTACTCAACATGAACCTGTTCACTGATGCTTAGTTTGGATTCCGCCAGGGTCACTCAGCACCTGACCTCATTGCTGTCTCAGTCTCAAACATGGACAGAAGGACTGAATTTGGGAGTTGGGGTGAGAGTGACTTGCCCTTGATGTCAAGGCAGCATTTGACCGAGTGTGGAGCCCTAGCAAAATTGGAGTTAACAAGAATCAGGGGGAAAAATCTCCACTGGCTGGACTCATACTTAGTAGAAAAGAAGATAGATGTGATCGTTTGAGGTTAATCGTAGAATCCATAGAATCCCTACAGCGTAGAAGGAGGCCATTTGGCCCATTGAGTCTGCACTGTTCCTCCAAATGAGCACTCTACCTAGGCCCAATCCCCGCTCTATCCCCACTGGGAATGTTGCCCAGACACTTTTAATTAACCAAATGTGTCCTTGGTTAAGTCTAGCTTTCTTATCTGATGATTCCCATGGGAAACAGCATTTCTCACTGTCTTGTTTGAAATGTGAGTATTTTAACAATCTATTTCAAGAAGCCATTTTAAATCTTGGGCCATTTATTCCTTTTTTTAAATACACTAAAAGGTAGATTCTATAATAAAAAGGTAGATTCTATCACCCCATAACCCCATACATTGATCATGGCCAATTCACCTAACCTACATACCTCAATCTCAGTGCTTCACTGCAGGAGTTCCTCAGGCTAGTGTCCGAGGCCCAACCATCTTCAGCTGCTTCATCAATGAACTTCACCCCATCATAAGGCCAGAAGTGGGGTGTTCACTGATAATTACACAATATGCAGTACCATTTGTGACTCCTCCACTACTGAAGCAGTCCATGTCCATATGTAGCAAGACCGGGATAATGGTCAGGTTTGGGCGGTGGGTGGCAAGTAACATTCGAGCCGCACACTTGTATGGCAAGGGCCATCTCCAACAAGGGAAAATCTAACCGTCGCCCCTTGACATTCAATGGCATTGCTATTGCTGAATCCCCACTGTCAATATCCGGGATGGGGGGGGGGTTATCATTGACCAGAAACTGAAGTGTACCAGCGATATAAATACTGTTTCGACAAGAGCAGGTCGAAAGCTGGGAATTCTGAGGCAAATAAGGAACTTCACTTATGCAGGGGCTGGTTTAGCTCACCAGGCTAAATCGCTGGCTTTTAAAGCAGACCAAGCAGGCCAGCAGCACGGTTCGATTCCTGTACCAGCCTCCCTGGACAGGCGCCGGAATGGGGCGACTAGGGGCTTTTCACAGTAACTTCATTGAAGCCTACTCGTGACAATAAGCGATTTTCATTTTCATTTTCATTCAGTAACACTGCCAATACTGGGCTGTCCTCCATTGCGCAGATAAGGTTAAAGGAGTTTTGATAGTGGTGTTCAAAATCATGAATCGTTTCCATACGGTAAATAAGAAGTTTCCAGTGGCAAGTAAGTTGGTAACTGGGGAATTTATATTTAAGGTGATTGGTAAAAGAAACACAGACAATGCGATGAAACGTTTTTTCACCTCCGAAAGAGCAGTGAAGGCAGATTTAGTACTAATATTCAAAAGAGAATTTGTTGAAATATTGAAGGGAAAACATACAGGACAATGGGGAAAGAGTAGGGAGGGTGTGAACTGAATCACTCCAACAAAGAGCCAGCATTGGACAATGGGCTGAATGGCCTCTATCAGTGCTCTCTGGGTTGGTGAATGCTCATGGTGGGGCGAATTGTGGAGTGGATGAATTCCTGGCGGCACAATGCCTGGATAAGGGACCTGGAATCTTATCCTGTGTGCCATTTTATAGTGAATTTCACCTTCTTCCTTCTGTAGAGATAGAAATAAGAAGACCTTCAGATATTCAGGGTGGCTCAGTGGTTAGCACTGCTGCCTCATGACACCAAGGACCCAGGCTCGATTCTGGCCTTAGGTGACTGACTGAGTGGGGTTTGCACATTCTCCCCGTGTCTGCGTGGGTTTCCTCCTGGTGCTTCGGTTTCCTTCGAAAGTCCAAAGATGTGCAGGTTAGGTGGATTGGCCATGCTAAATTGCCTCTTAATGTCCAACGATGTGTAGGTTAGGTTGGGTTAAGGGGATAGGGTGGGGTAGTGGGCCTAGCTAGGGTGCTCTTTCAGAGGATCGGTGCTGACTCAATGGGCCAAATGGCCTCCTTCCATACTGCAGGGATTCTACGATTCCCTGCTTTCCAAGGTCACCTCCTTCTGATTTTGTGTCCTTTGGCTGTTGCTGGAAATCCATGCGTTTTATGAATAATTTTCTCCTGCATAAAGATGAATTAGTTTAAATGGTCCGGATCATCTGCAAGCCTTTCCTTTTCTTGACCATTTCAACAGCCGAAGTGTTCCAGACACTTGAATAGCTGCAACTGAACCATTTCGGCACGCAGTTAGTTCTGCACTGTCATTGTGCTCACTAGTCACTGCATGGGGAGGTGGCGGTGGAGCGGTATTGTCACTGTACTAGTAATCCAGGGACACACGGGAATGCTCTGGGGGCCCAGGGTCAAATCCTACCATAGCAGGCGGTGAAATTTGAATTCAGTAAAACATCTGGAATTAAAAGTCTAAAGGTGACCATGAAACCATTGCCTATTGTCATAAAAATCCATCTGGTCCTTTAGGGAAGGAAATCTGTCAACCTTACCTGGTCTGGCCTACATGTGACTCCAGACCCACAGCAATGTGGTTGACTCTTAAATGCCCTCAGGGATGGGCAATAAATGCTCGCCAGCCAGCGATGCCCGCATCCCAAGAACGCATGCATCTTTGATGATATTGTCAGACAACTGAACCTTTTCTAATATAGCTGGGATGGCCTGAGGGGTGAGAAAAAATCCGCTTTGTCAGTGCCCCCTCCCTCCAAACCATTGATGCAGCAGAGTTTGCAAAATGTTCCAAAAGAACATCCCTGCTCTGCTTGAAAGCACTTATTAGATGCTCATGTCAAATTTTCAAATTTTCAACTTTCCTTTACCTGATGGTTGATGGTGTCATCTATACTTTTCATTTGCTGACTTTATACCTTTAAGTGCAGGCGGCCTTTTGATCCTTCTTCCAGCCCCACCAGCTTTTGGGCTTCGATAGGCATTTCAGACTTGCGCTGGTAGGACATGAATAAATATTGCTCAAAATAAGCCAATCACCCCCTAGGATTTCCAATGGTGTCAGCTCTGATGTGGAGATGGCGACGTTGGACTGGGGTGGGCTCAGTAAAGGAGTCTTACAACACCAGGTTAAAGTCCAACATATTTGTTTCGAATCACTAGCTGTCGGAGCGCTGCTCCTTCCTCAGGTGAAGATTCACCTGAGGAGATTCACCTGAGGAAGGAGCAGTGCTCCAAAAGCTACTGATTCGAAACAAACCTGTTGGACTTTAACCTGGTGTTGTAAGACTTCTTACTGTGCCACACCTCTGGCAGTGGTTGTTAGGCTTTGGAGTTGCAGTTCGTAAAGTCACAGATGTGATGCGTTAACTCTGTTCCCCCCTCTACAGATGCTGCCTGACCTGCTGAGTATCGTAGGATCCCAACAGTGCAGAAGGAGGCCATTCAGCCCATCGAGTCTGGACCAACCCTTCGAAAGAGCATCTTACATAGGCTTAATCCCCCATCCTATTCCTGAAACCCCTCCATAAGGGGCAATTTAGCATGACCATTCCAACTAACCTGCACATCTTTGGACTGTGGGAGGAAATTGGAGAAGTTGGCGGAAACCCACGCACACATGGGGAGAAAGTGCAAAGTCCACACAGTCACCGGAGGTTGGAATCGAACCCAGGTCCCTGGTGCTGTGAGGCAACAATGCTAACCACTGTGCCACCGTGCCACCCCAGCATTTTCTGTTTCCATTTTAGATTTCCAAAATTTGCTTTTGTTTATAATTTCAGGGCCTTTGTGAAATTACACGTGGTTAATCAAAAACCCAAACGACAAGTGAGTCAAATAAACGTAACTCACAGCAGAAGAATATAAGGCCAGTGGGAAATAACTAGAAGCAATTGAATGCAATTGAAAACTGCATCTGTTGAAGCAAGAACACCAAGGGCGAGATTCTCCATTTCCCCGACGCCGATTTCGTAATCGGCGATCGGCGGAGAATCCCTTTTGACACCGCAATCGGTGGCACCGCCTGTTTGACGCAGGTTTATATGCTCCGCCCCTTCCAAAATGGCATCATCATGTTGCACTGCATGACATTGGGACGGCCTTAGCATGGCACCTGAAGACCCTCCCCTGATACTCTGCCCACGATGGGCTGAATTCCCGCCTGCACTGTTGACGTGTGACCTCAGCAGTCAGGAACCCGACATGGCGGCTGCGGACTGTGCCCAGCACCGCCAAGGTCAGGTGGGAGCCGTGCTGCTGGCTGAGGGGAGTCCCATGAGGGCTGGGAGTCTGGTGACTGTGGTGATATGCATCACTGTAAATACACAAGGGGATAATGTAAATACATGTAGACTAGCTAGACACTAGAGGGAGCACCAGAGATGTGACACACAGACACTCAACCAATAGGTCAGTAAGATAGGACACAACCAATGGGCATTCACGATACACACAGAGGTGACACTACCACAGGAGGGCATTACACCAACCCATATATAAAGGACACAGAACAAGCAAACCAATAGAAAACAGTAAGAGAGGCTCCAGTACTCACCACGAGGCCGAGATCCCGGACCAGAGAACAATTTGGATTAACGACCATCTTTGTAAAGGTACTGCACATGCGCAGTTGTGCGAGAAGCCGCGCATGCGCAATTGCAAAAATGGCCTCAGTACAGGAACAGCGATATGCGCATGCGCACACGCTTCCTACGACTGATGTCACACACTTCGTGATGTCAGAGGTCCCAGACCATGCCCACTTGAAGGCGAAATGTCCCAAAACTTGAAAAAAAATTCTTAAAACAAGATTCTTTCACCTAGAATGAGAGCACCATGCCTGAAATTCAACAAGTAGCTGAAAGTAACCTCCGCAGAACCCTGCAACAAGCAGTTAGTACCGCCCAACGAGATGATTCAGTCCTTGAATACTACGACACCGACCTTTATTTCTTCTCCGGACATCGCGAGCCCAATGCCAGCTCCGACACAAACAGTGATGATATGGTCCTAGAAGACTACGACTCAGACAAACCTTTCACCTTGGGAGGAGGCTACCCAGTACCAAATCCAAACCACAACTAGACGTGTTGTACATTCAAGACTCCGATGACGAGTTCTTCGAATTTGAGGATCTTCAGCCCAGCACATATGGCATCCCGACTCGTGAGTGCAGGATTGTGCTGTGGCCTGACACTGAGAGACAGAGAGTGGTACAAGCCCACACACAGCGGCCTGCTGCCACACAGAGAGTGGTCCACGCACCATAAAGGGTCCCAGCCTCCATACAGAAAGCGATGAATGACTCCACGATAGAAGACACGAAAGACTCCACACCGCAGTCCTTGCATGAACAAGAAGTGACTCGAGTGACACAAGTCTCCACAGCCAGCTGGTGGACAGCCTCCACGATAGAAGCAACACAAGACTCCAAAGTGTAGTCCTTGCCTGAACAAGACCATGAGGGTCCAGCAACCTCCTCTGAGCAACCAGCAGCAGATGATGCAAGTCTGCCATGCTCAAGTGAACTACAGAAAGACTATGACAGTCTGCCATGCTCAAGTGCACAGCAAGAAGACTATGACAGTCTACCACGCTCCAGTGAACAACAAAGCGACTATGACAGTCCACCCACATTGTTTAAGCCACAAGAAGAAGACTCTGACAATCTACCCAGCTCAAGTGCACAGCAAAGCAACTATGACAGTCCACCCACATTGTTTGAGCCACAAGGAGAAGACTCTGACAGTTTACCCAGCCCAAGTGAACAACAAGAAGCTACTGACAGACCTCAGCTAGTGTGTACAGAGGCACTCGATGATCACAGTGAGACCACTGGTGACTCCGGTCACACCACGTTACTTCAAACCTCATTCGCTCGAGCCACTCCACAAGCAAATGCATTCCTGAATGTTTTGACTCCAGACATGGAGCATCAAGAAATCTCAGCCGACTCCAGTGAACCTGCTATGACTCCGGACGGGGAGCAACAACAAACCAAAACTGACTCAGGTGAAACAGACCAGACTCCAGATGGGGAGCAACCAAACGCCAAAGCTGATTCAAGTAAGCCGGACTTGACTCCAGACGGGGAGCACCGCAAACTTAGTGACGGCACGCTCAAGGTGACAGCAGATGCCACAATGCACACTGACACGAGTAACTGTGTGAAGGACTTGTATTATCCACAGAGTGTGGTCCTTGAGTGCAGCAAACACAACAACAGAACCATCCAACACAACATCACGACATCTGAATACCATATCAAAGACAACGACACAACGCATACCAAAGGCAACATCGTCGACAGCAAGCACGACAAAGACTACACCAATGGAACTATGACTGGTACGACATGGCACAACTCTGCCCATGAGGGACACTGTTACTGCGCAGCTTAGTACATACCGTGGCAGGACGATGCATCTTCCCACTTCACGTGTGCTGCACTACCAACAGGCAACCTGGCTTTCAGGACAGATGCCATCCAACATCGCTATCACAAGCATCGGAAGAAAAACAGACCCCAAATCAGACAACAAAGTAATTTGACCACTTCTTGGTTCCTGATGCACAGGGACAGTGATGGTGTTCACAAGGACATGCCACCACCAAAATTACCAACTCACCAACCCAACAAGAAAGACATTCAACCATGATAATGGGTTTTGGACTCACACATGATTTGGACTTATTGTTTAATCACTGTTCTCATGACTTGTACATATCATCACTAATCTACCTGTTTTGTTCAATTTTCTTTAAGTGTACAGAAAATATGTAACATGAAAAAAGGAGGGATGTGGTGATATGCATCACTGTAAATACACAAAGGGTTAATGTATATGTAGACTAGCTAGACACTAGAGCAAGCACCAGAGACATGAAACACAGACACTCAACCAATAGATCAGTAAGATAGGACACAGCTAATGGGCATTCACGATACACACAGAGGTGACACTACCACAGGGGGGCATTACACCAACCCATATAAAAGAACACAGCACACATGATCTTCCTCTTTCCAGTGGAGACACTCAGTGAGTACAGACACAGGGTTGATTCAATATCACACCCACCACATGGATTGTAGCAGATTGGCTTGTCAGTCTGAGTAGCTATAAGAGGATTAACAGTAGAGTTGAACCCGAGTAGGAGAATTGTAAATAGTTTAATAAACGTGTTGAAGTTATCTCCACGTCTGAACCTTCCTTTGTCTGAGTGCACATCAAGGAAGCCGCTTATGCTACGCCAAGAGCATAACAAGACAGTGACTGGTGGGGGATGGCTAGGGGATGGTCAGGGATACTTTTAACATATGGAAACTTTAGTACAGGATTTAATAAGGCTGTCACGAACACTGCACTGTCTGGCAGGTCGGTCCACGCATGCACGGCCACGGACCCAGCCATTCTCCAGTCGTTTTAATTGTGGCAGTTTTACGTGGCGCAGCTGCTAGCACCTCATCAGTCGCAGGATCGCTGAGGGGCAGCGCCGTTGTTTTTGATGTAAAATGCAACAGATCCTTCGCACTTAAGCTCAAAAACGGTGAATCCAGCCCCAAGTTCTTGCCGAATTCTTTTTTCATTTATTGGATGTTCCCGTCGCTGGCTGTATCAGCATTTATTGCCCATCCCTAGTTGCCCTTCAGAAGGTGGTGGTGAGCTGCCTTCTTGAGCTGCTGCAGTTGTTGAGGTGTAGGTACACCCACTGTGCTGTTTGGGAGGGAGGTCCAGGATGTTGCCCCAGCGACAGCGTAGGAACGGCGATATATTTCCAAGTCAGGGTGGTGAGTGACTTGGAGGGGAACCTCCAGGTGGTGGGGTTCCCAGGTATCTGCTGCTCTTGTTCTTCTAGATGGTAGTGGTCGTGGGTTTGGAAGGTGCTGTCTAGGGAACCTTGGTGAGTTACTGCAGTGCATCTTGTAGATGATACACACGTCTGCCACTGTTCGTCGGTGGTGGAGGCTTTGAATGTTTGTGAAAGGAGGAGCAATCAACCCGCTGCTTTGTCCCGGATGGTGCTGAGCTTCTTGAGTGTTATTGGAGCTGCACTCATCAAGGCAAATGGAGAATATTCCATTACACTCCTGACTTGTGCCTTGTAGATGGTGGACAGGCTTTGTGGGGCCAGGAGGTGAGTTACTCGCCATAGGATTCCTAGCCTTTGACCTGCCCTGATTGCCACAGTATAATTGTGGCTAGTCCAGTTCAATTTCTGATCAATGGTAACGCCCAGGATGTTGATTGTGGCAGTTTTGTCAAAGGCACTTATGGAGATATTTGAAAAGATATAACGTGGCTTCATACTGATAAATATGAACAGTTGGTGAGAGAGGCATTACGGTAATATTACGCTGCAAATAAGCTGCTGAAAATTAAAGGTACTTTTTGCTCCAGCTCTACTTCGAAACACCGTGCGCCTCATTCACCGAGTGCCTGATTTTGAGGTACATTTTGAGGCCAATTATTGAAGCTGCATCATTACCAATACGTAACTGCATTTAAATATTAAAATAACAGAGTTGAGCACAATATTTTCCCACTTTGGGTAATGTTCTGTAGAAAATCTGAGAATTCACCTGCTCAGAAAGGTCTTTAGAAGGGTAAAAGTACGTCTTGTAAATGCACTCTGTTTCGTGCAGTCCATCATCTGCTCTGTGGTTTGGGTTATTTTACTGGATTGGCCTCCATTTTTGCATTATTAGATTTATTCCTCTGCCAATACTTTCCTTTACTATACTTAGTTGCTTCTAATTTGATGCCACACTTCACATTGAGTACAATTGGTTACAGACCTTGGGTGTTCCTTTGAGAGGCAGGGTGTCCGAACACAGTGCAAAATGGAGATAGGCGCAGAAGTATTGACCACATCCATGCCTAGTCCAGCAACTTGTTCCAAGAGAGGGAACTGGCTTTGCTATCTCTGTTTCACAAAAACTGCTGCAGACCATCTGCTGTGCAGTGAATTGCACAAAACATCTGCATCAGGGCCAGCTCTCCTCATGAAAGTAATCTTAATGTAGCATGAATCTTTTATATTACCAGGTCCTTCCAAGCCATCTCAGGAGACATTAGCTACTTCAGGCAGTCTTCAGTACGCATATGTCTCACAGAATGACAACATCTTCATCACTTTTTCGATAGAAAGGAGGATTCAGCTGGGAAGAGTACAGTTTTCATTTGTATGTGAAAAGAGAATGAGAGAATTTATTTTGAGTTTTAATGATACACTCCTCTTCCTGGAAATGGAGAGTAATGTAATTTTATGTATAAGGTAGGATAGCACCATCTATTGGCTGGTGATGGACCAGCTTGGAATATGTTTTTTAAATGTGTGCTCCTTCATAAAATCCCTACAAGTGCAGAACGAGGTCATTCAGCCCATCTAGTCAGCACCGACCCTCCGAAAGACCACCCCATCCAGGCCCAGTCCCCCCCTCGACGCTATCCCCCGTAACCTAACCTGTACATCTTTGGACACTAAGGGCAATTTATCATGGCCAATCCACCTAACCTGCAAATCTTTGGACTGTGGGAGGAAACTGGAGCACCCGGAGGAAACCCACGTAGACACAGGGAGAACATGCAGACTCTGCACAGAGAGTGATCCAAGCCAGGAATCGAACCTGGGACCCTGGAGCTGTGAAGCAACTGTGCTAACCACTGGTGAAGATATGTTCTTCATCGCGCGACAACCATAAGGGAAATGCAGGGAACAGCATCAACCGTTTTACATGACCTTCTTTGACATCACACAGGTCTTCAACACTGTCGACCATGAGGGATAATGGAGCATCCTCCTCCGTTTTGGTTGCTCCCAAAAGTTTGTCACCATCCTCCGCCTGCTCCATGATGACATGAAAGCCATGATCCCGACCAGTGGATCCACGACAAACCAAATTCACTGTCAGATCGGGGTCAAACAAGGCTGTGCAATCACAACAGCAGTCCTGTCGACCTTCCTTGCTGCAATGCTGCATCTCATCCTCAGCAAACTCCTGCTGGAGTGGGGCTAAACTACAGAACAAATGGGAATCTGTTCAAACTCCACCACCCGCAGGACGTCAGCTCATTCCATCCTCTCACTGAACAGATGATGATTCCTTCTGTGCCCACTGGGAGGCCGAGCTCCAAGCCATTGGCAAAACCTTCACCGAGGCATACACTATGGGCCTTACACTAAACATCCATAAGATAGAGGTCTTCTAACAACCTGCCTCCGCCACACAGAACTGCCCGCCCCCCCTCCCCATTATCAAAATCCATGACAAGGCCTTGGACAATTTGAACCACTTTCCATGCCTTGCAGACTTCCGTCAACAAGGGCAATGAGGCTCAACACCACCTTCTGTGTGGCAGCGCAGCTTTTGGTCACCTGAGGAAGAGAATGTCTGAAAATCAGGACCTCAGACCCAGTACACAGCTCATGGCCTGCAGAGCAGTGATTGGGCCAGCACGGTAGCACAGTGGTTAGCACGGTTGCTTCACAGCTCCAGGGTGCCAGGTTCGAATCCCGGCTTGGGTCACTGTCTGTGCGGCGTCTGCTCGTTCTCCCCGTGTGTGCTTGGGTTTCCTCCGGGTGCTCCGGTTTCCTCCCACAGTCCATAGATGTGCAGGTTAGGTGGATTGGCTGTGCTGAATTGCCCTGAGTGTCTAAAAAGGTTAGGCGGGGTTACTGGGTTATGGGGATAGGGTGGGGGCGTGGGCTTAAGTAGGGTTCTCCTTCCAAGAGCCGGTGCAGACCCGATGGGCCGAATCGCCTCCTTCAGCACTGTAAATTCTATGATTCTATAATACCTTCCCTCCTATATGGTATGTACGCAGGCACCTCAAAGCTCTGGAGAACTATCACCAGGGTTACCTCTGCTAGATTCTACAAATCCATTAGCAGGATATGCGCGCCAATGTTAGTGTTCTCGTTCAGGCCAACATTCCCTCAATCAAAACATTGACCACGCTCGATCAGTCCTGGCAGATGGGCCACATTGTCCATAGGACTGATACAAGACTCCCTAAACGAATACTCAACTCGGAGCTTCAACACAGCAAGTAAACTCCCCGGAGGGCAAAGGAAACACTTCAGGGACATCCACAAAGCCTCCTTTAAAAAAAGCAATATTCCCACCAATACTTGGGATCCCTGGCCCAGGACCATCCAAAGTGGTGGAAAAGCATCCGGGAGGGAGCTGAGCACCTCGGGGTTCATCGCCGAGAGCGAGCTGAAGCCACGCATCGACAGCGAAGAAAGGAGCGCGTGTCAACTTGAGCCCACCCACCCGCTCCTCCAACCACTGTCTGCCTTCAACCTGTGACAGAGGGTAGTGCGCTGGACTCCTCAATCACCTGCAAACTCATTTTTAGTCTGAAAGCGACTCTGAGGGGCTGCCTAAGAAGAAGGAAAATGGGAACAATATGGGTTGCTGAACCCTGAGTGCGATGAAGGACTTGATGTGCGCAATGCTCAATTTGATAGCTTAATTAAAGCCCTAATTGTGATGCAAATTTGGGTAAATCCCCATAATGCCAATGGAGCATCTGAAATCACAGCATATATTAAACAGGATTAAAAGTATTACAGAGGAGCCTACATTAATAAATACTTCCATTAAAATATGAAACATGTACTCCTTGTAACAATTGTCATACCTTCGTGGAGTTTATCAGGCAATTAATTGTTTCACCATGGATTGAAATTAAATCCTGATTCATTAACAAAAATCAAATGGCTAATTTCCAGTTGTTAAGATGGTTAATTTGCATGATTAGATTGTAATGTGCCATGAGATGGGTTAATTTACTACTCGCAGGGAATTAAGAAATCAATACAAGAAAAACTCCACTGGAGATGTGATTAATTACCCTCAATTTTCCACCCAAATATTCTTAAAAGATTACATGCAGAACAATTAAACTATTTAAAAGTTAGAATAAGAATCTGGACATATATTTCAAAATCAGTGATTAGCCAGAGCAGATACATGCCTTTTCCCATGTTTGATCATTGATCATAAAATTTACAGTGCAGAAGCAGGCCATTCGGCCCATCGAGTCTGCACCGACTTTTGGAAAGAGAACCCTGTCCAAGCCCACACCTCCACCCTATCCCCAGAACCCAGTAACCCCACCCAACACTAAGGGCAATTTTGGACACTAAGGGTAATTTAGCATGGCCAATCCACCTAACCTGCACATCTTGAAAATGAAAATGAAATGAAAATCGCTTATTGTCACAGGTAGGCTTCAAATGAAGTTACTGTGAAAAGCCCCTAGTCGCCACATTCTGGCGCCTGTTCGGGGAGGCTGGTACGGGAATTGAACCGTGCTGCTGGCCTGCCGTGGTCTGCTTTCAAAGCCAGCGATTTAGCCCTGTGCTAATCTTTGGACGGTGGGAGGAAACCGGAGCACCCGGAGGAAACCCACGCAGATACGGGGAGAACGTGCAGGCTCCGCACAAACAGTGACCCAAGCCGGGAATCGAACCTGGGACCCTGGAGCTGTGAAGCAATTGTGCTAACCACTATTCTGCCCGGTCAGCTGTTCCAGGGCATGTTTATTTTATCATTACCATTCCCCCTGGTAGAATCGCCATTTATTTATGTGTCAACCTGGTCGATTCTGTCTTTCACAAAACTGCTCAGAAGAGACAATTCCAGTCGCTTGCAGTGTGAATGAAGCTTCTGCCATATGACCTGGGAGAATGAGGGAGAGAAATTGAAACAGACGTTAGTTCAGGAACTAAAGATGTCCTGCTTGGTAGTGGATCAGTCCAATGAAAAATAAACCCATGTGCACAATTAGTCACAAGTGTATTGAACTTTGAGCAATCTCTTGACATTAATGAATTATGCAATGTCGGAAACAAGCCTTGATGTCAGTGTTTGGTATGGAAAGAAATTTGAATTTTGAAAGGCTTTGATTCCAGAGGTTGACTGGATAAATGGGACTTCTGATGCTTTCATAGTGAAATCCAAGATACAGAAAGGAAAACTTATTTCCCTTACAACTAAAGGGACCATGACTGGAGCAATTTAACCTAATATCTCCCATTGTTCAGGCCTGATCAACAATCTTCAATCTATATTTAAAGTTAAGCAGCTATTATTTTTGACCAAGTCGCTTAAGTATTGCTGGACACAAGGAAAGATAGGAAAGGAAGGGTTGGAGGTTTCAATGAAGGAGACCATTGCAATGCTGGAGAGGGAGGATGTTGCAGTTGGAATAGAATATAGATTTCCTAAGGTGCAGAAGGAGGCCCTTCAGCCCATCGAGTCTGCACCGACCCTCTGAAAAAGCACCCTACCTAGGCCCACTCCCCTACACTACCCCGATAACCCCACAGCTTTGGACAGTGGGAGAAAATCAGAACGCCCGGAAAAACCCATCTAGCCATGTAGGGAACCTGCAGACTCCACACAGTTACCTTAGGCCGGAATTGAACCCAGGACCCTGGTGCTGTGAGTGCTAATCATTGTGCCTCCGTGCCGCCCCGAGGGTCAAGGATGGAATCCATTTACATTGCTCAATAGGCCAGCTAGTGGGAAGGATGTAGAGGAACAAATTGAAAGGCAATGACAGAGAGGTGCAAAAATATACAGTATTTATAATGGAGGACTTTAATTACCTGAATATGGACTGTTAGTGGTACTATAAAGGGTAGAGAGGGGAAAGAGTCCTGAGGTGGGTTCAAGACAATTTCTGAAACCTGTATGTTTCCATTGCAATGAGAAAGGAGGCCCTGCTAAACCTGGATCTTGGGAATGAGATGGGCCAAGTGGATCAAGTGCCAATAGGAGTACATTTAGGGGAGATTTTAATTGTGTCATAAGGTTCAGGCTGGTTATGGGAAAGGAAAAGAAACATCCCGAGTTGAGTGAGAATAACTAACTGGGGAAAGCCATCTTCAAAGTTTCAAACGGATTTGGGTCAAATTAGTTGGAGTCAAACGTTGGCAGGACAAATGGTAGCTGAATGGGTTAACTTCCAAGAAGAGATAGTTCGAGCACAGTCAAGGCCCATGAAAGGGAAAGGTCGGGCAAACAAATCCAGAGCTGCCTGGATGACAAAAGAGATATAAATTAGGCTAAAGAAGAAAATGTGTGCTTATGGCAAGTGTCAGTCAGAAAATACAGTTGAGAATCTGGTTCTGACGGGAGGTGGAAAAGCAAATAAGAGAAGTAAAGAGGGTGTATGAAAAGAGACTGTCAGCTAACATAAAAGGGAATGCCAAGGATTTATATAGGTATTTAAATGGTTAAAAGGAGGGAAGAGGAATAGTGACAATTAAGGATTTACGCATGGAGGAAGAGGACATAAGTATTAAATTAATATTTTGGGCAGGGTTTTCCACTTCTGAGACTAAGTGTTGACGCCGATGCAGAATTCATTGACTTCCACGACAGCAAAACAGGTGCCACACCTGGTCCAATTCAGCTACTATTATGGGGATAGCACCGGCACCACGTGGAGCACAATCGATTCCAATGAGAAACGGTGTGGGATTCACCGGTTTTGCAATTGCCATTCAGGAGGCTGACAAGTTACAGCCGTATATACACACTTCACTCCCCACACACACCACCCAACCAATAAGGTGGCAGCAAGGTGCATGGCCCCACATTTCGCATACACAGAGATTGAGATCGTCCTGGACGCCGTGGAGGAGAGGCGGATGACTATGTACCCCGGCTTGGGAAGGAGGCTGCCAGCTGCCGCCGTTTGTCGTGCCTGGGCACAGGTGGCAGAGGCCGTGAGCGCCATGGGCAGCACCTTCTGGACCAGCCAGCAGTGCCGCAATAAACTGCATGACCCCCCTCAGACTGAGTAGGCAGCAACCCCCGTCCCACACATCTGTAACCGCGCCCCCCCCCCCCCCCCCCCCCCCCACAACCTGGAGGGCGGACGAACCGCATCCTGTACCACATGCCAGCACCCATATCAGCCACCGTGGCCGGGTACTGAGGTCATGAGCTACCCATCCCCTGTGGTGCATGTGTCAGATTGCCTAACACTGTCGTTTTCTGTTTCCCTCCCCAGGAGAAGGCCGCCCACAACTGCCGGCAGCGGAAGAAGACAGGGGGAGGCCTGCGGGTCCTGAGGCCGAACCATGGCAGAGAACAGGGCTCTGGACGTGGTTGGCAGCCCGGAGGAAAGGGAGGTCACCGGGATGGAGATGCTGGTTGAGAACAGAACGGGCCTCCAAGATGGCAATGCCAGGTGGTGAGTGTGCCTCAGGGGTTAGCTCTGCTTGCACCCTCGCCACATGGAACAGCCCGGGGGCCATCTGGCACCCCGAGGGAGGAGGTGGTGATGAGGCCCATGTCGGTGACTCCCGCAGGGGGAAGTGCCAGAACACCGCAGCACCTCGGACGCCCCCCCCCCCCGCTGTCCCTGGTGCATGTGGTGGGCAGCGCACGGAACAGGGCGGCACCACGCCACCTGGGACACCCAAGCAGCAGCTGGGCCCATCCAGGCCCTCTAGCTCCAAAAGACTCCCGCCGACGGGCCCCAGATCGAAAGGGTAGGAATCACAGCAGGCCGCCTCCACTCCTGATGTACCATCTGGGGACCCACCTAGACTTGGCGTCAGGGCCCATAAAGCCAGAAAGTTAGACACTAGTTAAGTTGGAGCTGGTGCAAGGCACAGTTTAGTTATAGGGGCTAAGGCAAAAATCTGTATATACATTGTCACATTAAACACCTGTTACCACTGTTACAGTCTATCTCAGAGCTCTGTCAGATGGGTGTATGGGGTGGGATGTCCTGTGCTGGCCACAGAGTGGGGGGGGGGGGGGGGTGGGAATGGATGGGTGGACATGGTGGGTGATCCGAGCTCCCCACCCTCCCCGCCTGATTGTCTCCACCACCGTCACCCCAGTGATCCGATGGGATTGTGTGATGGAATGGCCAGCTTGCATGCAGGGATCACCCAGGTGAACGGTGGAAAGTGCTACTGTGGGCAGGGGTCAGACATTGTCAAACAGTGCAGAGCACCATAGCTCATCGCAGAGCGGGTCGTCATCATCCTCCAACCCATGGACCAGACCCACTGTTACTGCCAACCCAGGGCCGCACCCTGTAGTGCGGCAGGTATGTATCACGGAGAGGGAACATGGGGGGAGGCCGGGGGTGGTCAGTGGGGGTGAGGTGGTGTGGGGGTGGGATGCGGTGTCCATGCCCCTGGCCAATTCTCCTGCTATAATTGGTGAATCTGGAGGTGATCAGAGCGTCCCCTGCACGTTGGCCCTGATGCACACAGCGGGCTGCCTCCTGTGCCTGCCTGGACCCCATGTGCTGCCCATCCTCCCCCTCCCCTGCATCGTCCTCATCGGATAAGGCTTGACGTTCCTCCTCATCATCCACCTCCAGCACACCGCCCCTCTGCTGCGCAATGTTGTGGAGGACACCAGGCCGCCACGATGCGGGTGATCCTTTCAGTATCATACTGGAGGGCCCCTCCAGAATGGTCCAAAGACCTGAACCGTATCTTCAGGAGGCCGAAGCACCTTTTGATCATGCCCCTGGTCGCTGCATGGGGGTCTTTGTAGCGGGTCTCTGCGTTGCTCTGTGGTCTCCAGATGGGAGTCATCAGCCACGACCACAGTGGATGACCCCTATCACCTAGGAGGTAGCCCCCCAGCCGGGGGACATCTCAAACATGTCAGGAATTATTGAGTGTGCCAGGATGAAGGCGTTGTGCACACTGTCCTGGTATCAGGCGCAGACATGTATGATGCGCAGGTGATGATCACATAGCAGCTGCGCATTCATCGAGTGGAACCCCTTTCAGCTGGTCTAGAGCAGCCTGTCATCTGCAGGTGCTCGTGGGGGGACATGAATTCCGTCGATCACCACCTGGACCCAGGCATTCTGTCGATGGCAGCAAAAGCTGCTGCCCGGGCTTCCTGATGGGCTCAATCCATGTTGAAATGGAT
The DNA here is from genome assembly GCF_902713615.1 of Scyliorhinus canicula. NCBI lineage: Eukaryota > Metazoa > Chordata > Chondrichthyes > Carcharhiniformes > Scyliorhinidae > Scyliorhinus > Scyliorhinus canicula. The sequence continues at coordinate 158,302,736 of NC_052155.1, read as the reverse complement.
GTATTGAGCCATCTGGGCATGAAGAGCCTCCGTGTCGACATGGAGGGACCTGTGCACTGAAGTCTATGATATCCCGGACAGGTGCCCACTCGGCGCCTGGAAGGACCCTGTCACGGGAATGTTCAGGGCAATCGTCATTTGGACAGCCACCGGGAGCAGGTGTCTTCCCCCATACCTCACGGTGCCAGGTGTGCCATGATCTGGCAGATATGTCGTACTGTCTCCCTGCACAACCAGATCTTCGATCGCCTGCCGGGTCTGGCAGGTCCTCGGATGACAGGCGTTGCCGGTACACTCGAGGCCTCATATGGCACCCCCTTGGCACATCCGCCTCCTCGGCCTGTTGGGCAGCTGCCACCTGTTCCTCAGGGGCATGCTTTGCTGCTGCACAATCCGCTGCTGCAGCTTCCTCCTCCTCGAGCAGCTCCAGCTCATACAGCCGCAGGGCATCTCTCAGGGCTGCAGCGACAGCAGAGAGGCCACCATTGCTGGTTGAATTCCAATATCCATTGTCTGCAGGGGGTGAAAGCCGACATGTTCGCATGGTACACACCTCTGTGCCCAACCAGGTCCACCGGACTACATGGAGGCCCCGGTTGGCTCTGCGGGCTCTGCCCCTGCACGTCCCCTCCCCATCTCCGCACCCCTGGTTCCCGTCATTGCCTTGCACCGTGGAGGCCTCTCACCCTGGCACCCATCCCTGCTGCCAGGAGTACTGTTGGCTGGTGCTGCACTTGCCAGGGGTATGTTCCACAGCCCCGCCCAGAGCCCTTGTAGGGGCTACAGTGGGCATTCCCTTGGGTGGGCCGCCTGATACCCCGCCGGCGGGTGGCGGCTGAGTTGGGTGGGGTTTGCCGGATGGTTGGGTGCGGGAATGGAACTTATGTAAGACATTAGTTCGGCCTCAGCTGGGGTATCGTGTCCAGTTGTGGGAGCCATACATTAGGAAGGATGCAGAAACAGCGGAGAGAGCAGAGAAAAGATTCATGAGAATTGATCCGAGGCTGAGGAACTTCGGTAATGAAGATATATTGGAGAAGTTCAGAGTATTTTTCTTGGGGAACAAACGCTGAGGGGAAATTTGATAGAGGCAGTCAGAATCATGAGAGGTCTGGACAGAGGAGATAGGGAATAACTGTTTCCACACATGTGAAAGAATCGAGAACGAGAGGGCAAAGTACTTGGCAAAAGAAGCAAAAGTGAAAGGAAAAAACTTTTTTTTGTGTGGTTAGTATCCGGAATGCACTGGCTTAGAGTGTGTGGGAGAGGTTCAGTCAAAGAATTCAAATGGCAATTAGACGGTTGTCTGAAATGGAAGAATGCACGGGGTTATGGTCAGATGGCAGGAGAGTGAATTGTTCATTTGGAGAGCTGGTGCAGACACAATGGGCCGAATGGCCATCTTTGCTGTAACAGTTCTGTGACGCTGTTAAGTGACTTATCATCACCAGGCCCTTCACCTGAAACAGACTTTCTGTCTCTCTTCATGAAGTATCCTTGTTGTCTGAGGGTTGCCTATCATGGCTTCTCGCATGGCATTACAATGAGGCTGGCGCAATGAACTGCCACAGCCAGTGGCGGGATTGAACTCACACAATTGGTGCTATTCTGCGTCACAGCCTATCCAGCTCACTTCGTCTTTCAGCTGTTGGCTTGCCCGCCTCAGGTAATGAGGGATGGGGTAACTGCCATAATGGCTGCTGCCGTGCAGTGTAGCCTGTGGGTGCCTTTTACAACTTAATTCCTCGCTGCTTCCAACGGCTATCGCAGAGGTGGAAAGTTACTGAAAAGATATTGTCCCACCTTGTGCCCAACATTGTTAAGGCACACGACGGATATATCATAAATGCATAAAATTAGAATGGACTCGCCCATATGTGTGTGGATGCATTTTAGATCTAAAAGTTCCAAAAGTGGTGGGCGTATTGTGCCTAAGTTAGGCCAGTTTGTCACCAGTTTTCCATCATAATATCGGAGAACATTTAGCTTCTTTCTGACAACCTGATAAACCTTCAATTGATATTCTCCCTTCTCAGTCTCACATTTTGTCAGTTCAATACTTGGGCCAGGATGTACAGGATGGTTTTGAGCATTTAACACAAACAGGGACTGTCTTCATTGGGTTGACATAGTTCGGTGAGCAAGGATTTGATATAACCTCTCCAAGGTAATATCTGACAAGAAGATTGTTTATTTCCTTCCTCCCCTTCTTAGCATTCATACTTATAGCTACTTTAGCAGATCATTCTTGTCAAATCTGTAATGAGCTATTCCAGAGCTCTGCTTAAAAAACAGTAACCTTTCTATACTGCTACTGCTGTGTAGGGACAATTGGAATCATTTCAAAAGTCCAGCCTGTGGTTTTGGGTCGAAGGGAAATCTCCCATTGAGCTAGCCTGCACTTCTTAAAGTCAGCCTGTACCTCTTAAAGAGAGGGTGTGGGAGGTTGGGGGGGGGGGGGGGGGGGGGGGGGGGAGTAGGTGTTGGTAGTCATTCCATAACTGTTGCTGACCTGGGAAAGATGAAAGAACGTCACGACATGGAGGACCAGGAACTCCAAGATTTTCTTAACACTGCTGGAGGCCGTGGTAGAAAACGTGGTGAGGGCGATGTGCTTTATCCGCAGGGAGCCAGGAAGCCCTTGTAACAAATACTCAGAAGCAGAACCTGGTAGTTTGGTGGTCAATGCCAGGAGTCAATGCTGCGGACCTGGATGCAGTATCACACAAAGTTCAACAACCTCATAAGCGGTCAAGGTCAGTGTATGGCACCTGGAATGCCACCATCCCACCAGCTGTACCACTCACCCGAGACAAGGCTCAATGCCCACACCTAGTTCACTCACCTACCAAGAATCTGTAAACAGTACACATATTGAACACTCCTAGCTTCACATCACCCTCATAGGCTTAGCACTGCTGCATGCACACACTGTTTCGGTATGTGGTTGGGGTCTAGGCGGGGTTTTGGGGGATTTTCTCTTCTCCCAAAGATGCAGAATCACAAAATCACAGAATCTTTAAGGCGAAAAAGGAGGCTATTCAGCCCATTGTGTCTGCACCGACTCTCCAAACAAGCATCATGACTTTGTACCACCCCCCTTGCATCTTCCCCATACTCCTGCACTTTATTTGTATCGGAATAATCAGCTAATGCCCTCCTGAATGCCTTGATTGAACCTGCCACAACCACACTTCCAGGCAGTTCATTCCAGGCCTGAACCAGTTGTGTGTAAAAGTTTTTCTTATGTCACATTTGCCAATCACTTTAAATCCGTGCCCTCTTGTTCTTAATCTTTTAAAAACAGGAACGGCTTCTCCCTTTCTGTTTCGTCCAACCCCCTCATGATTGTGAACATCTCTATCAAATCTCCTCTGAGCTTTCTTCTCTCCAAGGTGAGCAGTCCCAACATCTTCATTCTATCCTCATAACTGAAGTTTCTCATACCTGGAACCATTCTCGCAAACCTCTTCTGTGCTCTCTTCAATGTGTTAACATCCTCCTTATGGCGCCCAGAACTGTACACAATATCCCAGCTAAAGTCTGACTAATATCTTGTATAAATTCAACCTAGCCTTCTTGCTCTTGGACTCTATGCCCTTATCGATAAATCCCAGGATAATCTATGCTTTATTAACTGCTCTCTCCATCTGTCCTGTTGCCTTCAATGATCTACATACATATACACACATTCTCCCCACGCGGACATGGGGAGAATGTGCAAACTCCACACGGCCGGGGATCGGCCCCGGGTCCTTGGCACTGTGAGGCATCAGTGCTAACCACTGCGCCACAGTGCCACCCGTGACTCAGTCACGTCATCTAACATTATTATAACATCATGTATGCTTCCCATGTTAACCCTTTACTCTACATCCCCCCACCCCACCCCCGCCAAGTCTTTATCGGTCATATTTACATCCTCCCACCAATGTCTCAGTATTCACAGGGTTAGTCTCTGACATGCCTTGACCAATCTTCCTGATCTCGTTCTGATCTCCTTTTGATATTAAGGATATTCCATACTCTCCCTTCTGTTGATGTGAGTTTTCTTCTCCTGTTTAGAGTTTGTAGTAACTCTTTCTTCTTCATCAGGTGTTGACTGGTAAGTCAAAGTTTCCATGGGACTTCTCTCCAAGTATGTTAAGGCACGATTGTTACTCCTAATGATGCTCTGGTCTGTCTCAACCCTGTACAACTGGAGAAACTTGTACAAATCCCCCAGCCAAGCTGCAACCCCCGGGACCGTATCCGACCTCCAATTCAAAAGACTCTGTTGGCAGGCAATCAGAGAGGCGAAGGCTAGGACATCGGCCTCCTTCCCCTCCAGCAACTCCGGCACCTCTGAGATCCTAAACAGCGCCACCATGGGGCCCGACTTCACCTCAGCTTCCACTATCCTCGATAAGGTCCCAAACACTGCCTCCCAAAAGCCCTCCAACTTCTCGCAGCCCCAGAACATGTGATCATGGCTCGCTGCCCCCGCCCACATTTCTCACACCCATCCGTTACCCCCCCCCCGGGAAGAACCCACTCATCCGAGCCTGAGTCACGTGTACCCTGTGTACAACTTTAAACTGAATCAAGCTCATTCTAGCACAGGAGGGAGTTGAGTTCACTCGCTGCAATGCCTCACTCCAGAGTCCCCATCCTATCTCCATCCCCAACTCCCCCCGCCTCCCATTTCCACTTGATCTTTTCCATTAGCACCTTACCCAGCCACCCGTATGTGTCCCCGACCCTGCCCTTGCACACCTCATCTGGGAGCAGCAACTTCTCCAGCAGCGCATACTTCGTTAATTGGGGGAACGTTGGTAACTCCTTCCGCGCAAAGTCTCGGGTCTGCCAATACCTAAACTCCCTCCCCCTCGCTGCCTGACACTGCAGCTGGTGGGCCTTCTCCCCATACTCATGCTGCACCCCTTTCACCCTCCACAGTTGCCCCACCTCCTTGCCTGTCATCAACCCGTCAAACTGCCCACACAACCTTTTCCTCTCTGCCAGCAACTCTTTCGTTGGGGCCACTGAGTATCTCCTATCCACCTCAACTATCTCATCCAATAACCGCTGGGTGCTCCTCCCTCCTCATCCTATCCTGGGCCTTGAAAAAAATAATTTCCCCTCAGAGCACTGCCTTCAAGGCCTCCCTAAACATAGCTGCTGATACCTTGCAACTCTGGTTGAGCTCCATATAGTTCTTAATGATCACTCTCACGCTCCCACATAACTCCTTATCAGCCAATATTCCCAAATCCGGCCTCCATCCCGGCCTCTGCCCTTGTCCCGAATCAAACCTTAGATCTAACCAGTGCGACGCATGGTCTGAGATCACACCCTGCGTATTCCGCCCCTACAATTCCCATCAACACCGCCCGGCTCACCACTAAAATAATCAATCCTAGATTACACCTTATACACGTGCGATAAGAAGGAGTACTCCCTTTCCCCCATGTTCCCAAACCTCCACGGATCCTCCATCCCCATCCTTTCCATCAACCCTCCCAGCTCTTTCACCATCCTCGACCTTCCCATCAATTTAGGGCTTGACCTATCCACCCTCGGCTCCATTACATAATTAAAAGTCCCCGTCATGATCAACTGGTGAGAGTCCAGATCTGGAATCGCTCCCAGTAACCTCATTACAAAACCAACTTCATCCCAATTAGGCGCACACACTTTTACCAACACCACCGGCGTCACCTCTAACACTCCACTCACTATTACGTACCTCCCTCCCAGACCCTGCATCTCCCTGGTTCCCATGAACCCTGTTCTCTTGCTCAACAAAATGACCACCCCCCTTAACTTCGAATCAAACCACAAGTGAAACACTTGTCCCACCCATCGTTTCCTCAGCCTCATCTGGTCATTCACCCAGAGATGCTTCTGCTGCGGAAAAATCACCTCCGCCCTCAATCTCTTCAGGCGCGCGAACACCCAGGACCTCTTGACCGGCCCATTCAACCCACGGCAATCCATGTCACAATTCTCACAGGAGGCGTACATCTCCAACCCCCTCTAGTGTCCGTCATCACCCCACTTCGGATCCGCCTTGCACATTCCCATTCTGAATCGGATCCATCCAAGATGGCCCCCCCCCCACCCCACCCATGACCACACTCATCCTCCACACCTGCCACGTCACAATACCCCTCCCCAACCCCCCCTCCCACCCCCCTTCACTAGCCCACCATCTCGGCCATCCCCCCCACTGCACTCCTGTTCAATAACATTACTCGTGAGCGTGGTGACTCCTGCTCAAAGGCCCCCTCCAACACTCTTTCCCCTTCACACAACCCTGAAAACCCCAACAATACCATCCTTACAAAAACAACGCATCAAAAACCGCAAAAGACTTCCCGAAGAAAGTAGGGATGGGGAGCAATTGCACCCCCCCCCCCCGCCCCTTGCAAATTTACAACTTCTTAACTTACCTCCACATTGGCAAATAAGAACAATAGCAAAAACCCAACTTTCGCGAATGCAACTCTTCCCTCGCAAGTCACCATTCAGTTCTCCCCCAGCTTATGATCTCTGATAAAGTCATTCGCCTCTTCCGGCCCAAAGTAATATCCCAGTCATCATAGGTTTCCCAAAGTCTGGCTGGGTAAGTCTGGCCAGGTACCACAACCCAAATTGAATTTGTCACCGGTACAGCATTGCCTTAGCCTTGTTGAACCCTGCTCACATCCCGGTCAACTCCGCTCCAATGTCCTGATAAATCCAGACTCGATTTCCCTCCCATTCACAGACCCGTTTCGCCTTGGCCAACCTCAGAATCTTCTCCTTGTTCAGAAACTTGTGCATCTGCACACCCACTGCCCGTGGCGGCTCCCCCGCTCTCGGCTTCTGCCTAGAGGACCTATGGGCCCGGTCTACCTCTGGGGCCTTGTCCAACAGCTTCTCCTCCACTAACCTGGCCAATATCCTTGTGACACAGTTCGTGGTGCTCATTCCCTCTACTCCCTCAAGTAGACCAACAATCCACAGATGTTGTCATCTGGACCTTTTCTCCTGGTCCTCCACCATTGTCCACAGCGACTTGTACAGATCGTCCAGGATCGTCAGCTCCACCTCAATGCGGTCACTCTGGTCAGACACCATCTTCTCCACCTCCTGGATCGTCGCCCCCCCCCCCCCCCCCCACCCGATGTTTTGAGGCATGTTTCAACCCGCTCCAGAGGCCCGCGAAGAAGAGCTACTGCCCCCTCAATTGCCTTCGGCCAGTCACTCTGCATCTCCTTCCATTGCTGCCGAAACTCCTCTTTAATGAAGCCCATCAATTGCTCCATCTGCAGCTTTCCCGCCGCCGACCCTTTCCCCTCTGCCACCTTCGGAATTGGAACTGTGCCTGATGCAGATATCCCTCCTGGTGTAGGTGTGCAGGCCCAGGCTCCAAGTGATGCAACAGCAGTGTTGGAGATGAAGTTTGACTTAGTTATGAGACAGAGATAACGGATATACCTGGACTATCGTACGAGGTTTAATTTCTGTTTGTGGATCTATCCAATCCACTTGACTATAATCACTGTGACTGTGCCAACCGTAAATTAATTGATAAGATATTTTATCCAGCCCAAAACGTTCATGATTGTAATCCACTTTTGTTACACACACTTTGTATAGATTTTTAAGTGTTACTCCCTGCATAATCCTCTGTCGATATTGCTTTGTTTAAAATTATAAATAGCTTTGCAATCTGTTCTTCAAGTAAAATAGCCGATGTAAACACAGCAGCCACAGTAAAATATATCACCAAGCAGGACACCGCCCAAAAGCAGACAGACATTTAAAACAACAACACTTACAGACAATATAAGTGTCTGATTTAATTAGGAATTCACACTAAATGTGTAAAGGCTGAGACAATGAGCTAATTACGCTTCCTATCCAGGGAGAATTAGAACATAGAACAGTACAGCACAGAACAGGCCCTTCAGCCCTCGATGTTGTGCTGAGCAAATGATCACCCTACTCAAACCCACACATCCACCCTATACCCGTAACCCAACAACCCCCCCCCCCCCTTAACCTTACTTTTTAAGACACTACGGGCAATTTAGCATGGCCAATCCACCTAACCCGCACATCTTTGGACTGCAGGAGGAAACCAGAGCACCCGGAGGAAACCCACGCACACAGGGGGAGGACATGCAGACTCCGCACAGACAGTGACCCAGCCGGGAATCGAACCTGGGACCCTGGAGCTATGAAGCATTTATGCTAACCACCATGCTACCGTGCTGCCCCCGGCAGCATCCGGAGGTAACCGTGTCATCCGGAGGTAACCGTGCACTGTACATACCTCACCTAGCCAACCAGAAAGTAATCATGTAGTACATGGATCAATCATACTTCAGGATGCCCTTGGTCAGGCTGTGGCTGTGATTTGGAAAGGGTTAATAAGGCCTGATTTTCAGTGATACTGAAAGAAGAAAGAGTATAGAAGTTAGAAGAAAGGGGAATTTTGGTGAGAGGGAGCATCCCAGCGGAATGAGATGCAATATTCCACTGTGAAGTGGCTGCATCTAATATCTAATATCTAGTTAAGTGTAATTTCTGCTGTCATTTTGATAACTCAATAGTTGGTGAATCCTGTTTGACCACACTTGTACCCGGAGTGGTCTCGTACTTTGTCAGACCCTGAGCAGGATTCCCCGTTCCTGAGACTAAGTGTTGACGCCGGGACAGGATTGGTGGACTTCCACAGCAGCAAAATTGGTGTCGCGCCTGGAACGATTTAGTAACTGTTGAAGGGCCAGCACTGGTGCCGATTGGAACACAATCGATTCCAATGGAAACAGTGCGGGAATTGCCGGGTCAATGATTGGCATTCAGGAGGCTGTCAACCTGCAGCTGCACATACACATTACCCATCCCAGCCACCAAGATGGCACTGATTGCACTGGAGCGCGTCCATCCCGCTGGGGTCAGAGGACACATTGAGGCGTGCCCTGGGGGTGACACCCATACAACCTGTGGCCCTATGTTCACAGTGGGCAGTCGGTGTTGTGAGCAGCTGCATGGCTGCCTTGCAGGTTGCGACAATGTGCTCCGTGCCCGTCCACCCCGACCCCACAGCCCAGGTCATGGCCAACCCCCATTACTCTGCCCCATCCTGGCAGAAGCCCCCCCCCCGGCCACACTTTCCGTACCCCCTCTCTCTCCCTCAGTAGCCATGTCACCTGTTTCACGAATTTTAAAGGAACAAGTGAACCTCGCAGTCCGGAATTCCCCCAAAAGAGGGGGAGCATCGTGGAGGCCCCAGAGAATACCAGCTCAGGCCCGCTAATGATGTCAATGGCGTTTATTGTCTGTGAATTCTAGAAAGCATTGGCACTGCTGTTGAGATGACGGTGAATTGCTATTTGGTGTGAAACCGGCACCCACCACGATTTTGGCATCCAAACCTATTCTCTGCCGAATCGCGTTTCCCGATTCCAGCACCAGACGACAAGAACCACCCCCCCCCCCCCCCCCCCCCCCCCCCTTCCCGAGTCTAAGTTAAATTCAATTTCAGAATCTTACAGCAGTTCGGGTTCACCTGGCAGCTGCTCTATCTGGACATTGAACCATCTCTTCTTCCCCCTCTCTCTCCCCTCCTCCCCTCCTCCCCTCCTCCTTGCCTTCCTCCGCTCCCTCCTGCTTACAGAAAGACAACAGAACCATTGTGCGCAAGTCAAAAAAAATATTTTATTGATCGTTGTGTTAAAGTGAAACGATATATTTTATTGCAAAGTGTTTGGGAAAGTTGAGGTAGTTAGCAAAAGAAATGTCATTGAGCAGCTGCAAATGTCATATTAACATGGTATCAGGATTTTGTGTTCATAACATTATTTTTGTTTCCCATTAAACTTGACAAGCTTCTACAAGTGTCTTACTGCAACATCAAAGCACAACATTTAATTATGAGATAATTATAAATGAATAAGAAAATGGAAGTAAACAAGGCAGAAATATAATAACTTGGGTAGCACAGTGGCACACTGGTTGGCACTGTGGCCTCACAACACCAGGGACCCGGGTTAAAATCTGGCCTTGGGTGACTATGTGGAGTTTGCATGTTCTCCCCATGTCTGCGTGGGTTTCCTCCGGGTGCTCCGGTTTCCTCCCACAGTCCAAAGATGTGTAGGTTAGGTGGATTGGCCTTGCTAAATTGTCCCTTAGTGTCCAAAGGTTAGTTTGGGTTGCAGGGATAGGGCAGGACGTGGTCCTGGGTAGGGTGCTCTTTCAGAATGTCGGTGCAGATTCAATGGGCCAAATTGCTTTCTTCTGCACCACAGGGAATCTATGATTCTATAAAAACAAAACAGAATAATATCAGATGTTAAAAGGACAGTGGTAGCAAAAAGCCCTGGAGCACTTTTAAAATCTTTTGACCATAATCCAAATTAAAACATACAAACACTTACAAGCATGCCACACGCAAAGTTATATAATAATATAGTGCAGATATAAATAGTTTCACAGATTTGAAAGAAATAACAAAACCTATGTTCATTTATAAATAATAATCACCTTTTTAAAAATTTTTAGATTACCCAATTATTCTTTCCAATTAAGGAGAAATTTAGCATGGCCAATCCACCTACACTGTACATTTTTTGGGTTGTGGGGGCGAAACCCAGGCAGACACGGGGAGAATGTGCAAACTCCACACGGACAGTGACCCAGAGCCGGGATCGAACCTGGGACCTCAGCGCCGTGAGGCAGCTATGCTAACCACTAGGCCACCGTGCTGCCCTATAATCACCTTTACTCTTACAAAAATAAGATTAAAAATAAACTTAAAAGCAGCAATAACAACAGCAATGCTGGAGTGAAAGAAAGAGCAAAATAAAAACCTTCAAAAAACTTCTACATACCTTTAAAACAGTTCTTAAACATGTTGTCTGTTGTCTTCAATCTGAACCCACAGTTTAAATGCCTCCCCTCAATGGGCCTTCCCGTAGCTGCTGTGTTACAAGGGGAGGTGGCTACATCGAAACTGAGCCGCGCTGGCACCGGCACAGACTGTCGCACTGGAGGCCCGAGGCTGCCACTGGAGCCCCGAGGCTGCCACTGGAGCCGGACAGTTTGCAATGCTATTGCGTACAGGAGGGTGAGTGCGCACATTTATGTTCCAGTGTCAGCGGAGCATGGATTTCCACCGATACTCGGAGGTTACGGGCCTACATGTTGCATAAATTCTCTGAGGGAATTGATGGTGGTTTCAGCTGTAGTGTTGCGCAATCTGTTTTCTTCAATCCATCGTGAGTAGTAATCAGTGAAAATAAGGGAGTTTCCCTTCCTAAATTCAAATAAGTCTATATCCCAGGCGGTCTCAAGGCCTTGATGGAAAAGTAGAGAGTAATTCTGGTTCTTTTTGTTCTTGGCTGTTCGCGGGACAAGTAAGACAGTTAGAAATCATTTCTTCTATAGAGTGAGTAATGCCTGCCCACCAGACTGATTGCTGTTCTCTCACACCACATTTTGCGATTATTGAATGATCTTGGCGGAGTCCTTAAAGAATATCAAGCTGAAATATTCATGATTTGACTCTTCTCTCATTGAGGACTAGTAAGTTGTCAATGACTGTGAGATGCCTGTGCTGTTCAAAGTACTGCTGTAATATCAGATTAATGGATATATAGTCTGGCCATCCTATAGGTAGCACAGTGGGTAGCACTGTTACTTCACAGCTTCAGGGTCCCAGGTTCGATTCCTGGCTTGGGTCACTGTCTGTGCGGAGTCTGCACATTCTCCCTGTGTCTGCATGGGTTTCCTTCGGGTGCTATGGTTTCCTCCCACAAGTCCCAAAAGACACGCTGTTAGGTGAATTGGATATTCTGAATTCTCCCTCTGTGTACCTGAACAGGCGCTGGAATGTGGCGACTAGGAGCTTTTCACAGTAACTTCATTGCAGTGTCAATCTAAGCCTACTTGTGACAATAAACATTATTGTGATAAAATGTTCTCAGTTTTGGAGATATTCCTCATCTCATCGCCGGGCCTGTTTTATTTCCTGCAGCTTGGTTGCTGTTAGGGAGAAAATAACAGATATTCTGCTATAGTGTACTTCACTCTTGAGAAAACCATATAGCGATTCTTGCAGTTTCAAACAAGACCTTTGTTTCAAGCTACTGCAAGGGAACAAGTGCTCTGACTAGTGGCAGACACCACAGATTCCTGATTCAAGGATAATATAGACAGTTATACCTTTGGGTCAGTTACAACAAATTAGCATATACCAATAAAAGGCTTATATTTATCATTGGTTATCTATGTTCAATCGTGATTATTGATTAGGTTGATATCTTGCATAGTAAATAAGTACAATTGACCAATTGCAACTTGTGCACTCTACATGATTATAATATCCTGTCAGTGCAAAGGCACATACACGTTGGGATTCTTGTTACACCAGCAGCGCAAACATGCCCAGGGATTTTCCGATGGAATGGAGCTGCCCTCAATGGGAATCCCCATTGGCTGGCTGGCGTGACGGAGAATATCGCTGCCGGCGGGGATGCGCTGCACCAGAAAACTGGGTGGCGGGACGGAGAATCCCGTCCGTTGTCTTACAATTATTTATATTGTTTATATATTACCTGGCTTGTGCATGTCAATCAATCTTTTCTGTCGGGTACCCTTGCTGTTTAATGGCTTCTCGCAAGGTATGGATGCTCCAATAGACAAACAACTCTATGTGATTCGCGCCTCCCTTCCATTATCTCCAGATAATTTAGTACCAGAGCAAATGGTAAAAGATCCCACATTGTTATTGCAGTCCTTGAAAGCTAATAATTCCAATATAATGTATAAAACTCTTCACCTTCAGTTGCTGTACCTGGCAAGTGCTGAGTTATTAAGGATGTATTTGCTCTAACCTCCTTGCTGGAGTTTAAATCCTCTCGTTTTGCTCCTTCTGATTATATTCATGACAGTTTGTCTGTTTGTTACTTATCTTGCACATACCCCATCTCACCAACTTTAATCTCAACTGCTGGATTCTTCATTATTTATTTCATGTTTAGACCAGTGACTGTTAGCTCATGGTCTGTTTGATTTTGAAAACAATCACATAACATATTCTGAAAATGTTTCACACGCCCACATTGCTGCCAGCGTTTCTTTTTTTATTGTGGTGTCTTGCCATTCTGTTTCTATTAATGACCTGAGGCATAGTACTGGGCAATGCTTGCCATATCTTTGCACTTGAAATAAAACTGCCCCAGTTGTGGACAATGCATCTTCCACTACTCTGGTTGATAATTCTGAAATCTTGAATTAATCCCAAGATATGCAGGTTAGGTGGATTGGTTATTATGCTCAATTGCCCCTCAGTGTCCAAAGATGTGCAGGTTAAGTGGGGTTATGGGGATAGGGTGGAGAAGTGGGCTCAGGTAGGGTGCAGACTCAATGGGATGAATAGCCTCCTTCTGCACTGCAGGGATTCTATGATTCCATGATAGTGACCCCCAAAAAAGAAAAGTTGCTTAATCTTTTCACTGAGATTGATGGTAGCATCTCCCACAGTTAGAGTCACAGCAACTTCATTGCAGTGTTCATGTAAACCTACTTGTGACAATAAAGATTATTATAAGGATTACTATTGTAAGTTAATTCCTAGGTGTGCACATCACCAACAATCTGTCTTGGTCCACCAAGTCAATGCTACGACCAATAAAGCACAACAACGCCTATACTCCCTCAGGAAACTGAGGAAATTCGGCATGTCCACATTGACTCTAATTTTTACAGATGCACCAGAGGAAGCTTCCTATCTGGCTGCATCACAGAACTGGCTGCAGTGGGAAACCTCTGGTGGTTTGTCTTTTTTAATTCTTATTTTCTTTCTTTTCAAACTTGAGGGCTTGAACATAGTCTGAACATATTGTTATTGTTGCCAGTCCTCTCCTTTCTTCATAGCCGTGGTTCTGCATGGGTCTGTTTTGGGGGTTCTGTTGCGTTATGTAGTATGTATGTAGCTCCCCATAGATCAAGGGTTTCCGTGTATTTTATTTTGTCTTTGCAAAGGTGTGTATGACAAATCCTCTCTTGGCTCCTAGATGGGTGCAGGTGGACTGGAATCCAAAAAGAGAAGGCCGTGTTGGGTCATTAGTACCGTTGATGCTGTGAGAGTTGAGAGGAATGAATGTTGGTGCGTACCCGATCATGGCACGGGAAACATATCCTGATTTCCCATGATGATTATGGGGTTGTGCAGCATTGAAGGGCGTGCCGCATGTTGTCACATTTTCATGATCCTATCTTGTTTCTCCCTCGGTCTCTGGTGGGGAGATAGGGGTATCTAGATCTGTTTAACGATTGTTTTAAGCTAGTTGTGCTGTGGTTATCGTGTTCCTTGCTGTACTCATGTAGGTTAAACCATTTCTGTTTTTTTTTACCCCTTCCTTGCTTATGGTGATGTATTATATTGTAACTTTATTGCGTTATTTTCTGAAATGCAAAATCTCACTAAACACTTATACAAAAACATAAACGGAAATTGTTATGTTTCTTTGTTACCACAAAGAGAAAAGGTATGGAGGTGCCCACACTCTGGATTCTTATAAAATACGATGAGAGGTTTATTAAGGTTTATACAATCAAAATGGTGATCTGCCCAAAGCCCATACAAATACTCTGCTGACGTCACTACACATCAAATGATGCAGAAGCAGCAGGAATGTATCCCAGATACAGAACATCCCTCTCTCTTTACTCCATTAGAGCAACGACAACAATTAACTTTCAAGCAACAGATCCCCTGTTATGTTATTTCTACACATATATACAATTCAATAAGACAGTCTCGATGGTTGCAGGATATTTCTTCTTGGTAGAATTCTGTGTCCTTGGACTTGGCTACTTGCGACCTCAGAAGCGTCCTCTTTCACTTCTGTAGATGGTACTTCTTAAGTAGTTATTTCAGTAGTTGTCATTATGGGCATTGAAAAGTCCTCAGAAACAGAATCTGAACTTGTCAATGTCTCTCTCTCTGGTCTTTGTTCCGAAGTACAGCTCTATAGATCTTATAAAGGTCGAACCTCTTGAGAAGTTTCTGCAAACTCACTTTGTGCAGCAAGTAACTGATCAGCATGACGCTGCCAAACTCTTTCATCATCCGTCTGTACAGTGTATGATATTGGACGTGTCCTTGCTAAGATCATAGCTGGTACCCATTCCTCGTTTGTGGTGTAACTCCTAGCTAGCGTTTTCTCTCTCTGGTTGAATACTCATCTTCTAGAGATTTTCTCCCTTCTAGCAATTTGTGCTTGTTGTTGGCATTTGACAATCTCTGAAGTATCAGGTGGAGTTGAAAAATCAGACAGTGTTCATAGTTTGATGCACAGGCGATGAGCATGCCATCTAAATAACATTGCACTCCATTTAACCCACTTAGAATTTGGTCTATAGATCTTTGCGAAAGAGAAGGCACAGATGTTATTCCAAAAAGAAGCCTTCTGGATTAAAACAGACCTTTGTGCTTTATGATAGTGAGTGATGGCTGTGATTTGGCAGTATGCACTTCTCTTTAAGACTGCAAAACTCTCGTTGGTCCCCCATCTGAAATCTGCGTAAAACAACTTATTTCAAAGGAGAAAATTGAAGCCGATACTGCCCCCCCCCACACACACACACACACACACACACGCCTCACCAAGACCGGAATGTATAAAGGCTCTTTTCACTCATGGTCCCATGGCAGCCCAATGCTAAATCTGTAGATGATGTCTGTGCCAGCTATGCAACTTTTGAAAGTGGCTCATTTGGTAATAACTCTTCCAGTGCATTTTCTGCTTCTCCACATATTCCAATGGTTGAATTAGTTTATATTCGACCGAAGGACATGCTGTCATCTCCTGTGGATTCAACCGCGCTGTTGGCCACTGGGAAGTGTGCCCTTCAGTCAGCATCACAATGAAGCAGCCTGGGAAGGGGTTCCTGCAGTCAGCATCACAGTGAAGCAGCCTGGGAAGGGGTTCCTGCAGTCAGCATCAGAGTGAAGCAGCCTGGGAAGGGTTTCCTGCAGTCAGCATCACAGTGAAGCATCCTGGGAAGGGTTTCCTGCAGTCAGCATCACAGTGAAGCAGCCTGGGAAGGGTTTCCTGCAGTCAGCATCACAGTGAATCAGCCTGGGAAGGGTTTCCTGCAGTCAGCATCACAGTGAAGCAGCCTGGGAAGGGTTTCCTGCAGTCAGCATCACAGTGAAGCATCCTGGGAAGCGTGCCCTGCAGTCAGCATCACAGTGAAGCAGCCTGGGAAGGGTTTCCTGCAGTCAGCATCACAATGAAGCAGCCTGGGAAGCGTGCCCTGCAGTCAGCATCACAATGAAGCAGCCTGGGAAGGGTTTCCTGCAGTCAGCATCACAGTGAAGCATCCTGGGAAGGGTTTCCTGCAGTCAGCATCACAGTGAAGCAGCCTGGGAAGGGTTTCCTGCAGTCAGCATCACAGTGAAGCAGTCTGGGAAGGGTTTCCTGCAGTCAGCATCACAATGAAGCAGTCTGGGAAGGGTTTCCTGCAGTCAGCATCACAGTGAAGCAGCCTGGGAAGGGTTTCCTGCAGTCAGCATCACAGTGAAGCAGGCTGGGAAGAGGTCCTCCAGTCAGTTCTTTTTGAAACAAAAATTAAAGAGTGACTCCACAGTAAAACTGTAAGTTCATTGATTGGTAAGCAACTGCTGTTCGGGATTGTGTACAAATTGCTGTAAATTTTTTAAAATGAATTTAAAAATTTAAACAAATATCTGTACTTGGATCTAACTGAGATAATTAGGGTCAATACAATGTGACAACGCAATATAAGGGAAGTAAAGTCAAGACTTAGACTAAGATTCCAACGACTTAGGGCATGGTGTCTGCATTGCAGTGGGAGTTTACACAGTGAAATAAGGTCCATAGCATAATTAGTATTCTTTATGTAAAGTAACTAACAAGCTGAATCTAAAGGGAAGTCATGACACTGGAGCTCTGGGCAGCACGGTGGCCTAGTGGTTAGCACAACCGCCTCACGGCGCTGAGGTCCCAGGTTCGATCCCGGCTCTGGGTCACTGTCCGTGTGGAGTTTGCACATTCTCCCCGTGTCTGCGTGGGTTTCGCCCCCACAACCCAAAAATGTGCAGAGTAGGTGGATTGGCCACGCTAAATTGCCCATTAATAGAAAAAATAATTGGCTAATCTAAATTTAAAAAAAAAAAAAAAAAATGACACTGGAGCTCTCACCCATGATGTGCTTCTCCTGCACCATGTGGGAGGTTATGCAGTGTTCCTGGTGACTATATCTGCAGGGGGTGTATCCAGCTTCAGCTACTGGCGAACCAAATTCCTGAGCTGGAGAGATGGGTGGATTTACTGGGGGGCATTCGCGATGCTAAGATTGTCACGGTGGCTAAGAGTGAGGTGGTCAAACCGCAGGTAAAACATGAACAGGCAGAACGGCAATGGGTGCCTACGAGGCAGAGTAGATGAAGACAGGAAGTGTAGAAGACCTCCGTGAATGTTCTCCACTATTACAGATATACCATTTTATATGCTGCTGGGGAGGGGGATTGACGTCAGAGGGCACTTCAACGGAAGCCAAGCCAATGGCACAATGGGTGGCTCTGCTACACAAGAGGGGAGAAAGAAGGATGGCAGGGCTACAGTGACAGGGGATTCAATAGTAAGGGGAACAGACTGGCATTTCTGCAGCTGGGAAAGAGACTCCAGGACAGTGTGTTGCTCCCTGGTGCCAAGGCCAAGGCTGTCTTGGAGCAGCTGCAGGGCATTCAGAGGGGGGAGGGTTAACAACCAATGATCATGGTACTTGTTTCCAACTCCACGAGAATGACCAACAGCCTTACTGAGAGAAGAACAAAGTTCCCCACCCAAGATTTTAAAAGGGTTTTAAACATCTGAAAGTACTTTCAGCCGGTGGTTTGACGTTGGTTTCCTTGCAGTTCAATCTGGACGTGCAGAGAGAGCGGTTTTTACCTCCGATCTTTAGAAAGCATCCGTTCGAGGTTAGAGAAATCAGAGCTGTGACCCTCCAGGCTTCTGATATCAAAACAAAAGTAAAACCTGGTCTCACTAAGGAACATCCCAAAGACAGCAGAACCAGTTACTGCCGGTCCCCGAGAAGAACCCGGCTTTTGGGGGGCAGCTCATTGGCCACCAGCCAAGCCAGTCAGTCTGAGTCATCGCTGATGTCAGACCAAACAGCACATCCTGCTGGAGTTTCCTGTTTTAAATTAAAGGTAAGCTGCTTGGTCTTAAAGCCATTCATCATCCATCGACAAAAAATGGTAATAGTGAAAAGATTAATGGAAATAAAAAGGAGGAAAAGGGAACAGACAGTGATTAAACAGGAAGATCCTTACAACCCAGAATGACAAATCCATGGCTTTCGCATTACTGACACTGAGGATCGTTATGGCTAAATCGAGAAGGAATTCCTTGCCCTAGTTTTCACTTGTCAGAAATTCCAAGATTTCATTCATAGCTGTCCCGTAAGTGTTGAAACTGACCATCAGCGATTCGCTATCCCCACCTCTCTGCAGAGGTACTATATCCAGCAGCTTCACCTTGGCCACCCAGGACTGGGAGCAACCAGATGCAGGGCAAAGGAACCCTCCGTCGCTGTACGCGGACATGGAAAGGAAAATCTCCACATGTGCACCATGCAATGCAAACAAGCCACATCACGGTAAAGAGCCACTGCACCGACGTGAGTTCCCACATCTCCCATGGTGACTCACAATGGCTGACATCTTTGAATGAAACGGTGAACAGCACTTAATCCGAGTCAACTCGTACTCCGGATGGTTCACCTGCCAGACGTGAAGAGCAGCACAATGACAATCAAGCTCAATTGACGCTTTGCCACACACGGCATCCCTCAGAGACTGATGACAGACAACGTTTGCCAATTCGTCTCCAGTGAGTTCAGGAACTTTTAACATGCTTGGGACTTTGAGCACAGTGCGAGCAGTCTTTCTCCAGCCACTGACCAATGGCCTGGCGGAATGGGCAGTACATTGATCCAAAAAACTCACTTAAATGTGCCCGAGACCACACAGACTCCTGTGCTGCACTCCTCATCATGCAGAATGTGACAAGACAGGGTCTTCCCCCCCATTAGCGTAGCAACTGTTCTCCAGGTGCACCAGGACTATATTCACCATTGCCAAGACCCTCCACAGTCGAATGTCAAAATCAATGCCAGTGTCACCCTTCTGAGTGCCCACTTGAAGGAAAGAACTATTATAATTGAACTATTCACACACACTGCCCTGTAGCATCTGGTCAAATGGTCAGGATCCAAACCACACCGAGCCTCGACAAACTGGTGGTGGTATCCAACCATGCCCCGCAGCAAAAAGCTATGTGGTTGCCTCGCACGGTGCCCATTATGTATGAAATTGGCATCACTTACTGCAGGTATCTGAACCAGTGGCATCAATCATCATAGTACCTCTGGCATCCAGTTGGAAATCCAAGTCCCTTACGCCAATGGAAATTGAGTCTCCCCAGAGGCCAGTACAGCATGTTCTGTAGCTACTGCATGGTCGTCTGATGCCATGCAGCACAAGAGCATCTCCAGCCAACTTGCACAATCACACACTCAGGGCACATGAGTAAGCCAAACGCAATGCTCAAGGACTATGTCATGATCTAGTCTACAAATGGTCTTCGTTTTTAAAAAAAAGGGGCAGGGAAAGGAGATGGGCTTTGCATCAGCTGCTGAAGGCCCAATCAGTGTATCGCGCAATGCATATAGTTAGGTGTTATTATTTGGTTCCATTCATATGTTGTAAATAGTTTGCATCCAGTGACTGTTCTCACACGCCGTTAAACCTCAGTACTGCCGGTTTTCCCAACTTCAACATAAATTGTTTTTTTTCCTTTGAAATTTGGTATTCTTGCAATTCTGACTTGATGAGTAATGGACATAAATTTTGACCCGATTTGTATCTTTTTTCAACAATACTCAAGTTTTGTATTTCCAAGCAACTTTTGATATATTGGTGTATTTTTTAACGTGAATGTACCTTTCTAAATGCTACAATAAGCAAAAGTGTATTTAGGACAAATAATTTCTACTTGCATAGAGATAGCAGCTTATCCTTTTTCCATGAATAAACATTTCTATGGACACATTCTCTTTATGACTGAGTCCTTCTTTTCAAGGTTAGATTTACGGTATTTAAGACTAAGATAAAAGTGGTGTTGTTTTTAATTAAAAAAACTAGAGGAAAAAATTGCTCACAAATGGTTTGAAAGACCTTCACCCCGAGCTTTAAAGAAAGATTTCTCTGAGGACAAACTTTTTTGTTTGAAATGTTTGGTTTGGTCTGATAGAAATCAAGCTGACATTTAAAATATCAACGCAGCTCATCCTTTGACTACTGGAGAAGCTATACAAGGGAAGATTGGCATTTTACTGTTGGCACGCATTTAAAGACATAATAGGTTAAAAAGGAAAGGAAGTTGATGGGAACTCTTAATGTCCTTCTTGGATTGGATTGAATTAGATTTGTTTGTTGTCACATGTACTGAGGTACAGTGAAAAGTATGTTTCTGCATGCAGCTCAAACAGATCATTTAGTACATGAAAAGAAAATATGTAATAGGGCAACACAAGATACACAATGTAAATACACAGAAACAGGCATCGGGTAAACATGCAGGAGTGTAGTATTAATCAGATCAGTCCATAAGAGGGTCGTTTAGAAGTCTAGTAACAGTGGGGAAGAAACTGTTTTTGAATTTGTTAGTTTTTGAATCTGTTAGTGTGTGCTCTCAAACTTTTGTATTTTGCACCAACAGACTGGAAAGTACATCAAAAGACACAATCTGTTATTACTACATCTTGAAATTGTCACGCGTTCTGAGAAGGCTGGAACACCTGTGCTGAAATCTATTAGCAGTTGAAACTCAGCTCAGCCTTTGTAATGACCACAGCTGTCAAAACAATAGAGTACTTTCTGGGAAGCAGGTACTTACTTCAATTTCGAAGCAGAGTGCCTGCCGATCAATAGACAGAAGCAGATGTTACATTTGTTTCAACTGCAGATTACTTTTTCCAAATTTCAAAACCAGTTCTTTTAAAAAAATTAGTCAGGGGCTTTTAAATCACGGTAGAAAAGATGACAGCACTGGCTGACTGGTCATTTTGTAACATTTTACCCCATTACGGTAAAAGTACTGTAATGTATGTGAACAAACACGCAAGGATGGTTAATGAAAGGGTCAACTTACCTTGGTAGGGCAGATCCATATGATGAATCATTACATTAAATCATGTCTACATTACAATAGAGCACCTAATGAAATTGTGAAAATATTTTACACTTACCTTTCAGAATGTTTCCAGCAGACTTTCCATTTTCTTCACAAACTTTCAAACTTGGCTTGTTTTTAATGGGATTCTAAAACCAGCTAAAAGTGGTGCGACCCCAGCAGGGCCAGGTGTGCGTTTTACACACTAGACATTCCTGACACACAGAAACTCCAGAGGAAAATGACACCAGGTCAGAAATGTGAAGGAAAGCCGGATTTCCTCAAAAGAAAATAAGTAAGGCCATGTCTGCACTGAAAGATACCTCAGCACCCAAATAGAAAATTGGCCATTGGCTCTGTGAAATATGTATTACCTAATTTCAGGACCCTGATGTCAGAATCAAGCACTCATAGATGAGATGTGGCACACTCAGATGCATTTTAAAATCCTTCTACACTGCCTTGCCAAACCCCAAGGTGTGCGTGGGGGTGATATTTCCATCTCTCACACTTGCCATCTCAGTTTTTCACTGGACAACAATGCTATTCAATGCGCTGTCAGGACAGTTTTATAATATTGGCTCATGTCTACTAAGAACTGGTTGAGACCACTTGTACTCAGCAGTTAGTAAACACAAAAGAGCTGAATATCTGCAGCAGGTAAACCAAGGAAATTAGGATTTTTTTGGGGGGCCTCCACAGCTTTCCCACCAATGTTATGAGGATAATCCCTGTGCAAACACACCCCAGATCATTTGAACTGTCGAACTGTCAGATTTTAGAGTTAATCGGTGCTGTGCCAAGATCCCACAAAGTCTTCCCTCTCACAGAAGAAAAATAATCTACCTCATCACTGGCGGCTGTTTCCAAGTAGTTCTGTAAACTCCAAATGGCTCCCAAAGATGTCACCAGTGAGTTATGGGTCTGTCTTACTCATGAAAGAATGTCAGTAACTCACTGACATTAGCAAGATGGTCTCTATTCATCACAGCTGCTTTTCTCTTTTCCATTTTCAATCCGGTGAAAATGTTCACTGCAAGTTGTTTTAATTTATAAATTTTGACCTTCAAGTGAAGCTCATTGCTTGACAATACTAAAAGGCTGGAATGCATTATGCCTCCACCGCTCATGGAACCTTGAAACAGCATTCATTTGTTATTCTGCTCTATTGTTTGACCTCGCTTTAAGTGCTTTCATTCATAATTAATTGCAATTTATATTTTATGTGCGTTTTACGAGGATCCATTTTTATCCTATCCAGCGAAAGGGTCAAATCCCCACAAACAAATCAAAAACATTTCCATCAACAGACAAATAAATGTCGTCACATACTTCAAAGGTCAATATAGAAAAAAAGAAACAATCTTTTTTTTCTCCTGATGATATAAGTGCGTAACAAAATTTTACAGGAGTATAAAGATGAAATAAATACTTCTGGTGCCTGCTCAATATTTTTATATCTATTTTCACGAATGGCCGCGGAAAACAAAATTGCAGAATATATTGGGACTTTTATAAAGGTTTCAATTCAATATTTATGACATATTAACACTGCTCCAGTAGAAGAATGACATGTGGAAAAATATTTGAAGTGTTTGCTTTTAATGCAATACATTACATTCAGTATGAATTTGATATTGGAACAGAGAACTTTAATGTCACATGGCATGACAGGGTGCAATATTTTAAAGTGGGGAGTCAATGATAAACCATTGTTCGCTTTTTGCCTTGTTTATTTATGTCAAACCTGGGAACAATAACATGAATAACGGCAAATACCATAAAATCATTGCATAATGCAAGTCCCACTTACTGCTGTTTTCCGTGATCCATCAGAGTAACGGAATGCAGCAAGTAGAGCATTTCAGTCCACAGCGAACAAGGAATGGTTCATCTTTGATGCCCCACATTCAAGTATTGCACCGTGCTATCCGTTCCAATATCATATTCATACTGACTGAAATGTACTGCATTAAAAACCAAATTTTTTTCTGCAGAAAGATATTGGCCTAAATGTGAACCTCGATCTGAAGGCCCAGTTTGATTTTTAAAAAATACACCTCCTCTCCAGAAAGCCTGCTGCCTGTAAGTACCTTGGGCGAGATTCTCCGCACTCCCGACGGTGCGGAGAATAGCGTGGCTCGTAAAATTTTACGGCCACGCTGTTCCGACGCCCTCCCGCTATTCTCCCCCCCCCCCCCCACGCCCAACTCCCGACACGAATCGCTGCCGCCGTTTTTTTACGGCCGGCAGCGATTCACAGCTGATAGATGGGCCGAGTTCCCAGCCCTTTACGGCTGTTTTTACGAACGGCAAACACACCTGGTCTGGCCGTTCGTAAAAACGGCCGTAAACACTCGCATTTTATAACCATGGCACCGATTTGCACGGCAGTATCACGGCCGTGCCAAGGGTGCCATGGGCCCGCGATCGGTGGGCACCGATCGCGGGCAGCGGGCCCGCTGCCCGCGCACTATTTCTCCTTCCGCCGCCCCGCAGTATCCATTCGCGGGGATGCGCGGGTTTCGCGCAAATGCGCGATGACGTCATCCGCGCATGCGCGGGTTGGAGTCTTCCAATCCGCGCATGCGCGGCTGACGTCATATGACGCGTCAGCCGGCGCTAACTCCGGCAAGCGGGCTTAACGAAATTCGTTAAGCCCGTGATGCCGGAGCTTACGGCGTCGGGTTGCTAGCCCCGACCGGGGACCAGAATCGGTTCCCGGTCGGGAAGGGGCGTGCTGGCGTCAAACCCGCCCGGGTTTGACGCCAGCCTTACGATTTCTCCCGTTTTGGGAGAATCGCGCCCCGTGTTTTCTGGTCTGCAGGGACCCTGAATGAATGACTCTGCAAGGAAGACCGTTACCAACTGTAAACCAGAGACTTTGATCAACCAGTGTGCTGTGAGGAAAATTATCATAGACTTTACAGTGCAGAAGGAATCCTCCGCACCTTCGGGGGCTAGGCCAGTGCTGGAGTGATTGGCCAAAGGGCCTCCATGAGCTGGCACATGCGCAGGAGCGCCAGAGTGTTCCCAGAACCGCTGGCGTGATTCCTACGCATACGCAGGGGGTTTCGTCTCCGCGCCGGCCATGGCGGAGCTTTACACAGGCCGGCCCCCATGGCACATGCCCACCCGCAGATCGGTGTCGCGGGCCAGGCCACCGTGGGGGCCCCCTCCCCCCACAGGACCGGATCCTCCTGCACCCCCCCTGAGGACTCGGCAGGCCGCCCTCAGAGCCAGGTCCCGCCGGTACAGAACTTGTGTAATTCACGCCAGCGGGACTGGCCGAAAACGGGCGGCTGCTCGGCCCATCGGGGCCTGGAGAATCGCCGGGGAGGCCACTGCCAACAGCCGCCAACCGGCGCGGCGCGATCCCCGACCCTGCCAAAAACTGCGGCAGAGAATTCGTCGGCCGGCGTTGGAGCGGTGGAGTGGATTCACGCAGTCCCCCGCCGATTCTCCGACTCAGAGAACCCACCCCTTATGTTTCAATAAGATCACCTCTCATTCTTCTAAACTCCAATAAATATAGAGGCACAACCTGTTCAATCTTTTGTCCTTCATCCCAGGAATTAATTGCATGAACGTTGACTGAACTGCCTCCAGTGCAAATATATCTCTCCTTAAATTAGGAGACCAAAATTGTACACTCCAGGTGTGGACACACCAATAGGCTCTACAATTGCAACAAGACTTGCCTCCATTTATACTCCACCCCACTTGCAATAAAGATCAACATTCAATTTGTCTTCCTACTTGCTAGACCTACACGCTGACCTTTTGGGATTCATGTGTGATAGATGCCTCTGTACTGCAGCGTTCTACAATCTCTCTCCATTTAAATGATATTTTGTATTTCTATTATTCCTGCCAAAGTGGACGACCTCACACTTTCCGACATTAAACTCCATCTGCCAATTTTCTGCCCACGAATGGAAACAATCAAGATCTTTTTCCCGACTTTTTGTGTCCTCCTCACAACTTGCTTTCCTACTTAGTTGTGTATTGTCAGTAGATCTAGTTATAGTGCAGTTGGTCCAAGTCATTAGTATGAATTATAAATAGATGAGGCACCAGCACTGATCGTGCAGCACTCCACTAGTTACAGTTTGCCAACCTGAAAATTACCCACTATCCTGACTCTCTGTTTCCTGTAAGATAGCCAATCCCCTATCCATAGAATATAGAAAAATACAGCACAGAACAGGCCCTTCGGCCCATGACATTGTGCCAAACTTTTGTCCTAGATTAAGAACAAATTAACCTACACCCCATCATTCTACCGTAATCCATGTACCTATCCAATAGCCACTTGAAGGTTACTAATGTTTCCGACTCAACTACTTCCACAGGCAGTGCATTCCATGCCACCACTACTCTATGGGTAAAGAACCTACCTCTGACATCCCGCCTATATCTTCCACCATTCACCTTAAATTTATGTCCCCTTGTAATGGTTTGTTCCACCCGGGGAAAACGTCTCTGACTGTCTACTCTTTCTATTCCCCTGATCATCTTATAAACCTCTATCAAGTCACCCCTCATCCGTGCTAACATAATCTGATACCGCAACTCTTATCATGCCAAGTAATCTTTTGTAAGGCACCTTGTCGAAGGCCTTTTGAAGCTCCAAGTACAATACATATACTGGTTTCCCTACAATCACCTGTTTCATCCTCAAAGGACGTTAATGTATTTGTCAAAGACAATTTCCTTTCCATTAAACCACGTTGACTTCGCTTGATTGCATTATGATTTTCAAAATGTTCTTCTGGTATTGCCTTAATAATGGGGATTCCAGATGTCAGGCTAACAGGCCCATAGTTTCTGTCTCCCTCCTTTCCTGAACAGAAATGTTATATTTTGACTTTCCCAATTCTTCGGCACCTTTCCAGAATCTAGGGAATTTTGTGAAATTACAGCCAAACAATCCACCTGATCTGCAGTCACTTATTTTAAGATTGAGTATGCAAATCATCAGGTCCAGTGGGCTTGTTAGCCATTAGTCTCATTCGATCCTAAAATACTTTGGGCAGATTCTCCATTAGCCGACGGCGAAATTAGAAAAGGCAATTGGGTGGAGAGTCGGTTTTGACGCTGAAATGGCAGGAGGCAGTGATTTGACCCCAAATCGCAATTGCCAGCTCGACAGCGGCGTCAATGTGTTCTGGAATGGACGTACAGTAGACATCTTTTGCATATCATTCGCGGGCCTGACCCGGTAGTCTCTGGGGCCTCCATGATTCTTCCCCTCCAATGGGCCAAGTTCCCGATGGCGCGGTTCACTTGTGCTTTTGAAAATAGTGAAACCAGCGTGGTGGCTGCTGAGGGAGAGAGAAGGGGTACGGAAAGTGTCCAACATCGCCATAGTTTGCTGACAGTTATGCCACTGGCCGGGGGACTTCTGCCAGGGCCGGGGTGAGTAGTGGGGTGGCCAAGAGGTGGGCTGTGGGGTCGGGGTGGACGGTCAGGGAGCATCATTGCCACAGCCGGCAAAGCAGCCACGCAGCTGCGCACACCACAAACAACCCGCTTTGAACTTAGTGCCACAGACCATATAGGTGTCCCCCAAGGGCACCCCCCCAGATGCCCTCTGGCCCCAGCCAACCTATCAGCTGTATGGGCACGCTCTCGCACAACCAGTGCCACCTTGTTGGCTGGATTAAGTGTGTGCGGGGATTGTAATGTGTATATGGGGCTGCAGCTTGTCAGACCCCCGAGTGTAAATCACGGACCGGGCGAATCCCGCACCATTTTTCATTGGAATCGATTGTGTTCCATGTGGTGCCAGTGCTAGCCCCTCAATGGTAGCAGAATCGGTCCAGATTCGGCGACAGTATTTCTGCCATGGAAGAGATTCAGCGACAATATTTCTGTCATGGAAGTCCACAAATTCTGCATTGGTGTCAGCCCTTAGTCTCAGAACCAGAGAATCCTGCCCTTTTTCTGTGGTGATATTGATTGTTTTAGATTCTCCCTTCTTTTTGCATCCTGCTTTGCTGCTATGCTTGGATGTGTTTGTGTCTTCCACTGTGAAGCCAAATGCAAAATATTTGTTCAACGTCTCTGCCATTTCAAAATGTAATTAGTTCCCCAGTTTCTTACTCCAAGCGATCAATCTTTGCTTTAGCTACTCTCTTCCTTTTTATACACTCTTTCTAACTGTTTTTATATTTCTTGCTGGTTTACTTTAATATTGGAGGCTGATGAAAGTGTTACAAGAGGAGTTGAATAAAGGGAGACAAAATTCATGCTCTAGGTTCTATAGAAACAAAGTACCTGAATACCACCGAGGGTCTATGGCCTTGATTTTGACGGGGGCAGATTCTGTTAGTGGTAGGGATCCCAGTCATGAAACCCATAAGCCCAGGGCTGGTATTTTCCAGGCACTTTGGTGTTGGGCTGGAAAATGGCAAGGCTGACAAAGCAATATGGAAAGGCATCAGAGTAGAGTGCCCAATGTCTTCTCACGCCATCATAGAATCATAGAATTTACAGTGCAGAAGGAGGCCACTCAGCCCATCGAGTCTGCACCGGCCCTTGGAAAGAGCTCCCTACTTAAGCCCATACCTCCGCACTATCCCTGGAACCTCACCTACCCTTTTGGACATTAAGGGGCAATTTAGCAAGGACAATCCACCTAACCTTCACATCTTTGGACTGTGGGAGGAAACCGGAGCACCCGGAGGAAACCCACACAGACTCGGGGAGGAAGTGCAAATTCCACACCGACAATCACCCGAGGCCGGAATTGAACTCGGGTTCCTCGAGCTGTGAGGCAGCAGTGCTAACTACTGTGCCACCGTGCTGCTGACATCATGCTGCTTTGCCAGGGGTGGGAAAATTGGTGGCTCGGCCACCTACCATAAGGATAACTGAACAACTTAAGTCGCCAATTAAGGGCATTTCCCTGGACAGTTTGCTCACATTCAGAGGGCCCATGTGGAGAGACAGTGTGATCTCCCTGCCGGTTCTGTGAAGGGGAGATCCGTGGCCCATGGATAGACCCCCCTATTGGCAATGGCTGCCGTGGTGGCAAAAGCATGCTGGCACTCAGATATACCCCCCCCCCCCCCCAACCTCCATGTCGTCTGACCCCACTTACCTGCCTTTGAGGGCATCTGACCAATGAAATGCCTCCTCGCTACAGCTGCAGTCATAGAGCTGCCAGTCTTCTGATTGGACCAGTAGGTTTCAGGGAGGGGGGTGGGGGGGGGGAGCTGCTCCCTGCTTTCAACTCCAGCGGTGGTACTGCTGCCCTCTCGACAACGTTCGGCCTAGGGTATCCCCACATGCTGTGGATTTTTGACTCCACAGCATGTGTTTGCTTTTCTGTCCAAAAAGGGGTTTTTCACAGTAACTTCATTGAAGCCTACTCGTGACAATAAGCGATTTTCATTTTTTTTTTTTCATTTCATTCCCCATCTGTAAGTCAGCCTGAGAGTCGAATCCAAGAAACTTCCTTGAACTTAGCTTCTTCCTTTACTGCCCATCAGCTACTGGGATTCACTGAGGCCTGGGAAGCCCGATGGCTGACAGTTAAATCTGCCCTATGTATTAGGCAGGTCTTGCTGAGTGTTGCGGCCCTCATTACCTCATGTTACCAGCTCCAACAAGACCTGTAGGTGTCATGATAACACTTTAACCAGTCATCCTCGTGCTCCTAGGCTGAGCAGGTTAGGAATGTGAACAATCAGCGTTGAACCATCTAGGCTGACATGGCGCAGTTTTCTGGCACTAATTTTCAGGGGATAAAGGGAGGAATTTAATGCCCTCCCAATGGTGAGGTCAGTAGTGGGGGAGAACATTTAATCAGGCAGGAGGGTGGTGGCTGAGGACCCTGCTGCCTGCCAGTCTCCACTCCGGTTACATCTGTGGTTGGAAGGTCCATTTACAGCCATCCTGCCCAGGCACCAATTCAGGCCCTTAAGTGGGCATTCATTTCCCGCTTAAGGCCCTCAACCTGCCACCGGCGGTGTTAACCCAACAGCAAGCATAGGGCTTGCCATGCAGGGAGCATGACAAGTAAGCATTTCATATTGTTGGAGGGTGGCTCCCTGGTTCAAATCAACCCAGTACCTGATCGAAGAAGGAGGGCCTGATGAGAGCCAGGCCCTGCACATGCTGTCAACACTCCTTATTCCACCCCTCCCTGCCAATGTGCCCGCATCCCCTCTGCCAATTTGCTCCCTCACCCCGTAACCCCTCTCCCGGCATTACTCAGCTGTGGCCTGGGACCCAGCAATGATACTTGATCTTGTTGGCTTACTGGGCAGCAGCCACTGCCTCCCCCTGTGTCCCTGTCACTCAGTTCAGCTGCCAGCCTCTGATTGGAAGGCAGCTCTCAGTCGGTGGAACTTCTGCCCCAGGACACTTAATCCCAGGCCCGCTGCTGTCTAAATGAGTGCCCGATTGACACTTATTCTGGCCAGTCTTCCTTTGTTTGGGTGACGCCAGGCTTTTGCTGACTTTCCAGCAGGCGGGTGAGACTCCCGTCGCCTCATTTAAATACCAGCCAAGGACTTTGCTTGTCCTTATTTGCCTGTTTCAGGGAATTATCTAAATTAAGGAGCGTCTATGTAGTACAACCTGTGCATGCCCCATTGGAAAAGTGAGATTTATAATCTGAAATTTTATTCCGGTGGTGGCCATGGGGGGAGTGGTCGCACATCTGAGGTCAGATATTTTGGCCCTTTCTGCCTGTTTTCTGGGGAAGTTACAGGTGGAAGACGTGGAAATTCTAAGGAGCAAAGTGTTCTCCTTTGGTGGAGAATGTTGAAGGGATACCAGGCAGGAACTGTGTCAAATAAGTGGCACTCTTCCAACCAGGAGGGAGCGAGTGGAGCAGCACGAAAAAGATGGCGGGGGTACTTATGGCGTTGTTACCCACACAATGTTCGACGGAGGACCTGGCGAAGGCAGCAGAGCCAATTCGGGCTGCACTGGGGAGAGTGGAGCAGAGGTTGGAGGCGCAGAGTGCATCGATTCAAACGGTGGAGGGGATGGAGTCGAGCATGAGGATCGGTTTGTCTCGTTTGAGGCAGAAATGATGAAGGTGGCCAGAAACGGTTGAGGGGGAAGTTCGACGACTTGGAGAACTGCTCAAGGAGGCAGAACCTGAGGATCCTGGGGCTGCCAGAAGATATTGAGGCAACGAGGGCCACGGAATTGTGGCCAGGATGTTCAAGAAGGTGGTGGGGGAGGGTGTCTTCGATTGCCTCCTATGATGGATCAGGCACACCGGTCAGTGAGGAGGGGGTGAGCTGCCATGGGCAATTACCATGAGGCTTCACCGGTACCTGGACAAGGAGAAGATTCTGAGGCAGTTGAAGGAGATGCGGGAATGCAGCTGGGAAGTCCATGCGGTTCGTACTCACTAGGACCTGGGAGCAGAGCTGGCTAAGCGAAGGGCTGAGTTTAGTAGGACAAAGGCGGTCCCATTCAGTAATAATGTGTGGCTCAGGATATGTGTCACAGATGGGGGAAAGGGGTCCTATTTTGATATGCCCAAGGAGACAAGTAACCTTTTAAGGGACCATGGATTGGAGGATTTTCAATTTGGTTGGGTTCACCTGTGATCTGGACTGAGGAAATTTTTTTCAGAGGATGGGAGGGATGCTATGTTTTTGCGCGCGGTTGTTAAGTATGTTTTTGTTAGCAATATCCACACTATTGTTAATTATGTTGAAGATGAAGTTTGTACTACTTCCCTCCCCACGTTTGGGGATGTGGGTATTGGGCATATTAAAATGTGCGGGGTTTGGTGGGAAGGGTGGGGGGGTGGGGGAAGTGAGGGTGGGAATGAAGGAGCTTGGTGCAACGTGGTGTAGGGGGACGAGTTTGAGGGCACGGTGTTGCCGTCCCTTCCATTCTCACCGGTTAAATACTCCACGAGTCCAGTGGCGGCTGCATCGCTCAGGATCTGGAATCAGTGCAGGCAACATCTTAGGATTGAGGGCATGTCGCTGTGGCCAGCAATTTGTGATCATCATAAGTTTAACCGAACAGGGCTGGACTCAACGTTCATGGCATGGGAGCGGGAGGGGATAGAGAGGTTCAGGGATTTGTTCATCAAAGGCAGGTTTGCAGAGTTGGGAGAGTTGGTGGAGAATTTTGAGTTGCCGAGGGGTAATGGGTTTCAATATTTACAAATCAGGGACTTTGTCAGAAAGGAGTTGGCCACGTTTCCGAGGCTGCCACCCCTTTCGTTGCTTGAAACGATTATGTCTGGGGACAAGATACGGGGAGGTATGGTTGCCAATATTTATGGGAAGCTAATAGAGAGGGAGGGGGCCTCGGTAGAGGAAGTGAAACAGAAGTGGGAGGAAGAGCTGGGGGAGGTTTTGAAGCAGGGTTATGAAGCGAGGCTCTGCGAAGGGTAAATTTGACGTCTTGTGCAAGATTGAGCCTAATTCAATTCAAAGAGGGGTGGAGATATTGCGATAGGTAAATCCTCAATGACTAAGCAGCCACATGGGATGGGTAGATACTTCCAAATATTCACAACCCTTTAATGAAGAAATGTTTCCTCACTTCAGTCCTAAATAGTTGCCTCTTTATCCTGACTTGATACCCCTTGGTTCTTCCCTCTTTTGCATTTGAATATATGTCTTATTATATTTAAGAGTAATGAGTTGGTACCATTTTATCAATGCAACTGAAAATGGTTTATCAATAAAAAATACAGATCTCCAAATTTGAGCAACCTGATATAAAATCAGATTTTTTTCCAAATTCTCTACTGAGAGGCTAGCCTTCCATTAGATTGCTGAAACGGTGCACACATGGGATAACATTGCTTGATTGACAGTTTCTGTCTTAGATCTATTTTGTCCATGGATCAATTTTTATTTACTCAAGATAGAGATTTGTCAAGTGCTTGTAGT
Organism: Scyliorhinus canicula; assembly: GCF_902713615.1. Lineage (NCBI taxonomy): Eukaryota > Metazoa > Chordata > Chondrichthyes > Carcharhiniformes > Scyliorhinidae > Scyliorhinus > Scyliorhinus canicula. Next base: position 158,270,602 of record NC_052155.1, on the reverse strand, counting down.
TTCTGCCATTGATATTTTAAAGGTCTGGCTGAATAGAATAGAAAGAAGACAAATGTTTACAGGCTACGGTGATGGTAGAGTCTGGTGCTGATGGAGTGTGGCGGTGGTGGACTGTGGAGGTGGTGCAGTGTGGTTGTGGTGGTGTGCTGAAGGTGGAGCGTGGTGGTGGTGGAGATTGGTGGTGGTAGTGGAGTGCAGTAGTGGAGTGTGATGGTGGTGGAATGTGGTGGTGGTGGTGGAATGTGGTGGATCATGCGTCCTTGAATGGTGTTGGTAGAGCCTCGTGGTGGCATGTAGGTCTGTAGGGCGACACGCATCTCATCGATCACTCCCTGTACCTGGGGCATCCCGCTGGTGCCTGGGCATCCTGATGTCTCAAGCTATATTGAATTTGACATATTGAGATAACCGGGTCCGGCCTGTTAATGATATGCCAATGACGTTTATTGGATATACTGAGTAGAATGCATTGATGCCACTATCGAGGCACCGGAGCATGGCATTCTGTCAGGTGTCTGGTGCCGGCCACGATTTTCACCTCACCCACGATTCTCTGCCCAATTGCTTTTCACAATTCCACCATCGCTGGACCGAGAATCCGGCCTATGGTGTGTAAGGTTAGGCTCAAAGAAGAGCCAAGTGGTTATTTCCTGTCCTTTCTGTTTTGCTGAGATTCTGATGACCTTTAACTGTTTAGTTTTTACGATATGGACAACTGTGTGAGCTATTGAGCTGAATGAACCCCACTCCGCCTATCACAATGCCCAGCCCCTTGCCACATGACATCACAATGTGTTTAAATGCTACAAAATTACAATGTGAATTCACCCCGATCTCTCTGCACTGAAAAACACTTTTGGTTACTAATTTTGAGCAGTTGAACAATGGGACCAATCTACCAATTCCATTTCCTGTCTATTCCCAGGCAGCAGAGTGGTTAGCACTGTTGCTTCACAGTGCCTGGGTCCCAGATTCGATTCCCGGCTGGGTCACTGTCTGTGTGGAGTCTGCACGTTTTTCCTGTGTCTGTGTGGGTTTCCTCCGGGTACTCCAGTTTCCTCCCACAAGTCCAGAAAGGCATGCTGTTCGGTGAATTGGACATTCTGAATTCTCCCTCTGCGCACACAAACAGGTGCTGGAATGTGGCGACATGGGGCTTTTCACAGTAACTTCATTGCAGTGTTAATCTAAACCTACTTGTGAAAATAAACATTATGATTATTATTATTGCGGAGTCTGCACGCTCTCCCCGTGTGTGCGTGGGTTTCCTCCGAGTGCTCCGGTTTCCTCCCACAGACCAAAGATGGCCAGGTTAGGTGGATTGGCCATGCTAAATTGCCCCTTGGTGTCCAAAAAGGTTAGGCGGGGTTACTGGGTTACTGGCTAGGGTGGGGGTGTGGGCTTAAGCAGGGTGCTCTTTCCAAGAGACGGGGCAGACATGATGGGCTGAATAGCCTCCTTCTGCGCTGTAAATTCTATGATCTATGATCTATTAAGTGGTGACAGAATGCTGAGACTTCCACAGCTGCTGTGACGCAGAAGCCCATTTTGACCCACATTTTGCCACTGAAATAATGGTGAGCTTATTTACCACGCGTACGTAAATAATCCAACAATTTGTGTGGAGGAACTCTGTGAATCACCAGAAGATTCTACTATTAGCCTTGAGAAAATGGCATCTCACCCTCAAACACCCCATGGGCAGCAAGAAATGGTTCCACTTGCACAATATTTGCCATTTGAACTCATCGCAAAATGTTTGGACTATAAGTATCTTTTCAATGGAAGGTAATAATTGAAACAATGCAATTTTATTCCAGAATGGTTTGTTAGGGATTTTTTTGCAGATTTATTTTCAAACGTTTTTTTTTTGTTTTCTTTCTTTTGATTCCCTTTAAGTCTTCTCTCTTGATTCGATCTCTGTCTCAATGTTGTTCCTCTGTACTTTCTCAACCCTTAAATCTCATTGGTTCGGGAGGTCTTCCCGTAACCCTCAGGACACAGTACCAGCTCCAACTTCCAACAATTTGCAATGCAAAATATTTTTGAACCGAATGGATGAGGAAAAAGCTCTAAATAAGGGGACACGTCCGGCTTCACCAGTGTAAACTTTGAGAGGTAAACATTTCCACTCAACGCTGACTGTAATTAGCTTCCAGGGCATTTGATCAGCTCCCAGCCCTGCAAATATTTACCCTGTCACATAGTTAATTCTCCTTTATCCCTGTAACGTTCCCTCATCAAGCTGGTATTAGTCATCACAAGCCTATCGCAAACACAGGCAGTGGGCCATATGACTGATGTGGCGTTTTCCGAGTGCTCTGGAAAATCCAGATGTGATAATGGTAATTAGATGTTTCGCTCTGTAGTCTCCACACTTACTCATGTGGGCTGCAATTATTGGTATTTGGGCGGGTGGAGGAGCTGCAACATTTATCTCTTAATTATTATCTCATAATGGCGGACTTTATATGCACTCGGCTGATTTTCTAATTAGAAATGTTATTGAGGAACACCTGCCGGTTGTAAACAAATTGGAGCAGCCACAAAATCGATGCCAGAACCGCGCTTAGGTGCTGCTTTCTCTCAAATGGAGCATCATTTTTTAAATATGTGTGAAACCCTCCTTACCCCCATTCCTCACTATTCAAACATCCAAAAGCTACCTAACAGTGAATATCTCCAACAGTGCAGGGAAGATTTTTATGAATACTTTTATTGTATTAAGATCCCAGACGAGATCCTAACATTTGTGATAATAGCAGAGAGGGACCACAATTCCTGTGGAAAGCATACTTCGCTCCAGGAGTGATTCCAGGCACATTCCATAGGGATATAGTGTATTGAAACAAACTTGTTAACCCATATTAAACTATCTTAACGTCACAGAAATATAGTTAAACAGTGCCTAACAATTAAATGAAATACTGTAACTCCAAATTGATACCTCCTTTATCTCCAATCAAGCAAAACCCAACACAGGTCAATAACCACATTTAAATAAAGTTAGCAAACAAAGGATTACTTGTCAACCTATGGTTAAAGAGTTATTTTAAAAGACTGTTCGAAGAGAGATCATTTCAGATACAATGGGCTAGGTTCTCCATTGCCCGACGCCGATATCTAATCGGCGATTGGGTGGAGAATCAACTCCGACGGCCAAATCGGGTCTGGTGCCAGCTTGGCGTTGGCCAACCATGCTCCACCCCCTCGGAAATGGCATAATCAAGTTGCGCGCCGCATGCCTTTGCAATGGTGTTGGTGTGTCATCAGCAGACCCTCACGATGCTCCTCCCCCGATGGCCCGTGTTCCAGATGGTATGGAACAAGTGTCTCAGCAGTCAGTAACCCAGTGTGGTGGCTGCGGACTCTGTCCAGTGCCACCACACTCAGCCGGTATCCGTAACACTGGCCGGGTGGCTTCCCCGAGGGCTGGGAGGACTGGCGGGGGGTGGCCAGGGGGAGTGGCCTGTGGGGGTCACAGATGGCGGGTTGGGTCCGCGCATGGGCGGCACCATGTTATACCGCGCGACCGCCGCAGGTCGTCAGCCAATCGCATGCACGGCCAGGAAGCCGGCCATTCTCCGCCCGTTTTCACCAGGGGTCCCGGGAGTTTCACCAAGCGCCGCTACTGGCCCCTCACCGGTCCTGGAATTGGTGAGGGGTTGGCGCCAATTTTCCCGTCATAAAACTCCAGCGAATTTTCCGTTCGAGCCAGCATTTAGCCGCTGAAACGAAGAAACCAGCCCCCAATCCGTCAGATTAATGGTGAATCTGAAATCCTTCCACAAATGCTGAGGGGCTGGATTTTCCGTTTCCGAGTCTAAGTACTGAGGATCCGTGGAGTTCCACATCAGAAAAACCACACCCGGACCGCTACCGGCGACGGACTAGCACTGGTGTCACGTGGAGCACCAGCAGAACACATGAAAAATGGTGCGGAAATCGCCGGGTCCGTGATGGACACCCACAGGGCTGACAAGATGCAGCCGCGCTTAGACTATACACTCCCCACACACACAATGTCATGGTGGAAAAGATGGCACTGGTTGGGCTGGACCGCCCACACAGCTGATGGGTCAGCTGGGGCCAGAGGGCACCCGGGGGGGGGGGGGGTGGGTGCTCCGGGGGTCACCTATACAACCAAGGGCACCAGGTGTTTAGCGGCTGTCAGCAGCATGTGTAGCCGCATGGTGCTAATTGTGTTGTGTACCTGTCCACCCCCACCCCACAGTCCACCTCATGCCCACCCCCTACTACTCCATTCAGCCCTGCCAGAAGCCCCCTGACCAACGGCATGACTGTCGGCGAAGTATGGCGGTGCTGGAAACTGTCCGTACCACCCCCTCTCTCTCTCAGCAGCCACCACGCCAGGTTGACGATTGTTGACAGCAGACGTGGACCGTGCCATCAGGAACTTTGCCCATTGAAGGCGGAGCATTGTGGGTGGGCCCGCTATTGAGATGTGAATGTGGTGGCAACTACAAGCATCGCAATGACGCTGTTTCCGAGGAGGCAGAGCATCGCGATTTGGCGTCAAACCGGTACCTGCCGTGATTTCGGCATTGGGAGCTATTCTTTGCCCAATCGCCCACCCCAATTTCACATTGGCCAACAGAGAATCCCATCCGTTGTTCAGCTCACAGCTTCCAGAAACTAACCTACAAGTGTCTGCTACAGACCTGGCTCCTCCCATTACTACATCATCTTTATCCCACTCAAATCGCATAACTTACTTCCTTAACTTTAAACACAATGGGTGCGATTTTCCCACCGCTTTGCGCCCGGCACCCAAATTGGGCTCCGTGACGAGCAGAAAACTGTCCACGATCGCCCAACACCCGGCACAATCTCAATCACACCCTCGCTGGGTGCGATCCAGATAATCAACTTAAATAAGCATTAGGCTCACTTAAATAGGCATGGCCAGTTTGAGGCCATATTCCCCCAGCGCGCAGGAGTCACCGGCCGTACCGGCAAGGCCTCAACTGGGTATGAAGGCTGAGGGTGAAGGAGGGGTACGAAGGGGCTTCTTAAAGTTTGGGACTATTCTGAAATGGGGGGGGCTTGAAAGAGGGGCCCATCAGCAACCCCATAGTAGAATGTTGGGGGGCAGGGTTGGTAATGTCCATGACTGCGGGGGCAGCATTGTCTGTGGGTGGGGGACCTTCAAGCTCATATACAGATCCAACCACCCTTTCAAAATGGCGCCCCAATCTCTGAGGAGCCGGTCTTGCCAGAGAGTTCAGCTCTCGCCGATGACAAGATTTATAAGTGTGGACTAGACAGGGGAAAAACTCCCCAAGGCTCGAACAAGCGACTAAGAGTACGATCTAACTAAGACGGTTCTCAGGCTTCTGGAATGCACAATGCCATTGATTGTGGAGATGCAGTCACCTGCCGACCATTCATGCCACCCAGGCCAACACCGCATGGGTGGCGTCCGCGGTGAAGGCACTGGGGCCGAGGGTTTTGGCTATGGATCAGTATTTCCATGCCCTGGAGCATTCTGTGCAGGCGCCGGCCAAGGTCTAGGACAGGGTTTCCGACTCACAGGCAGCTATGTGACAGAGCCACCTGGACATTGCAGCGGTGCTTCTGAGCGTGGCCCACTCACAGTGGGCCATGGCTGAGAAAGTCGGCAGCATTGCCCAGGCTCTGACCGACGTGGCACAAACACAGAGGGAGGTGGCCCAGTCCCAGAGGGAGATGTCGCATTCACTCGCTGATATGATACAGACCGAGAAGAAAGTGGCACAGTCAATGGGTGATGTGGCACAGTCCCAGGCAGTGATGGTCCACTCCCTGTGTTCCATGGCTGCCAGCTTGCAGACCCTGGTCGAGACCAGAGCGGGCCTCTAGGAGTGGCAGCGCTAGGTGGCGGGGGAGCCTCAGGGGATAACTCCTCTCGAACCTCTGCCTCATGGAGTATCCCAGGGGCCGTCGGGCACACTGAGGGAGAAGGAAGTGATGGAGCCCGTGCCGGACTCCCGCAAGGAAGGTGCCGGAACACCGCAGTACCTTGGACTCCCCCAAATCTGTAAATATGTTGTCACATTAAACACCTGTTCACACTGTTACAATTTGTCTTGGTGCTCCGTCAGATGGGTGTGAGGGGTGGGCTGGTCTGGGCTGGCCAGAGAGGGGGTGCGGCAGAGGGGTGGGGGGGGGGGGGGTGAGGGAGTGAGCAGTCATGGTAGGTGACCTAGCCAAAACCCCAACCGGGGGGCGTCTCGAACATTTCAGGAATCATTGAGTGTGCCAGGATGAAGGTGCCATGCCCGGGTATCTGGCGCAGACGGGCAGTATTGCGCAGCTGTTGGTCACATATCAGCTGCACATTCATCGAGTGGAACCCCTTTCGGTTTGTGTCATGCGTCCTGTCACCTGCAGGTGATCGTAGGGGGACATGAATCCCGTCAATCACCCCTTGGACCCGGAGCATATCGGCGATGGAGGCCAACCCCACTGCCCGGGCATCCTGTACCAAGGTCTGTGAAATCCTGGACAGTCCTCACTCGGAGCCTGGAGAGACCCCTTAAAATTTCAGGGTGACCGTCACATTGACGGCCACCGGGAGCGGGTGTCCTCCACCATATGTCGCGGTGCCAGGTGTGCCAGCATCATGCAGATATGTCGCACTGTCTCCCTGCTCAGCCGGAGTCTTCGAGGGCATGCCCAGTCCGGCAGGTCTTCGAATGACAGGCGCTGCCGATACACACGATACACATGCGGCGTCTCCTTTGCACCTCCTCTACCTCCTCGGTTAGTTGGGCAGACGGCTCTGCATCCTGGACAGGTGCCCCGTTTCCTCCTTGGCACACTCCACTGCTGCATGCTTTGCTACTACCTGCTCCGCTGCTGCCCGCTCCACTTGCTGCACGCTCCGCCGCTGCAGCTTCCTCTTCCTTCTCAGGCAGCTCCACCGCGTACAGCCGCAGGGCAGCCCCCAGGGCTGTGGCGACCAGCAGGAAGGCCACCATTGCTGGTTGAATTCCAATTTCCATTGTCTGCAGGGGGTGAAACGCCGACATGATCGCATGGTGCCCAGCCAGGTCCAACGGGCTACATGGTGGCCCTGGTTAGCACTGTGGGCTCTGCCCCCGCATGTCCCCCCACATCTCCGCACCCACTGGCCCCGTCATTTCTTGGCACTGTGGGGGCCTCTGGCCCTGGCATCCAACCCAGTTGCTAGGGGTACCATCGGCTGGCGCTGTTCTTGCACTCCACCGTCCGGCACTCCCATAGGGGCTGAAGTGGGCATTGCCCTTGAGTGGTCCGTCTGAAGCCATGCCTTGCGGATGGCGGCTGGGTGGGGGGGGGGGGGGGGGGGGTATGGCGGAGGGTTGGGTGCAGGGGTGGGGGCACCCAAAAGGCCGGTGTCACTCTGCAGAACCAGGAACCAAGGTGGGTGGTCAATGGGGTGCGCAGCAAGGTGACTGCCTTGCAGAGCGTGGCAATGGCAGTCCATGCCTGGGCACTGCCCCGGTCTCGTGGGGGGATGACCCCGGCCCCACGGCCCGTTCTCTTGGCATGGAGATTAGCACTGCTGCAGGTGACCTCCTGAATGTATCTGCTTTTGTAATGACTGAGACTGTGATATCGTTGTGCTCCATGGATGCAGTCATTTACCTCTCGTGTTAAATCTGAACATGTGAACTTACACAAACACAAAAGACTCCTTTTGGTGTCTCTGATTTCCTTGTGGTTTTTCTCTGGTGTATAACTATCCTGCAGTCATTATTAAGTAGAAATGAAAAGATTGTGATCTGCAATCACGGGTAATCTGATAATAACAAACCACTTAAAACACCCAGTTCCTATAGTAAGTTTTATTATCGTGAAACTTTTTATTTTGGGCAAGCCAGTTTTCAGGCTTTGCAAACTTTTCCCAAGTACATGTAATAAATAATAATTGTTTTTCTGAAGCATGTTATTGTACTGCATTCTGATATGTTGTGAAGTCCGTTCTGACGTTGTTAATGCAATCACAATGTTTTATTTGAAATGATCGGACTCTGGCTTTAACTTTAATTAGCTGGAGTGGAAAAATCCACAACATACTGCCGTGTTTTGTTTGGCTCTGCTGCAAAATCTATATGCCAGTCACACCGTAACACTAAATGTCTTATTTAGAATTGTTGGCGGAATAAACATCAATACTTGCTGTGATTACAAACAACACTTTGGAAATATAACCGTGTGAATATAATTCCCGAGTCACGATTACTGTTAATCACTGTCCTAATATAATGTTGTGTTTGAGGTCAGGATGTAACCAAGTCTATTTATCGTCTTTGAATCTTAAATTTACTTGGATTTGTTTAAAAAAAAGAGCAGCACGGTGGTTAGCACTGCTGCTTCACAGCGCGAGGGACCCGCGTTCACTTCCAGCCTTGGGTGACTGTGTGCAGTTTGCACGTTCTCCCTGTGCCTGTGTGGGTTTCCTCCGGGTGCTCCAGTTTCCTCCCACAGTTCAAAGATGTTCAGGTTAGGTGGATTGGCCATGCTAAATTGCCCCTTAGTGTCCAGGGACGTACAGGTGGAGTTACGGGTATAGGCCAGGGGGAGTGGGCCTGGATAGGGTGCTCTATCAGAGGGCTGGGGCAGACTCGATGGACTGAATGGCCTCTTTCTGCACTGTCGGAATTCTCTGGTATAATATAATATATGTACTGTATAAAATATATATATATATATCAGTATAAAAGAACAAAACCAAACATTAACAAATACAGGAAGAAATATAGGGTTCAATACTATTCTTTGTAAATCCTGTCTCTACAATACTCTGGAGAGCTAAGTTCCCGGAGCAGTGGAGATAAATAGACCAAGTAACTGTGCCAGAATTCCAGCGGTTTCTCGAATTGATGTAATCCGACTAGTGGGGGTACAGACGGGGGTACAGACCCAGCTTTACGATTCAAACGTGACAAAACATGGGTTGGCGTTTCCAGAATTTTAAGATAATTCTCCAGGACACTCCGAGATTAAAAAAATAGATCAGAGGACATGGTCCATGCTCGGAACGTTAAGCACAGTCCTCCCAGTCCTTCCCTCACTGATCCGTTTCAGCGGTTGATCACTTTGCCCCACCGCCAGGCGGGGTTTTCAGGAGGAGAAGCGTCTGATGGAATACTGTAACAGAGTTACTGAGGGATGTGGCTGGATGTGCCCAGCCACAGATGGTTAGGATTTGGTGGCTGTACAGCCTTGGGGTGTGTGAAGCCTAGTTTCAGAACCTATGTTGTAAAAGCCTTCAATCAGAACCAGATGGGGGGGAATGGTATCCAGGACACTGGGGTCCCGTTGGTGGACATGGAAGTCAGATTTATGAATAGGCAGAAAGAGACTGGACGACTCTAATCATGCAGCGGCAGAAAGCCAATTTAACTCATTTGCACGTTTATTTCATTCACAGGCGGCAGGGTGGCACTGTGGTTAGCACTGCTGCCTCACGGCGCCAGAGATCTGGGTTCAATCCCGGTCTTGGGTAACTGTGTGGAATTTGCACTTTCTCCCCCCTATCTGCATGGGTTTCCTCCAGGTGCTCCGGTTTCCTCCCACAATACAAAGAGGAATTCAATGGGCGCGAATCTCCGGCTGTGTTCGGCTCTCGCTTGAGCGCAATGCGGTCGGAAAATGCTGGGAGAGAAATGCAGCGAGCCTCCTGACAGCCTCCCCTCTTCCCGGGATTCTGTGCAGTCCCGCGAGATGACGGAGGCGTAATTGGGCCTCAAATGGGCGGGACCGAATGACGCTCGAGGCAGAAGGTCGTAAACCTACTTATGACCTATCTGTGCGGGATCCACCGGCCTCCCTCGATTCTTCGGCCTCCCCAGGGAGGCTGCAGCTGGGCGCCGATCAATCCATACAAATGTGGACCAGGCAAAACGGCACCCTGGGGGTCTCCCAGGCCATCGGAGACCCCTAGGTGGTCAGGGTAAGTGGAGGTTAAGAACCTGGCCCTCCGCCTTGAATGTGGGCACCTTGGCACTGCCCAGCTGGCACTTTGGCACTGCTACCCAGGGTGATGAGTGGGAGTCCTAGAAGGAAGGGGGTGCTGTAAGAGGGTTTGGGGGGGCCTGAAGAGGGTGGACCCCCAGGGACCCCATAGCGGGTGACCTCACTTGGTGGGGTGTGGGGTAGTGTCCATGTGTGTGGGGGGGTGACATTGCCCACTGGTGGGGGATCCACAAGCTCACTTAGAGAGCATTGAAAGGGAAGGATCATTTTACGGGACATCAGCAACTCACTTGACACAGGTCATCTGGGTAAAGGGACAGTGGATCCTCATGTCTCTGCACAGGACGACCTCGGCTGTCGATGACTGCTCTCTTCTCAGGCAACCCCACAATTTTCAGGGCCTGTTCCTCATAAGGGGTGAGGACTCGGAGCTCTGGGACTCCATTCCCCCCCCCCCCCCCCCCCCACTCCATCTTCGTCCTTTCCCTCTTATTATGGGCTATCTTCTCCGATGAGGACAAAGAGTGGGCATTGTGATCCTCATATTTGATGGGTTCGGTACACCCCCTGGCAGGTGACATGTGTGGGCACCTCACCTAGATATGAAGGGGCTGTGTTGGTGAGCCTAGGGGGTTCCGAGAAACAAGCTTGAAGATCGGATGTTGGGGGGGTGCGAGGTCTCAGTCAATCAATTGGGGGGAGGGGGGATTGGCAATTTGAGAGGTGACAGGTGGAACTGGTGCCAGGAGCAAGGTGGTTACTTACCCTTGCAGCTCATTGGAGGTTGTCCGTCTTCTCCAACGTTGAACGGTGGTCCTCCTGGTCATGTTGCCCGCACTGACAGCTGCTGCCACTGCCTCCCACGCGGCATTGCTGACCCAGCTGCAGGTTCTCTGACCCCCTCGGCGGATCAGGATGCCCCGCCTATCTTCGATGGCTGCAAAGCCTGGCCTGATCAGCAAGGAGCTGGTCTGTGTGCTGCCATGCTTGTCTGTTCTATTTTAATAAATTTAGCGTACCCAATTCATTTTTTACAATTAAGGGGCAAGTTAGCATGGCCAATCCACCTAGCCTGCACATCTTTGGGTTGCGGGGGCGAAACCCACGCAAACACGGGGAGAATGTGCAAACTCCACACGGACAGTGACCCAGAGCCGGGATCGAAACTGGGACCTCGGCGCCGTGAGGCAACAGGGCTAACCCACTGCGCCACCGTGCTGCCCTCCATGCTTGTCTGTTGACTGGGATTGAGTGGTAAGGGAGCATTGTTAGCAGTGAGCAGCTGATGCATGAGTCAGGTGAATCAGACGGCGAGGAGCCGGGCATGTCGAGATTCATGTGGGAGGGGCTCATGTTTGGGACTAGGTGCATTTGAATATGGGCCGCAATCACGCCGATGCGGCTGGCGCGAAACACCGGCCAAACCCGCCTATAATGACATTTTGAAATGTTTCCGCTGAATCGCGCCCATTGTGTTTCAGCTTGGGAAGATGATGTAGTTAATGGGAGCAGCCAAGGGTTGAAGCAGTCAGGTGTTCAGAGTTTAGGTTTTGGATTGGGATGTGAAGAGAAGTCAAGCATCTGCTCTCAGTACAGTCCAGTTAAAGATCTGTCGTAGACAAACCAGCAGTTTGTTTCCAAGGAGTTCATGGTTTTGGTTGAGAGCTGGAAGCCAAGCTGTGATGTTAAAGATATTTTAATACTGTGTTGGTCATAAAAGTTTGTTTTAATAAACCTATCCAGGTTTTCTGTGCAATCACTCCTGGTGCCAGGTATCCTTTCCTCACAGACTTATAAAATAAAGATAAAATATTGGGGTATCTGTCCAGCATCCTAGCCACTGTTCTGGTCTGGTCTGGGATCGGATTAGTATGTCAATAAATATTTTTGAATAAATTACCATTCTCTCCAACACATCTCTTGTGGAGTCAGAAGCCAACTCATCCCGAGATAAACCCATGTCCGAATCTCCGTCCTGAATATGCCCATCGATTGACCACCCACAATCCTCTGCAGTAGAGAATTCAGAAGATTGAAAATGCCTTTGCGTTTCAATCTTAAATGGCTGACCCCTTACCTGAAATCATCGAATCCCTACAGTGCAGTAAGAGGCCATTCGGCCCATCGAGTCTACATCGACCTTCTGAAAAAGCACCCCACCCAGGCCCAATTGCCTACCCTATCCCCATCACCCCACTTAACATTTGGACACTCAGGGACAATTTAGCATGGCCAATCTACCTAACCTTCACAACTTTGGGCTGTGGGAGGAAACTGGAGCACCCGGAGGAAACCCACACAGACACGGGGAGAATGTGCAGACTCTGCACAGACGGTCACCCGAGGTCGGAATCAAACCCAGTCCCTTGCGTTGTGAGGCAGCAGTGCTAACCACTGTGCTATTGCGCTGTCCCATGACACCCAGATCCAGATTCTCTTGTCAAGGAAAACAGCATCTTAGCATCTACCCTGCAAAACCTTCTCAGAATACCAATATGTTTTAAATGAGATCATAACCGGGATTCTCCGCTGTGAGCGTGCCACGCTCCTGCTGTTAACCAGGATGGAGAATTTGGCGTGCATTTCACTGGTGGTGGGCGTCTCTTCTCCCACCACTGTCATTGAAGCCACCCCACGCCGCCGGGAAATCCACGGGTGGAGGTACCCTGCCGGCTGGGCCGAAGAAACTCGGGGCCAGTGAACCGTTGGCTCATTCTATCCAATCTCTCCTCATAGGATAGCCCACTGATCCGGAAATCAACCTCGTGAACCTTCAGTGTACCCCCTCGAAGACAAATATATCCTTCCTTGGGTAAGGAGAACAAAGCTGAACACAGTATTCCAGGGTGTATTCAGGCCAAATCCCTACAGAATTCCAACATGACTTCCTCGCTCTCCCCCCAGTACCGACTCCCCCTTGAAATAAACGCTAACATGCTACATGCCTCCTGAATAACTTGCTGTGCCTGCACATTAACTTTCTGTGATTCGCGTACAAGCACACGTAAATCACTCTGAATCCCCCAGCATTTATTATTTCACCTTTTCTGAAATACTCTGCTTTGCACTCCTCCAAATAAAGTGGATAATCTCACAGTCACCCCCTCGTTCTACACCAGCTGGCAGCTTTGTGCTAGTGAATGACCTGACTTTCCAGTCCTGAAACTTAATTAGTAAATCGAAACATTCCTTCATCTTTTGGGACCATGAACAATTATGTTGCATTTCATCATAACCACGATTCCCTTGCCCATTGCATTATCTTGTCCTCTGCTCCATGACAAAGTAGATACCCCTATGACCTTAAGACTATATTTCAGGAGTGTGTGACAGGCATAATGATATAAAACTTATGGTTGGGACAATTGAAATTAATTAACACCAATCATAGCCTCCAGTCTCCTTGGCAGTTACAGAAAATGTGGTTTAAAAAAACCCTATAATATTTACAGCACAAGAATAAACTATTGGATTGACTTCAATATGCTAACTTTTTAAGTCGAGTGCAACCTACAAAACTGTTTATCTTTAAAATGTCTATTTCTCCAGTCAGAATCTAACACAATCAGAGAACACAACAGCAGGTCTGTTTTATATCATGAACAATATAGAGTGAGTTTTCTTTTTTTTCCATTTACAAAAATATTCAGAGCTAGAAAATAGCTTCGCTTTTTGGATGCAGGGGTCGCAATTTGTGATGTGTTGTGCCCGTTGTTGCGGAGGTATGCAGATTGTAAGGTGGGTCTGAGTAGGACCTGACTCCGAGAGCAGCATTCACAAAGAAAAAAATGGTGCAGATAACCTACATCTCTTAAAGGAAGTCTGCCCTTCAAGGGTAGTTGCTCTGAATCACTATTTGGCACCCTGCTCCAACCGGCACCCAACAGCCCACAAATTGAGGCCTAGCAGGAAAAGGCCCCCCAAGTGGCCATTAAATGGCTGATTAGGGGCCTCAATAGAAGTGGGCTTTCTGTCCAAGATACTGCCTTCCCCACCATGAAATTACATTGGGGGAAAGGAGAGGGGGGGGGGGGGGGGGGGCGGTGCAGGCTGCAGGATTTTGAAGGGGATCCCTTTCATGCGATGTTATGCTCTCCCAACACCCTCCCCCCCCTCCATGCGCACCCCCCATGCCCACCCTGTTGGAGGGTGAATGCATAATTCTGGCCAAGAACAAAATAAATAAGACCATAAGACATAGGAGCAGAATTGGGTCTGTTCTGCCATTCAATCATGGACAGAGCCAGCAGGCTGGGATTTACTGTTGTACCTGTAATATACGGGCAGTGCCGTAATACATGCAATATATCACTCGTGGTGTTTACCACACAAGGTCCCTGAATACATCTTCTCTTTATTTACGTCAATTATCTGGACTTGAGTGCAGAGGATACCATTTCAAAATTTCCAGATCACACAAACTCAGAAGTCTTGCAAATCGATAAAGATCGTGATAAATGTCAAGAGGATAGAGACAGGTTGGTGGAATGAGCAGACAAGTGGCAGATAAAATTTAATGTAGAGAAGTATGAACTGACTCAGAGGAAGCAGTGGCATAGTGGTATTGTCACTGGACTAATATTCCAGAGACCCAGGGTAATGCTCTGGGAATCTGGATTCGAATCCCATCATGGCAGATGGTGAAATTAGAATTCAATAAAAATCTGGAATTCAAAATCTAATGATGACCATTGACGATTGTCCTATAAACCCATCTGATTCGCCGATGTCCTTTGGCAAAGGATATCTGCTACCCTTACCTGGTCTGGCCTGTATGTAACACTAGACTCTTAACTACCCCCTGAAATGGCTGCTCAAGCCACCCAATTCAAGGGCAATTGGGAATGGGCAATAAATGCTGGCCCAGTTGGAGAACCCAGTGAAGACACAATGAGCACGATTCTCTAGCTATGTTGCGCCCGATGCTAACCTGCGATGTTGGGAGAGGAGTCGGGCGCCGATCAGTGAGAGGTGCTCCCAGCCCGCTTCAGCTGATGTAATGATGAGCATGAGCCTGAATCTGGCGGGAATCACGACTGGTGTCTACCACTAGATCAGACATGATGCCCACACCGGGGGGGGGGGGGGCTGGCTCTGAAGACATTAGACCCCCGGGTGGTCGGGGACATGGGAGGGCATGTTCAACTCCTAGCTCACCCTAATCCTGCTATTGGCAAGATGAACAACATTACCTTTGAAATGCAGGCATTATGCGTGGCCAGCTTTTTCAATTAATTGTCCTTTAAAGTTTTTATGCTCGGTTGCACACGCACAGTATTTATTATAAAACAAGGTGTGTGGTCATGTACCCACGCAGGTTAGCAGGAACACTGATGACGAACAAGCTACAAATGATGTGACCATGGACCTCTTGCTTTTCATGGACCTTGTGCTTTCCACCCCATCCCCCTTCCCTCACACCAACCTTTCCCCATTCTGAATTCCTACTCTCAGACACCCGTAAACCGTCGTTGCCCAGGCACAGCATACACAAGAAGAAAAGAGAGAGCAACAGCACTGATGAAGAACCCTGTCACTTGACCAAATGTGCAGCCACTGTCCAACAGATGCATTGAATGAACCTCCCCATGTTCCAAATTTGCAGGTCAGCAGGGGAGATTGAATGACGTCGCGACAGCACCAGTTGGGAGGCTTTTGCCACTCTCAGGGGATACCTTTCCGTGCGTGGGGCACCACAAGGGCCGTGCTGGAAATGGCTGGAGGGACACAGTCTAAGGGGCTTCTGTCCCCAATCTGATCTCAATTTCATGCCCACGTATTTCTTACAGAGGAGGTCTTGTGGCGCAGTGGATAACGTCCCTGCCTCTGAGCCTGGACTTGATGGCCAAAGAATGCGTCCGGTCAATAAGGTTGAGTGTGTCAATCTGTAAATTCTTCCAAACATGCCAATGACTGGAGATAAGAGTGAGAGAGACTCCAGGTGAGCCACGCTTGATGTAGAGTGCGTCCCTCAAGCTATCAGCCCCTGGCGACAGACTCGCGAACTGTTGCAGGAATTACCAGCTATGGAAACAGATGAAAGTCTGCCTTAGTGGAGCACTTGGCGTGGGGAGAGAATTGGAATTGGAATAGTTCTTACAGAGTTCATTCCAAGCAGTAAGAACAACTAAAAGAACTGTCCTAATCTTCCATCAGTCTTAACAATGATTGACAAACTGATGATGAGAATGTCGAGCAGTTTGCTCTGAATGCATTCGCTGCTCAGATTTTACAGTCTCAATATCAACTGAGATATCACCTTTGCACCTGTTGTTTAAAAATAGAGTTCGATTTTCAAAGGGTTGTATTGTCTTATACACACCATTGCAAGACAAATAAAAACGCTTCAGACCTGGGAACACCTAGTTTGTTTTGCATTAATTGAGTGCGCCTTAATTTTAACAATGGAAATATACTATAGATTAATTAGCATCAGTTAAGAGAAAACTAGCTTGTGCTTTGGGCGTGATCTGTCAACGCAACAAAGTGAAAAAATGCCAACGATGATCAAAAAATGAATCGTCTTTCCCTCTCATCTGCTGTCCACAGCCAGCCTTGCTTGGTTTTCATTTCAGATTTCCAGAATTAATATATGTTTTTTAATATTAGCACATGGTTGTATCCCAGATCTTACAAATATCACATACTGCTGTGGCTGTTAGTTAATTTACATTAACTAATAACATTTTTCGGGTGGCATGTGGCACAGTGGTTAGCACTGGGACTACGGTGCCGAGGACCCGGGTCCGAATACCGACTCTGGGTCACTGTCCGTGTGGAGTTTGCACATTCTCCCCATGCCTGCGTGGGTTTCACCCCCCACAACCCAAAGATGTGCAGGTTAGGTGGATTGGCCATGCTAAATTGCCCCTTAATTGGAAAAAAAAATAATCCAGTAATCCTCTAGTTTTGGACAAGACCAAAACATATGAGCGTGATTAGCGGGACCCACCCGCAACGTTCACACACATCTTCTACTCCTTCAAAGAATCAAATCATCCTCGCCCTCGTGAGGTGCGCTCTGTATACCACCTTCAGCTGTATCAGCTCCAACCTCGCACACGAGGTGGAGGCATTCACTATCCGGAGCACCTCACACCAGAACCCCTCCTCCATATCCTCTCCCAACTCTTCCTCCCACTTTGCTTTTATCCCTTCCAGTGGTGCCTTCTCCTCTTCCAAAATAGCCCCGTAAACCACCGATACTACCCCCTTCTCCAGTCCCCCTGTTGTTAGCACCTCCTCCAGCAATGTGGAGGTCCGCTCCACCGGGAAGCTCGGTATCTCCTTTCTGGCAAAATCTCGAACCTGCATGTATCTAAACATTTCCCCCTGCTCCAGTCCATACTTCGCTTCCAGCTCCTTCAATCCTGCAAACCGACCCCTAAGAAACAAATCTTTTAGTGTCTTAATCCCCGTCTCCTCCCATTTCCGAAAATTTACATCCTACCTCCCTGGCTCAAATCTATGGTTCCCCCGAATCGGCATTTCCCTTGACCCTGCCCCCAACCTGAACTGTTGGCGAAACTGCCTCCAAATTCTCAATGAAGCTATTATTACCGGACTCCCTGAGTATTTCCCGGGGCCATCGGGAGTAGCGATGTTGCCAGTGCTTACAATCCCAACCCCCTGCACAAACTCTCATCCATTCTGACCCACTGGGAATCAACCCCTCTGACCTAGCTTCGCACCATCTCCACATTCGCCGCCCAGTGCTTGTTGATGACCCTTTCATCACTTTGCTGATGATGGAGAGTAGACTGATAGGTCAGTAATTGGCTGAGGTGAATTTACGGCACTTTTTGTGTACAGGATATACACGAGTAATTATCCACAGTGCAAGGTAGATGCCAGTGTTATAGCTGTACTGGAACAGTTTGGCTAGGAGCATGGCAACTTCTGGAGCACAGGTCTTCAGTGCTCTTACCGGAATATTGTCAGCGCCCATAACCTTTGCAGTATCCAGTGCCTTCAGCCGTTTCTTGATATCACGTGGGGCGAATTGAATTGGCTGAAGACTGGCATCTGTGATGCTGGGGACCTCCAGTGGAGACCGAGGTGGATCATCCACTCGCCACTTCTGGATGAAGATTGTTGCAAAATGCTTCAACCTTGTCTTTTGCACAGATGTGCTGGGCTCCTCCATCATCGAAGATGGGAATGTTCGTGGAGCCTCTTCCTCCAGTGACTTAGTTACTTATCCACTACCATTCACGACTGGATGTGACAAGACTGCAGATCTTAGATCTGATTCATTGGTTGTGGGATCGCTTATCTCTGTCTATTACTTGGTGCTTATGTTTTTTGGCACACATGCAGTCCTGACTTGTAGCTTCACCAGATTGACATATTTTTAGGTATACCTGGTGTTGCTCCTGGCATGCTCTCCTGCACTCTTCATTGAACCAGGGTTGATCCTGGCTTGGTGGTAATGGTAAATTGGGGGATATGCCAGGCCATGAGCTTGCAGATTGTGGTTGAATTCAATCCTGTTGCTGCTGCTCCTGATGGCCCACAGTGCCTCATGGATGCCCAGTCTTGAGTTTCCACATCTGTTCAAGGTCTATTCCATTGAGCTTGCTGGTAATGCCACACAACACGATGGAGGATATCCTCAATGTGAAGATGGGACTTTGTCTCCACAAGGACTATGGGGTGGCCACTCCTACTGGCACTGTCATGGACAGATACATCTGCAGAAGGAAGGTTGGTGAGGATGAATTCAAGTATGTTTTTCCCTATTGTTGATTCCCTCACCACCTGCAGCCATCACAGTCTAGTAGTTAGTCCTTCAGGACCCGGCCAGCTCTGTCTGTGGTGGTACTGCAGAGCCACTCTAGGTGATGGACATTGAAGCCCCCACCCACACTCAGTGCTTTCTCCAAGTGGTGTTCAACATAGAGGAATAATGATTCATCAGCTGATGGTGGATGGTACCCGATAATCAGCAGGAGGTTTTGTACACGAGGACACCCAGATCCCGCTGCATCTCTGCAATCTCTCACCATTTAAATAATATATTTCTTTTTTATTCTTCCTGCAAAATGGACAGTTTCACTCTTTCACACATTAAACTCCATTTGCCAGCTCTTTGCCCACTCGTTTACACATCTTCTTCACAACTTACTTTCCTACCTATCTTTGTGTCATTGGCAAATTTAGTAGCCATCCCTTCATTCAAGTCATTTATATAAATTGTAAAAAGTTGAGGCCCCAGCACTGATCCCTGTGGCACATCACTAGTTACATCCTGCCAACCTAGAAAAAGGCCATTTATGCCAACGCTCTGCTTCCTGTCTGATCTTCTATCCATGCAGGTGTGTTACCCCCTACTCCATGAGATTTATTTTGTGTACAAACCTTTGATCTACCACCTTATCAGATGCCTTTTGGAAAACTAACTACAGTACATCCACTGGTTCCCCTTTATCCACAGCACTTGCAACTCCTTAAATTTAAGAGGAGCAGACTGCAGAATCCTTCAAAAGTAAATATTCTGTCAGTAGCATTTTCACATGCCTCATGATTTCATGCCATGATTGTGTGTCATTTTATTGGAAAGCTTGACAAACTCCTCTGGAAGAAAAGCTGCTCACTTCTCACTCATCAGCGGTAACTTTCTAATTGCATAGGAGGTAACAGACAGTCTCACCTGCAAACAGTGCATATTTGATACTTTTAATAGGGATGAAAGGTTATCAACCTGAACTTTGTTCTAGCTCCACAGATGCTGCAGACCTGTTGGGTATTTCCAGAATTTTCTGTTTCACTTTTCCAGTATCTGCAGTATTTTATTTTTGTATTCCAGAAAATATGTACATCATCCGACAGAAATTCTTCAGGAGGTAGAGGCACAGACCTGATAAGAGACGAGAGAGTGGCAAACAAATCAAAGACTGATTGCTGTGAGTAAGACAGTAACTTCTCCACAGCGCAGATTTTATCAACTTGTGTTTTTGTGGGAGGTCTTCACTCACTGGGAATGCATGTCAGGAGTTTGAGGTCAACAGCAACTTGGATCAATACTGCACCTTTCATGGAGAAACAAAGTTCTTCACTGAAGCATTAGGGGATAAGAAGATGTTGTTGGATAGCAGAACATGGCAAGCTAAATGGCTCGGCAAAAGCATCGGGCGCGATAGAGTGATTTACACATAATGTTAACAGGGAGATTTTGATAAAACAGAGCAAGGACTGATTGTGTAAAATGTAGTCAGTTGCTGAAGTATAACTGACTTGAATAGGTGTTAGATAACAAACAATGAGTATTAGATGGTCATAGGAATAGGTTTGATTACAATCATAAGGTGAACAATACGAAGATATAGGCCTGTATTTTCACAGGGCTGCTGAGACACTGGTGGCCTTCCAAAATGATGGGTGGGACCTGGATCCGAAAATCCTGACCCCTATTTCTGACAGATGCTATTTTCACCGGGGGTGTGGGGAATGGGATGGGAGTGACTCCCACAATTGGGATATCTAAGCTCAGCAGTGCCGAGTTCAAACCGACCCCATTTTTTGGGAGTAAGGAGCCTGTCCCACATTGTGTGAGTTACAATTCGTTAGAGCATTTGAAAAAAAGAGATCTTAAGGAGTAGTTTCAACAGCAATTAGTTGACATAACCTTAAGTGCTATCATTTGCTTTCCACATCCTATCATTATTACAGTGGGGAGGGGGGGGACTAAAACTTCACAGTTTGATTTTCAACTCAAAGAGACGATCAAATCATCAACTGTTTTTGATGTGGGGTTATGAATACGAACGTTTGACTTTATACGGGATTAAATATTTGAGGGGCTTGAAATGTGTTTAATGGTCTTTTATAAATGTGGGAGTTATTTATATCATGAACACCTGTGAAAGATATATAAAAGTTTATTTTATTTTATCTCAACATGGCTCCTGTGGTGAATACAGGATGAGTTGGCATTTGGGGCTTAAGGGAAAAAAGGTGATGGGTGAAGGGGCATGAGTTCACATGACTTGACACTAAGTTAGCAGAGGGTTGCCATGAGTTGGCATGGCAGATATTCAGAATTGGGGTGGGTGGGGGCATTTTATTTTTATTTAATCATTCATGGGTTGCAGGCTTCACCGCCTAGACCAACATGTATTTCCCATCTCCAACTGTACTTGCAAAAGGTGGTAGTGAGCTAACTTCTTGAAACGCTGCAGTCCATGTGTTGTAGGAACACCCACAGTGCTGTTAGGAAGGGAGTTTCAGGATGTTTACGGAGTGACAATAAAGGAAAGGCGATAAATCCCCAAGTCAAGATAGTGTGGAGCTGAGAGGGAAACTTGATGGTGGTGGTGTTCCCATGCATCTGCTGCTCTTGTCCTTCTAGATGGTAGAGGTCACAGGTTTGGAAGGTGCTGTCGAAGGAACTTTGGTGAGATGTTGCAGTGGATCTTGTAAATGGTGCATACTGCCGCCACAGTGCATCGATGGTGGAGGAAGCGAATGTTAGGTTGGTATGAAAGGTATCCAAGTGCACTGGGGTGGGTGAGGGAGGTGAATTGACATCTTAGTGTATGGGGAATGAGGGTGTGTGATGGTGAGAACCATGGCGAATCTTTTAAACTGCCCATCTCGGCACTTGGCAGAAATTGTGGTTGGTTCCAATATGTGTCCAGGGGCAGCGTGCTTGAATGCATCACAAGCCCGCAATCTCCCCAGAACGAACATTCTACCAACTGGAGCACTTTTTCCTGAGGTGGGTATGATAAGGGCAGCACGTGGATAGTACAATTGCTTCACAGCTCCAGGGTCCCAGGTTCGATTCCTGGCTTGGATCACTGTCTGTGTGGAGTCTGCACATTCTCCCTGTGTGTGCGTGGGTTTCCTCCGGGTGCTCCGGTTTCCTCCCACAGTCCAAAGATGTGCCGGTTAGGCGGATTGGCCATGCTAAATTGCCCTTTGTGTCCAAAATTGCCCTTAGTGTTGGGTGGGGTTATTGGGTTATGGGGATAGGGTGGAGGCGTGGACCTTGGGTAGGATGCTCTTTCCAAGAGCTGGTGCCGACTCGATGGGCCGAATGGCCTCCTTCTGCACTGTAAATTCTATGATTCTATGATGAAATTTCCCAACTCGCGCTATCCGATTTGGGAGCAAAAATCCAGGTGATAGTTTCAGAGTTCAAGCGGGCAAGTCAATATGACATTACGTAGGAAAATACAGAAAACTTACTTCAGTCCAACACTGAAAGTAAGGCAGCATTTAGCAGCGTTAAGGTCTGCTAAGAGATAAGAAATGGGTCCTAGTCTGGACGGTTTCCCATCAAAATATTCTGAGTTGGCAGAGTGACTGTTGCAGAAACAAAAGCAGGCATATTTCAAGAAAGGTTTAAATATACACTGAAATCCTGAACAACTTAGACTGATGAGCTCTGAGCCCATTAGGAAGTCCCCTGCTGGATAAGTAGACACATTGCTTGATTTTATTATTTATTTGTACTATCTATAAAAAGAAATTGCCAAGCTATCTGACTCCTGAGTCGTGGGCCCTCATTAACGAGGTGCATAACACTGATGCAATAGTTGGTGATAATGGAAAAGAACCCCAGGCAGTGAAAATCGGAGGCAGGATTCTCCATCCAGCGACGCCGGAATCGGGAAAGGAATTGGGCAGAGAATTGTGCTTGAGCCGCAGAATCATGGCGGGCACCCTGCTCCGCTGCCTCAACAGCGGCGTCAATGTGTTCTACATCGCACGTACAGTAAATGCCGTTTGCAGATCATTAAAAGGCCGGGCCCGGTATTCTTCGGGACTCCCATGATGCTCCATCAGGAGGAATGACCGACAGCGAGTTTCACTTGTGGTTAATCAGGAGACAGTGGCTGCTGAGAGAGAGAGAGAGAAGGTGGGCATGTTCCCAGATGTTCGACCGGGTGTTCCGGTCCTGCCATTGGCTTTAGGGGGAGGCGTCTGCAAGGGCCAGGGGGTTGCGCCGGGGGGGAGGAGGGGGGGTGTGACCAGGGGATGGGCCGTGGCATCGGGATGACCGCCGGGGCACAGGTGTTGTCCAAATGCAGACCACTGTTGCCGCCGGCTGCAGGGCAGCTAACTTGCTGCGTATCACACTTCCTCCTACTGTGGCCCGTGGTTTTTCAGAGTGAAAACAGTCATATGGGCAACCCCCCCCCCCCCCCCCGACATCTCCCTCCACCCCACAAACCCCGAGCTCCCACCCTCCCTCCACCCCACCTTCACCGCCCCACCCACTGCTGGATGCCACCCGCTGGCGAGGCATCACATGGCTCACAATGCCCCCTACAGGAGGGCGCTGGTCAGGGGCCGCGGAGCATACCATAGGAATGAGTGGCCCAAGCCAACAGTTCCCCTGCCGCAGGGGTGGGTGCCGTGGCGAGAGGCGCCATGGTGCTGGGCACTGACAGGGCCAGGGGGAATGGGCAGGAGTGGGTGTGGGGATAGGAGAGGGGAGAGGGGTGGAGGGGGGCATGCGGGTGGCAGGGGCTGCAGCGCAGGTCGAGGCCACTTTGTAGCCCGGTGGACCTGGTTGGGCATGGGGTTTATGCACCATGTTAATATGCCTGCCTTTCACCCCCTGCAGACAATGGACTTTGGAGTCTAACCAGAAATGATGGCCTTCATCCTGGCTGCTGCAGCCTTGGGGGATGCACTAAGGCTGTACGAGCAGAGCTGCTGGGGGAGGGCCCTGCAGCAGCAGAGCTTGCCCCAGAGGAACAGGAGCCAGCCAGTGAGGATGGAGACCTGGACGTCCAACAGGCTGAGGATGAGGTTGGAAGGAGGCTACGCATGAGGCCTCGTGTGTACCAGCAGTGCCTGTCATTCGAGGAGCTGCCAGACTGGACATGCCATCGAAGAGTCTGGCTGAGCAGGGGGAGAGTGTGACATATCTAGCGGATATGGGGGAGGACACCGGCACCTGGGATACGGGGGAGGACACCTGCACCTGGTGGCAGTCAAGGTGATGTGTTGTCCTGATCCTTTACATCATGGTGTACTTCCAGGCGCCAAATGGGAATCTGTCCCGAATCCCACAGATCTCTATGCGCAGGTGCTCCATGCTGTAATTGAGGCCCCATAGGCCCGCTTGTTCAATATATCAAATTCAATGTGAACTGAGCCCACCAGGAATCCCGGTTTGTGGGATTTGCTGCCATTGCCGGAATGCCCAAGCTCCAGGGGGTGATCAATGGGACGCATGACCTTTGGAGCACCGGTGCATGATGGGCCGGTCTTCACAAACCTAAAAGGGTTCCACTCGATGAACGTGCAGCTGGTGTGAGACCATGAGCTGTGCATCATGCACGCCTGCGCCCGATACCCAGGCAGCGTGCAATATACCTTCATCCTGTCACACTCAGTTCCTCTCACCTTCGAGGTGCACCCCTGTGTGAGGGGTTGGCTTTTGGGTTACAGGGATTATCTGCTGCAGTTTTGGCTGATGCTACCTATCCGGAAGCCACAGACTGACGTGGAGACCCGCTACAATGACGACCATGCCGCGACCAGGGGCGTGATCTTCAGCATCCTGAAGATCCGGTTCAGGAGCAAGGACCGCTCTGGAGGGGCCCTCCAATATATCGCTAGGAGCATCTCCCACATCGCGGTGGCCTGCTGCATTCTCCACAACATTGTGTGGCAGAGGGGCGACATGCTGGAGAAGGGAGATGAAAACCAGGCCTCGTCTGACGAGAAGGATGCAGACGGGGGCCAGGATGGGCAGGTCATGGGGCCCGGGTAGACACAGGAGGCTTCACAACATGTGCCCCTAAGCTGGCGCGCATGGAATGTTCTGCTCGCCTCCAGGTTACATAGAAACATAGAAAATAGGAGCAGGAGTAGGCCTTCAGCCCTTTGAGCCTGCTCTGCCATTCATTATGATCATGACTCATCATCCAACTCAATAGCTTAATCCCGCTTTCCCCCCCAGACCCTTTAATCCCCTTCACCCCAAGTGCTATATCTAATTGCTTCTTGGAAACATGCAGGGCGAGATTCTCCCAAAACGGGAGAAATCGTAAAGCTGGCGTAAAACCCGGGCGGGTTTTACGGCAGCGCGCCCCTTCCCGACCGGGGACCGATTCTGGTCCCCGGTCGGGGCTAGCAGCCCGACGGCGTAGGCTCCGGCAAGACGGGCTTAACGAAAATCGTTAAGCCCGCTTGCCGGAGTTAGCGCCGGCTGACGCGTCATATGACGTCAGCCGCGCATGCGCAGTTTGGAAGACTCCAACCCGCGCATGCGCGGGTGACGTCATCGCGTTTTGCGCGAAACCCGCGCATGCGCGGGCCGGGTTGCCCCTCAGCCGCCCCGCGAATGGATACTGCGGGGCGGCGGAAGGGCAAGTAGTGCGCGGGCATCGGGCCCGCTGCCCGCAATCGGTGCCCACCGATCGCGGGCCCATGGCACCCTTGGCACGGCCGTGGTACGGCCGTGCCAATCGGTGCCATGGTTATTAATAGCGAGTTTGTGACGCCGTTTTTACGAACGGCAAGACCAGGTGTGTTTGCCGTTCGTAAAAACGGCGGAAAGGGCTGGGACTTCGGCCCATCTAACAGCTGAGAATCGCTGCCGGCCGTAAATAAACGGCGGCAGCGATTCGGGTCGGGACTTCGGCGGGGGGGGTGGGAGAATAGCGGGAGGGCGGCAAAAATGTCGGGAAGGCCCTCCCGCTATTCTCCCACCCGTCGTGGGGGGCGGAGAATTTCGCCCGCAATGTTTTGACCTCAACTACTTCCTGTGGTAACGAATTCCACAGGCCGACCAATCTGGGTGAAGAAATTTCTCATCGTCTCTGTCCTAAATGGTCTACCCAGTATCCTCAGACTGTGACCCCTGGTTCTGGACACCTCCACCATCAGGAACATCCTACCTGCATCTCCCCTGTTTAAACCTGCTGGAATTTTAGAGGTTTCTTTGAGATCTACCCTCCTTTTCTGAATTCCAGCGAATGCAATCCTCACCAATTCAATCTCTCCTCATACGTCAGTCCGGCCAAGCCAGGAATCTGAATGGTAAACCTTCGCTGTACTCCCTCTACAGCAAGAACATCCTTCCTCAGATACGGAGACCAAAACTGCACACAGTATTCCAGGTGTGGTCTCACAAAGTCCCTGTATAATTGCAGCACAACAACCCTGCTCCTGCACTCAAATCCTCTCGCAAAGAAGGCCAACATACTATATTGAGTTGGATGATCAGCCAATGAATGGCGGAGTGGGCTTGAAAGGCTGAATGGCCTCCCCAACTCCTTTTCTTTTATGTTTCTATGTTTCTCTACCAGTTTCCTTCTTTACCACCTGCTACCCCGACATGCTTACTTTCAATGACTGGTGTACACAGACACCCAGGTCTGGTTGCACATTACCTTCTCCTAATTTATGATCATTCAGATAATAGCCTGCCTTCCATTTTTGCTATCAAAGTGGATACCTTGCATTTCTCCAAATTATATCATTTGTGCCATTCATTTGCCCACACACTCACCTTGTCGTAGTCCCACTGAAGGATCTCTGCATCCTCCTCACAGCTCACCCTCCCACACAACCTAGTGTCAGCTACAAATTTGGAGATATTACATTTTGTTCCCTCATCTAAATCATTGACAAAATATTGTGAATAGTTGGGATCCTAGCACCAAGCTCTGCAGTATCCCACTAGTTATTGCCTGCCAATTTAAAAAAGTCCTGTTAATTCCTACTCTTTATTTCCTGTCTGCCAACAGCGCTTTAATTTTAAACACTAATCTCTTATGCGGGACTTTGTCAAAAGTTCGCTGATGACACCAAGGTTGGTGGAGTGGCAGATAGGGTTGAGAATTGTCAGAAGATACAGCAGGGCATAGATAGGTTGGAGACTTGGGCAGAGATGTGACAAATGTGAGGTAATGCGTTTTGGTAGGTCTAACATAGAGGGGAAATATACCGTAAATAGTAAAACTCTTAGGACTATAGAAAGTCAGAGAGATCTGGGCGTGCAGGTTCACAGATCTTTGAAGGTGGCAACACAAGTCGACAAGGTAGTCAACAAAGCAAAAGGAATGCTTTCTTTCATTGGACGAGGCATTGAGTATAAAAACTGGCAAGTCTTGCTCCAGTTGTATAGAACCTTGTATGGCCGCACTTGGAATATTGCACACAATTCTGATCGCCACACTACCAGAAGGATGTGGAGGTTTTGGAGAGGGTGCAGGGGAGGTTTTACCAGGATGTTGCCTGGTCTGGAGGGTGTTAGCTATGTGGAGAGGCTGAATAGACTCGGATTGTTTTCATTAGAAAGACGGAGGTTGAGGGGTGACCTGATAGAGGTCTACAGGATTATGAGGGGCCTGGATAGATGGGCAGGCACTCTTTCCCAGGGTGGAGGGGTCAGTCACCAGGGGGCATAGGTTTAAGGTCTGTGGGGCAAAGTTTAGAGGAGATGTGCCAGGCAGGTTTTTCACGCAGATGGTGGTGAGGGCCTGGAACACGTTGCCAGGGGAGGTTGTGGAAGCTGATACATTAACGGCGTTCAAAAGGCATCTTTAACAAACACATGGATAGGATGGGTACAGAGGGATACGGCAGAAGGAAGTGCTGAGGGTTTTTGCAAAGGTTGGTATCATGACCGGTACAGGCTTGGAGGACCGAAGGGTCTGTTCCTGTGCTCTTGTTCTTTGATTTCCCTTCATTAATCCATGCCGACTCTTTCCGATCCTGCCACTGTTTTCTGAGTGCTGTGCTATAAAATCTTTGATAATGGATTCTAGAATTTTCCCCACTACTGACATCAGGTTTACTGGTCTATAATTCCTCGTTTTCTCTCTACCTCCCTTTATAAATAGTGGAGTTACATTAGCTACCCTCCGATCTGCAGGAACTGTTCCAGAATCTATAGAATCCTGGAAGATGACCACCAATGCATCCATTAATTCTGGAGCCACTTCCTTCTGTAGTTTCGGATGATATTATCAGGCTCTGGGGATTTATCAACCTTCAATCCTATCAATTTTCCCAACACCATTTCTCTACTAATATCAATCTCCTTCAGTTCTTCTCTCTCACTAAACCCTGCCAGCCCCAACATTTCTGGTACATGATTTGTGTCCTCATTTGTGAAGACAGAACCAAAGTACGTGTTTAGTTGCTCAGCTATTTATTTTTCCCTTATTCCTCGTTTGTGACCCTAAGGGACCTACATTTGTCTTCACCAATAGTTTTCTCTTTGTATACCTCTAGAAACTTTTACAGTCAGTCTCTATGTTCCCTGGAAGCTTACTCCATTTTCCCCTTCTTACTCAATCCCTTGGTCCTTCTTTGCTGATATCTAAACTGCTACCAATCCTCAGAGCTGTTGGGCGGGATACTCCGTTGCCGAAATCGGGAATGGCGATTGGGCGAAGAATGGCTCCTGATGGCGAAATCACGGCAGGTGCCGGTTTGACGTCGGGTCGCAATGCTCCGCCCTTCCGAATTGGTGTCATTGAGACGCGCGCCGTATGCAGTCGCATCCCCATTTGACTATAATTATTGAGCCCACCTGCGGTGCTCCATCTCCGATGGGGCGAATTCCCAACAGCGCGAGCCACGTATGGTCTCAGTGGTGATTAGCCTGGTGTGGCGACTGCAGAGAGAGAGAGGGCATGCAGACAGTATCCAGCACCACCATACTCCACCTAGAGCCATGCCGCTGGCCGGGGGGCTTCTGCCAGGGCTGGGGGGAGTAATGGGGGCTGGCCAAGAGGTGGGCTGTGGGGTTGTGGTGGACAGTATGCGGTCCAACACAACCGGCACCATCTTTACTGGCGCGATCGGTGCGTGTGTGTGCGGGGTGTAGGCGTGTGCGCAGCTGCAGTTTGTCAGCCCTGCAGTACGGACCCAGCGATTTTCGCACCATTTCTCGCGTGTTCCGCGGGTGTTTCACACGGCGTTGGTGCTAGCCCCTCACCAGTAGCAGAATCGGTGTGGGTGTGGCACCGATCTTTCCGTTGTGAAACACCACAGATCCTCTGTTGGCGTCAGCACTCAGACGCATAAATGGGGAATCCAGCCCATTGTATGTGGACTTCCAATAGGCGTTCAACAAGGTACCACACACAAGGTTAAGTCATAAGATAAGAGCCCATGGTGTTGGAGGTAGTGTATTGGCAAGGATAGAGGAGAATTGTTTCATGGGCAGAAAACAGAAAATGTGGTTAAGAGGTTCTTTTTTACATTGCTGGCCTGTAACCAGTGAGGTTCCACAGGGATCAGTGCTGGGACCACAACTGTTTACAATATACATTAATGACTTGGAGGAAGAAAGCAAATGTACTGTAGCCAAATTTGCAGACGACACAAAAATAGGTGGAAAGGCAAATTGCAAGAGGGACACAAATGGTTTGCCAAGAGATATTGATAGATTAGGTAAATGGGCAAAACGTTGGCAAATGGAGTAGGTGGGAAAATGTGACGTTGTTCATTTTGGAAGGGAGAACAAAAGCAGAGTATATTATTTAAATGAAGAAAAACTGCAGGAAGCTGCATCACAAGGGGACTTGGGGTACTTGTGCACGAAACACAGAAAGACAGCAGACAGGCGCAGCAGGTAGTCAGGAAGGCTGATGGGATGGCTTATTTCCATCCATAGACTGCAGTGCAGAAGGAAGCCATTCGGCCCTTCGAGTCTGCACCGACCCTCTGAAAGAGCAACCCCGCCCTTTCCCAGTAACCCCACCTAACCTGCATATATTTGGACACCCAAGGTCAACTTATCGTGGCCAATCCACGTAACCTGCACACTTTTGGATTGTGGGAGGAAACGCACGCAGACATGGGGAGAATGTGCAAACTCCACACAGTCAGCCAAGGTTGAAATCGAACCTGGGTCCCTGACGCTGTGATGCAGCAGTGCTAGCCACTGTGCCGCCATCTGTCATCCCTGGAAATATTCTAGTAAATATATTCTGTACATATGTAACAGTGATAATTAATTTGAAGAATACAGTCCAGGGTGAGTCCTGAAAGTGGGAATAAAAAAATCAGCTTTTAATAACTATGCCAACAACCAACAGATTTAGTAGTCACATAGTTTCTATTTTCATTTGGATCTGATGGGCAGTGATACAGATCCCACAGAAGTGTGGAATTTATTGCTGTTAGATTACTGTACTCTGGGGAAGCATTGCAGAGAAGCTACTTATTTCACTTTCATACCCATGTGACATGGAAATATATAATCCAGTTTTAACATAATACTATTCGGCAAGCTGTAATTGAAATTACCGAGGGGCTGGAGTATAAGAGAGGGAAGTCTTGCTGCAACTGTACACGGTACTGGTGAAGCCACATCTGGAGCACAGTGAGGAGTTTTGGTCCCCTTATTTAAGGGAAGATATTATTTCACTGGAGGCGGTTCAGAGAAAGTTCATTAGGATGATCCTGGTATGGAGGAATTGTCTTAGGAGCAAAGGCTAAACAGGTTGGGACTCTACTCGTTGAAATTTAGATTGTGGTGATCCACCACTGTATATATATGTGTGTGCCTGAATTAGGGGATGTACAACCGTATCTGTATTACAGGTTTGTCGGTAAGCCCCTGCTGGCTAGCTCCGCCCACAGGGAGCAGTATAAATATTCATGAGCTCTCCTGAGCTGCCATTCTACATCTGCAGTTGAAGGAATAACATCTTATGGTAATAAAGCCTCTCTTGTACCGATTCGTGTCTTTGTGTGCAATTGTTAGCGCATCATAGATAAATGAGAGGTGATCTCATTGAAAAAAATAGGATTCTTAAAGGGCTTGACAGGGTAAATGCTGAGGCAACATTTTCCCCCATGGCAGAGTCTAGGACAGAATAGTCTGAGATGAGGAGGAATTTCTTCTCTCAGAGGGTTGTGAGTCGTTGGAACTCCTTGCCACAGAGAGCTGTGGGGGCAGAGTCCTTGTATATATTTCAGGCTGAGATAGATTCTTGATCAGTCAGGGATTCAAGGGTTACGGGGAAGGGCAGGAAAGTAGACGTGAGGAATGTCGGATCAGCCATGATCCTATTGAACAGCAGAGCAGGCCCAATGGGCTGAACGGCCTTCTCCTGTTCCTATTTCTTCTGGTCTTAGGGACACACCTCAGCTTTCTCTTTCATAAGGAAAGAAACAAGACTATTCATCCTTTCCAGTTAGGTCTAACTTTGAAACTCTGATATCATCCAGATACCACTGAATCTCTTTTGGAGCTTTGCTAGTTTTTTAAACAACACTGAAGAGGCCTCACATCATCCAGGACAAAGCAGCCCCGCTTGAGTAGCAGCAATATGAACTATCTAGAAGTCGAAAAGCAGGACCTCACCAAGGTTCCTTAGGCAGCACCTTCAAAACCCACGACCACTACCGTCTAGAAGGACCAGAGCAACAGACACATGGGAAGACCACCACCTGAATGTTCCTATTCAAGCCACACATATCCTGAATTATATCGCCGCTCCATCACTGTCACTGGGTCAAAATCCTGGAACTCCCTGCCTAACAGCACTGTGGGTGTACCTACACCATATGGACTGCAGTGGTTCAAGAGGGCAGCTCACCACTACCTTCACAAGAGCAACTAGGGATGGGCAACAAATGCTGGCCTCGCCAACGACATCCACATCCCGTAAATTAATTGTTTAATAAACTAGCAAGGCTCCAAAAGAGAATCCTTAGGAGGGATTCTCCGACCCCCCGCCGGGTCGGAGAATTGCCAGGGGGGCGGCGTGAATCCCGCCCCCGCCGGCCGCTGAATTCTCCGGCACCGGAGATTCGGAGGGGGCGGGAATCGCGCCACGCCGGTCGGCGGCTGCTCACAGCAGCCCCCCCCCCCCCGGCAATTCTCCGGCCCGCGATGGGCCGAAGTCCCGCTGGTTCTTTACCAGTCCCGCCGGCATAGATTAGACTAGGTCCCTTACCGGCGGGACCTGGCAGCGCGGGCAGGCTCCGGGGTGATCTGGCCCTGGTGGGTGCCCCCACGGTGGCCTGGCCCACGATTGGGGCCCACCGATCCACGGGCGGGCCTGTGCCGTGGGGGCGCTCTTTTCCTACGTGTCGGCATGTCAGCCTCTGTGATGGACGACGCGTAGGTGAACCCCCTCCCCCCCACCCCCCGTGCGCATGCGTGGGGATGATGTCAGCAGCCACTGATGCTCCCGCGCATGCGCGGACTTTCGCCAGCCGGCGGACTTCCTTTGGCCTCGGCTGGCGTGGCGCCAAAGGCCTTCCACGCCGGGCGGCGGGGCGCAAACCACTCCAGTGCCGGGCTAGCCCCTGAAGGTGCGGAGGATTCTGCACCTTTGGGGATGGGCCGACGCCGGAGTGGTTCACGCCACTCCGTCCTGCCGGGACCCCCCGCCCCACCGGGTACGGGAGAATCCCACCCAAGGTTTCCACAAGGACTGTGCAGTGGTCACTTCTACCAATGCTGCAGGTTGGTGAGGATAAGGCCAAGTATGCTTTTTCCTGTTGTTGGTTCCCTCTCCACCTGCTGCAGTCCCAGTCTAGCAGCTATGTGCTTTAGGACCCAGCCAGCTCGGTCTGTGGTGGCACTACCAAACCACTCTTGATGGGCATTGAATTCCCCACCCAGAGTATATTCTGCACCCTTGCAACCCTCAGTGCTTCCTGTAAGTGGTGT
This sequence comes from Scyliorhinus canicula, assembly GCF_902713615.1. NCBI lineage: Eukaryota > Metazoa > Chordata > Chondrichthyes > Carcharhiniformes > Scyliorhinidae > Scyliorhinus > Scyliorhinus canicula. Next base: position 158,238,024 of record NC_052155.1, on the reverse strand, counting down.
TCAACATGGAGGAACATGATTCATCAGCTGATGGTGGCCGCTACGCGGTAATCAGCAGGAGGTTTCCTTGTCCATGTTTAACCTGAAGCCATGAGACTTCATGGGGTCCAAAGCTGATGTTGAGGACTCCCAGGGAAACTCCCTCCCGACTGTATACCACTGTGCTGCCGCCACCTCTGCTGGGTCTGTCCTGCCGGTGAGACAGGACAAACCCAGGAACGCTGATAGTTTTTTGAACAATGGCCACCATTAGACTTTTAATTCCAGATGTTTCATTTTAAATTCCACCACCTGCCAGGGTGGGATTCGAACCTGGGTCCTCAGATCATTATCCTGGGTCGATAACACTATGCCACCACCTTGCTTGTATCCTATGCAGCTTCTTTTGCAGGCTCCTCTTGCTCTCCTAGAGTGATCTCTTTGCAGTTTATTAGTCTTTGTTTCCGAGCCATGCTTGGGCGCTACAGTGGTTAGCACTGCTGCCTCACCTGGGTTTAATTTCAGCCTCAGGTGACTGTGTGAAGTTTGTATGTTCTCCTCGTGTCTACATGGGTTTCCTCTGGGTGCTCCGGTTTCCTCCCACAGTCTAAAGATGTGCAGGTTAGGAGGATTAGCCATGCTAATTTGCCCCTTATTATCCAAATATGTGCTGGTTAGGTGGATTAGCTATGATCAATGTGCGGGGTTACGGGGAAGTGGTCTAGGTATACTGCTCTTTCAGAGGGTTGCTGCAGACCTGATGGGCTGAATGGCCTCCTTCTGCCGTGTAGAGATTCTATGTGCTGCATGTTTCTCCTGTGGCTTTCTCATTCGATCATTGTTTTCATCAAACCAATCTCTGTGGTTTCTTTTCTGTGTTCCAAGGACAACAATGGCATCTTTCAGAATGGTTTCTTTGAAGGTTGACCATGACCACTTCAAGATCTCTTCCCTAGATTAGGAACATCGGAATTAGGAGCTGAAGTAGGCAATTCAGCCGTTCAAGCCTGCTCCGCCATTCCATCAGATCATGGCTGACCTCTTCCCGGTCTCAAAATCACCTCTCTGGCCTATTCCCCACATCCCTTTAACACACTATTAAAAATCAGAAATATACCTATCTCCCTCTTGAAACCATTTAATGATTCGGACTCCATTGCACTATGGGGCAGTGAGTTCCACAAATTCATCCCACCCTGCGAGAAGTAGTGCCTCCTCATCTCAGTTCTAAATCTACCGCCTCTCAACCTATATCCATGATCTCTCATTCCAGATTGCCCCACAAGGGGGAACAGTTGGTCTACATCAGTATGTTATATACCTCAATCAGTTCCCCTCTCATCCTTCTCAACTCCAGAGAGTATGGGCGCAATTCTCCGCAAATGCGGCGAGTCATAAAGGCTGCCGTGAAACTGGCCGTGTTTAACCTGAAGCGCCCCCTCCCGGGACCCAATTCCCCTCCCCGGGCAGGGCTAGCAGCGGGGCCCCGTGAAGCACGGCATCGCGGCCTTAGCGACCGACGCTAAGTCCGCGTGCCAAGCGTCACGACGGCTGACGTGCACGATGAGGTCAGCCGCGCATGCGCGGGTTGGACGGCTCCAGCCCGCGCATGCGCGGATGACGTCATCACGCAGACGCGTCAAACCCGCGCATGCGCGGGCCGTCATGCCCCTCAGCCGCTCCGCGGACTGATCCTGCAGGGCGGTGGAAGAACAAATAGTGCGCGGGTATCGGACCCGCTGCCCGCGATCGGTGCCCACCGATCGCAGGCTCATGCCACCCTTGGCACGGCCGTGGTGCGGCCATGCCAATCGGTGCCATGGTTGCCCGGGACGGCACTTTGCGGCCGTTTTCACGAATGGTGAGAGCAGGTGTGATCGCGTTCGTGAAAACGGCCGCAAAGGCCTGGGAACTCGGCCCATCGGCCTGGGGAGAATCGCTGTTCGCCGTAAAAAACGGCGAACAGTGATTCGTGTCGTGGGGGGGGGGGGGGGGGGGGGGGGGGAGAATAGCGGGAGGGTGTGAAAATTGTCCGCTATTCTCCGACCCGTCGTGGGCAGCGGACAATCGCGCCCCACAAGTCCAAACTGTTTATTCTCTCCTCATTCGTCAACCCCTTCATCCCCAGAATCTAGTCTGGTGAACCTCCTCTGAAATGCCTCCAATGCCGCCACATCCTTCCTCAAATAAGGAGACCAAAACTGGACACAATACTCCAGATGTGGTCTCACCAACATCCTATACAATTGCAACAAGATTTCTCTACATTCATACTCCAGTCCTTTTGCAATAAACGCTAACATTCCATTTGCCTTTCTTATTACGTTTTGTACCTGCATGCAGACTTTCTGCGATTCATGAACAAAGATATCTAGATCCCTCTGCCCAGACACATTTTGATTCCTTTAAAATACATGGGTGTAAGCCTGCCAGTGCGTCTCCTATTTAAAAAAAATTAAATGCACTTATTTCATTGCTCATCTCATTATTAAACACCAGCATTGCCTTTTCTATCTGCCAGGTAAATACCAAAGCAAAATAATTAATTGATATTTCTGCCACTTGTCTATTGTTACCTATCGTGTTATCCTCTCTGGCCTTTAATGGTCCTAATCCCATCACAGTCTAGCTCTTTTATTGATGTGCTAATAAAATCTTGTTGCGTTCTCTCTTATCATGCATTCTTCTGCTGACTATATACTTAGTATATGCCTCTCTCCTCACCCTCAATTGTTCCCTTATGTCTTTATTCAGACCTGGAGTCTCACTAGTGTGTTCTTTTTCCTTCACTTTATTGAACTGTATTTCTCCTGCACTTTGTTGAACACTATTTTATAACATTTATGTTCCAAATTGTTGTTTGCAAATATTGTAGCCATTTTACTTTCCCAAGTTCTATTCTCAACCCTCAATCTTTTCTCCAATCTATTAACTTGTTTTTTTTCTCATACTTACATCCTTCTTTGTCATCCTTAAGTATATCCTACCATTGCTTAGATGTCCCCTACATTTACTTCTCTTATCTGATTTCCATCCAATAGCTAATCTTCTTTTCAGCTAAGGGATTGCTGTTAGTGAGGATTGGTGGGGAGGGTTGAAGTTTGGTGAAGGTCAGGGTCAATATGGAAACGCGTTGGGTTGAGGACAACAAGATAGAAATGGCATGGGAAGGATGAAATAGCTTAAGCTTGGGTGGCACGTTGGCACAGTGGTTAGCACTGCTGCCTCACAGTGCCAGGGATCTGGGTTTGATTCCGAACATGTGTGGCCATGCGGAGTTTGTATGTTCTCACCATGTCTGCCTGAGTTTCCTCTGGGTGCTCTTTTTTCCTCCCAGTCCAAAGATGTGCAGGCTAGGTGGACTGACCATGCTAATTTGCGCCTTAATGTCTGAAAGTTGAGTGGGGATTATGAGGTGACAGGGATGGAGCAGAGGATTGGGCCTAGGTAGAGGGCTCTGTCAGAGCATTGGTGCAGTCTCGATAGCTAAATGGCGGGATCCCATGAGTTGGGGATGGGAGGATTGGGAGGAAGGAAATGGTCTCAGAGAGGTGGTATAGGTGGGAGGGGATAGCGTGGGACAGGTAGATGCAATTATGGAATTAGTTAAGTATACTAATCTGAGCACAAATGTTTTATGGGGTCCCTGCTGGTTTAAAATTAAAAATGAAGGAATTCAGTAGTTTTTACTTGCGATCTGTGAGAATACTTCAATCTGATTCACTATTTGGCGACAGGTTCAAACTGGCTTTGCAATAGGGGAAATTCACACCACACAGCAGGTTGTGGGAAACCTTCTTCAAGGTCAGTGGGAACATCATTGGTTGTCTGCTGACTGGAAGATCCAAGTTATTATGCCTGCTGCAGAAAAGTACTGTGGATGACTGTCAGCTGTGCACTCACCACCAGGCGGCAATGTTGAGTTACAGTGATCACTTGGAGCATTGTAAGAAATTAAATTGCAAAGGTTCCAAAATGTTTCTTTTTACACCGAATCACAGAACGTCAACAAAGCTCAACAACGTCTATAAGCTTCTTTTATGTGTGCAACACCTGTTTAAACTATCATTATATCACCAAATCACAGTTTTTGCTCAGATGTCTTTATGTGTTAATCTTTTCAATTTGACACTGGTAATAATGATTTCATTATTAACATTGACATAAACTCTGGAAAATTGGGAACTCTCTTTTTTGTTAGTGCCAAATTGGGGGCCATTTTGTGCTGTGGACCTGCTCACTTTATTTTTACAAATATTTTTTAAAAATGTTTTATATATGTTTTACATTACACAGATTTAACTAACATTTAACAATCCCTCCCTGAACCCGAAAACAATTCATCAACTAACTAACTACCCTCCACCCTTTTAGCTGTTGACCAAGGCTAATTCCTTAAAGAGAGATATGAATGGATTCTTGTGAAACCGGTTAAATTATCCAAACTCATTTCGTATAAAATCTTCACTGGAAACGTTAATTTCTCAATTTCAGTCTGGTTTTAAGGTGAAATGCCGATGATTAACCCACGACTATGCCCGCAGCCAGAAATATTGGTTCCAATTTTAACCCTATTCATCCTCTGCAGTTAAAATGGCAGCTTAACGGAACATGTTGGCATCCGCGTCGTCTGTGATTTTAAACACACAGATTTTTGAGGAAATATTGGAGTCCGATAGCAACATTTGCAGCACAACATAATCTAAGCAGTGAAGTGCCTAATTTGTGCACAGTTTCTGAGTTGTTGGTAATGGGCCAGAAGCAGCTCAAGTTAGGGTAAGAATTAACCTTCAGGTTTTGACAGTGTCCCTGTGACTCGGGGGCAGCTGAAATGCTTCAAATGGCCCAACAGGAAAAGATCATCGGGTCCTTGTTGCCCTTAGTCCCTCCTTCCCTTCTCCAGTGATGATCAGCCTGGACCGTCCTCCTTTCTGACTTACCTTGTCATGGCCCCTTGTCAGACCTATTCTTGGATCCCCAATGATATCCAGCTCCTGTCCCAATTTCCGTCACCATCTATCAGCAGTCACTTCATTCCTGACAACTCTGAGCAGCTGGCTGTTCAGCCCTGCCCAGGATTTTAAAGGACCTCGTCATCTCACCAAACTTGCCACAGGGTTGGGCGGGAGTGGGGTCTCATTCCCGCTCATACGCCCCAAGTTAAAATTGGACCCATTAATATAATAATTCTACTGTACAGACACATAGCCCGGTCAATATGAAAAAGAACAAAGAACAAAGAAAAGTACATCACATGAACAGGCCGTTCAGCCCTCCAAGCTTGCGCCAACCATGCTGCCCGTCTGACCTAAAAACCTTCTACACTTCCGGGGTCCGTATGCCTCTATTCCCATCCTATTCATATATTTGTCAAGGCGCCCCTAAACATCACTTTTGTACCCGCTTACAATACCTCCTCCGGTAGCGAGTTCCAGGCACCTGTGGCGATATGCTTGTGTTTAATGTTGTATACACTTAGCAATGCAACCTCCAACCAGCAGGTGGCATCAGACAGCAGTCGTGTGACATCCGGCTCTCGGGAGAAAGTTGTAAGGCGTACGCCAGGACAGTCGCAAATAGGGGTTGTTTCAGGAGAGTCCATGTAACTCAAATAGTAACTTAGTCCATAGCATTCTGATTGTTACCTTACCATGTGTAAATCAATAAATCACCATCCTAGTTAAGTTCTACATGAATCATTGCAAAGACAGGGTCACAGAATGCAACAGCACCCACTACCCTCTGTGTAAAAAACTTCCCTTGCGCATCTCCTCTAAACTTTGCCCCTCGCATCTTAAACCTATGTCCCCTAGTAATTGACTCTTCCACCCTGGGAAAAAAACTTCTGACTATCCACTCTGTCCATGCCCGACATAATTTTGTAGACTTCGATCAGGTCGCCTCTCAAAAGTCCAATTGGCCATGCTAAATTGTTCCTCAGTGTCCAAAAAAGATGTGTAGGTTAGATTAAGGGGTCATTGGGATAAGGCGAGGGAGTGAGTTTGAGTGGGTGCTCTTTGAGAGGGTCAGTGCAGACTTGATGGGCTGAATGGCCTCCTTCTGCACTGTAGGGATTCTCTGTCTCTTGTATGGTTCCATGTATTTTATATACAAGATTAAAGCTCTCCCTTGCCTGTATCTCTATCTGTGGTGCAACACAGTGAAAAGCCACTGTCAAATGTATAAAAACGGCTCAAACTCTGAATGCACTCATCTATTGCCAAGATTCGAAGTTGAGTTTCCTCATGTTACATTGAAGCTTATTTGGAATGCAAGCCTTTTGTAAGATTTCCATTTTTGTCGGTTTAGTTGGAGTGTTCAACGCACAATTTATTTATGTGGCCTTCCACTTTTGTGGGTCTGGTTATTGCTAACCACACAACGAACAGAACGGAACGGTATCCAATCTGTGTTAAAAGACGTGTCACAGGATCGCAATCTCTTGCCCATAAATGAACAAATCTGGGAAGCAATTCAACTTCTGCAGAGTAAAACATTGCTATGAGCTTGAAAAATAGCACCTTGTGTGCAACCTATTAGTGCTTTCATGTCAATGAGTGTTCTGCAAGATAATAGGTTTGAAGTAATATTAAAATGAATTTACTTGTATTCTGCTCTCAATTCAAGTACAAGATTCAACTATACCTCCGATTAATGTGGGCCCCTCATTTAACTTCAGAGGCCAATATCCAACTCCCATTTCAATTTCCTTAATTTCTGCTACCCTGCCTGGCAAATTGCTCCAGATATTTAGCACCCTCTGTGTAAACTAGTCCTGTTTCAAGCAAATGTTTCATGAGTTTAAAATTATGTCCTATGAACCAATCCAGAGGCCCTGCAGATCCTTTTGTATTTCCCCCATCCAAACAAGTTAACGTTTCGCCATTTTATTTACGTTAGTTTTGTCACTCCATAAGACCATAAGATATAGCAGGAAAATTAGGCCCTGAGGCCCATTGAGTTGGCTCCGCCATTCGAGCATGACATATGTTTCTCATCCTCCTGCCTTCTCCCCATAACCCCTGATCCCTTATTCATCAAGAACATATCTGTCTCTGGTTTAAAGACAATCAGTGATTTGGCCTCCACAGCCTTCAGCGGCAATGCGTTCCATAGATTCACCACCCTCTGGCCGAAGAAACTCCTCCTCATCTCGGTTTTAAAGGATCGTCCCTTCGTCTGAGGCTGTGGCCTCGGGTTCTAGTTTTTCCTACTAGTGGAAACATCCTCTCCATGTTCACTCTATCTAGGCCTCTCAGTATTCTGTAAGTTTCAATGAGATCCTCCCTCATCCTTCTAAACTCCATCGGATACAGACACAGAGCCCTCAACCGCTTATCATATGACAAGTCTTTCATTCCCAGGGTCATTCTTGTGAACCTCCTCTTGTCCCCCTCTAAGGCCATCACATCCTTCTTCAGTAAGAAGTCTTACAACACCAGGTTAAAGTCCAACAGGTTTGTTTCAAATGACTAGCTTTCGGAGCACAGCTCCTTCCTCAAGTGAATGAAGAGGTAGATTCCAGAAACATATATATAGACAGAGTCAAAGAAGCAAGCTGACACTGTGAATGCGTGCATTTGCAGGTAATTAAGTCTTTACAGATCCAGAGGGACGAGCTCCAAAAGCTAGTGATTCCAAACAAACCTGTTGGACTTTAACCTGGTGCTGTAAGACTTCTTACTGTGCTCACCCCAGTCTAACACCGGCATCTCCACATCATCCTTCTTTAGATCCGGGGCCCAAAGCTGCTCACAATATTCCAAATGGGGTCTGTCCAGAGCCTTAGACAGCCTCAGCAGTACATCCCTGCTCTTATATTCTAGCCCTCTCGAAATGAATGCTAACATTGCATTTATTTTCCTAACTTCCCACGGAACATGTTAACCTTAAGAGGATGCTGAACATTTAGAAAATAGTCTGTGCCTCAATTCTTCCGACCGAAGTGCACCACCTCCACATCCACATGCTGCACTGATAAAGATTAGACTTGTCAATGTTTTCCTCAGAACTGACATTTAGCCTTGGGGTCATTTCTGTTGACCTTTTGTGTGACCTTGTAGATTCAGGTGCATCCAGTGCCCATAGCGGTTTTGTGTAGCACTAGAATTGAACTCAGTATTCCATCCATATGACAGTAGTGCATTATCACAATTCAACGTAACTTAGTTGGGCTTTGTACAAGTTTCTTCATGTTAAGGCTGTTGCATGATTTTCAATCAATACGCAATGATTTTCAATTGTCAGCCCAATTGCTCATTGATCGAAGCCGTTCAGTAAATTCCTAAACAAATCCTCGGTCCCACTGTTATTCCAACTAATTTGCAGTTCACTTTGCAAATTTAACAAAATTCCATTTTGTTTCAATATCTTGGTGATTAAGAAGGCAAATGGGATTTTGTTCTTCATTGCTAGAGGGATGGAGTTTAAGGCTAGAGAGGTTATGTTGCAGTTGTATAAGGTGTTAGTGAGGCCACACCTGGAGTATTGTGTTCAGTTTTGGTCTCCTTACTTGAGAAAGGACATACTGGCGCTGGAGGGTGTGCAGAGGAGATTCATTAGGTTAATTCCAGAGCTGAAGGGGTTGGATTATGAGGAGAGGTTGAGTAGACTGGGACTGTAATCGTTGGAATTTAGAAGGATGAGGGGGGGGATCTTATAGAAACATTTAAAATTATGTAGGGAGCTTGTTAAGTGTTGTTGGAGCTGTGTTGATCCCTGCCACTCTGCTCGCGCTCTCATTGTGTTCCCGCCGCTCTCCTTGCGCACTTTCACTGTGTCCCCGTCGCTCTGCTCGCGCTTTCACTGTGTCCCCGCCATTCTCCTCGTGCTCTTTCACTGTGTCCCCGCCATTCTCCTCGCGCTCTTTCACTGTGTCCCCACCGCTCTCCTCGCGCTCTTTCACTGTGTCCCCACCGCTCTCCTCGCGCTCTTTCACTGTGTCCCCACCGCTCTCCTCGTGCTCTTTCACTGTGTCCCCACCACTCTCCTCGTGCTCTTTCACTGTGTCCCCACCGCTCTCATCGCGCTCTCACTGTGTCCCCACCGCTCTCATCGCGCTTTCACTGTGTCCCCGTCGCTCTCCTCACGCTCTTTCACTGTGTCCCTGCCGCTCTCCCCGCGCTCTTTCACTGTGTCCCCGCCGCTCGCCTCGCTCTCACTGTGTCCCCGCCGCTCTCCTCACTCTCACTGTGTCCCCGCCGCTCTCCTCGCGCTCTTTCACTGTGTCCCCGCCGCTCTCCTCGTGCTCTCTCACTGTGTCCCTGCCGCTCTCCTCGTGCTCTCTCACTGTGTCCCTGCTGCTCTCCTCGCGCTCTTTCACTGTGTCCCCGCCATTCTCCTCGCGCTCTTTCACAGTGTCCCCACCGCTCTCCTCGTGCTCTCTCACTGTGTCCCTGCCGCTCTCCTCGTGCTCTCTCACTGTGTCCCTGCTGCTCTCCTCGCGCTCTTTCACTGTGTCCCCGCCATTCTCCTCGCGCTCTTTCACTGTGTCCCCACCGCTCTCCTCGCGCTCTTTCACTGTGTCCCCACCGCTCTCCTCGCGCTTTCACTGTGTCCCCGTCGCTCTCCTCGTGCTCTTTCACTGTGTCCCCGCCATTCTCCTCGCGCTCTTTCACTGTGTCCCCACCGCTCTCATCGCGCTTTCACTGTGTCCCCGTCGCTCTCCTCGCTCTCTTTCACTGTGTCCCCACCGCTCTCCCCGCGCTCTTTCACTGTGTCCCCGCCATTCTCCTCGCGCTCTTTCACTGTGTCCCCACCGCTCTCATCGCGCTTTCACTGTGTCCCCGTCGCTCTCCTCACGCTCTTTCACTGTGTCCCCACCGCTCTCCCCGCGCTCTTTCCCTGTGTCTCCGCCGCTCTCCTCGCTCTCACTGTGTCCCCGCCGCTCTCCTCACTCTCACTGTGTCCCCGCCGATCTCCTCGCGCTCTTTCACTGTGTCCCCGCCGCTCTCCTCGCTCTCACTGTGTCCCCGCCGCTCTCCTCGCTCTCACTGTGTCCCCGCCACTCTCCTCGCGCTCTTTCACTCTGTCCCCGCCACTCTCTTCGCGCTCTTTCACTGTGTCCCCGCCGCTCTCCTCGCTCTCACTGTGTCCTCGCCACTCTCCTCGCGCTCTTTCACTGTGTCCCCGCCGCTCTCCTCGCTCTCACTGTGTCCCCACCGCCCTCCTCGCTCTCATTGTGTCCCCGCCGCCCTCCTCGCTCTCACTGTGTCCCCACCGCCCTCCTCGCGCTCTTTCACTGTGTCCCCGCCGCTCTCCTCGCGCTCTTTCATTGTGTCCCCTCCGCCCTCCTCGCGCTCTTTCACTGTGTCCCCACCGCCCTCCTCGCGCTCTTTCACTGTGTCCCCGCCGCTCTCCTCGCGCTCTTTCACTGTGTTCCCCGCCACTCTCCTCGCGCTCTTTCACTGTGTCCCCGCCACTCTCCTCGCGCTCTTTCACTGTGTTCTCGCCGCTCTCCTCGTGCTCTTTCACTGTGTCCCCGCCGCTCTCCTCGCGCTCTTTCACTGTGTCCCCGCCGCTCTCCTCGCGCTCTCTCACTGTGTCCCCGCCGCTCTCCTCGCGCTCTTTCACTGTGTCCCCTCCGCTCTCCTCGCGCTCTCTCACTGTGTCCCCGCCACTCTCCTCGCTCTCACTGTGTCCCCGCCACTCTCCTCGCTCTCACTGTGTCCCCTCCGCTCTCCTCGCGCTCTTTCACTGTGTCCCCTCCGCTCTCCTCGCGCTCTTTCACTGTGTCCCCTCCGCTCTCCTCGCGCTCTTTCACTGTGTCCCCTCCGCTCTCCTCGTGCTCTTTCACTATGTCCCCACCGCTCTCATCGCGCTCTTTCACTGTGTCCCCTCCGCTCTCCTCGCGCTCTTTCACTGTGTCCCCTCCGCTCTCCTCGTGCTCTTTCACTGTGTTCCTGCCGCTCTCCTCGCTCCCTTCCACTGTGTCCCCGCCGCTCTCCTCGCTCCCTTCCACTGTGTCCCCGCCGCTCTCCTCGCGCTCTTTCACTGTGTCCCCGCCGCTCTCCTCGCGCTCTTTCACTGTGTCCCCGCTGCTCTCCTCGCGCTCTTTCACTGTGTCCCCGCCGCTCTCCTCGCGCTCTTTCACTGTGTCCCCGCTGCTCTCCTCGCGCTCTTTCACTGTGTCCCCGCCGCTCTCCTCGTGCTCTTTCACTGTGTTCTCGCTGCTCTCCTCGCGCTCTTTCACTGTGTCCCCACCGCCCTCCTCGCGCTCTTTCACTGTGTTCTCGCCGCTCTCCTCGCGCTCTTTCACTGTGTCCCCGCCGCTCTCCTCGCGCTCTTTCACTGTGTTCCCGCCACTCTCCTCGCGCTCTTTCACTGTGTTCCCGCCACTCTCCTCGCGCTTTCACTGTATGGACTGAGATTTGTCAGAGTCTCTGCAATTGGAGAGTCCGGAGTGGTTGCTACTCAACAATCCATAGTGCAGGCGAGGCACTGTCATTGAGTGAGCTCCAAAATAACCTCAAAACCTTTCAGAATGTTAAAGATATCAAGGGATATGGATTACCATGAGCGGCATGGTAGCACAGTGGTTAGCACTGATGCTTCACAGAGCCAGGGTCCAAGATTCGATTCCCGGCTTGGGGCACTATCTGTGCGGAGTCTGAACGTTCTTCCCGTGTCTGCGTGGGTTTCCTCCTGGTGCTCCGGTTTCCTCCCACAAGTCCCGAAAGGTGAATTGGTGAATTGGACATTATGAATTCTCCCTCTGTGTACCCGAACAGTCCTGAAGAGCCGAATGACTTACTCATGCCCCTAGTTTCCATCTTTCCGCTGACTGAGGAGGAAGTCCTGCCCTCGGGAGCTGCTGGTCAATCCGATTGGCTGGCAGCTCCCGCAATCCCATCAGTGCCAAGAGCTCTGTAATGGGCACTGACTATACTGCAACCAGTCACAAGAAAACGGTCCAGTGGACCCTGGAGGTAAGTCTGGAGCATTGAGCAGGAAGGGTTTGACAGCTTCGAGAGAAGGGTGAGTGGGGGTATAGGTTTTGGAAAGCAGAGCACCCTCCGAAGACAGCACCCCATTTCTCCCCGTCTTTTAAAAACCTTGTTCAGCAAAGTAGGCTGCCACGTTCTGCTGACCTGCCACCCATATTTATTAACATGTGGCGGGATGGCGTCTGATTTTGATGTCTGCCCACCTTCTTGTCATGGGGGTGTGCTTAGGGGTAAGTGGTGTACTGGGCAACCACCCTGCTGAAAACACGTCCAGTGAGGGCAAGCAAAAACCAGCTCATGGTGCTTCTTATCTTGATGGATTGGAATGCAGAAGATACATGATGCATCTTAGGTAGCTATCTTTGGTTGGGCGCTCAGGTCACCTTCAATCTCTTTTTAAAAAGTTAAATTTGGTTTCCAACTACTTTGTGTGAACCAATTAAACTAAATCAAACAAACTGAGGGACAAAGTAAATGGGCAGCCCCTTAAGGGATACTGCCTGTGTTATGATCCCCTCAGAGGGCAAACCCTATATTGTATATGGTTCCCCTCCTATACCTTGGAGTACGAACCCCCCAGTGATCGGGGGGAGGCTCTGCCCCCCCCCCCCCCCTTCCCCAAATTGGGAGGCACCGATCGTCAAACGAACCACGGACACACTTAGATCCATCAAAGCCGGTGATCGTCACGGTGTCGAAGAGGTCCTGGCGCAACCGGATGCCCAATGGCTCGGAACGGCCAATAGCCGTCACTTCCCGCTCACTCACCACTGAGTGAAATTACGCGTAGGTTGAAAAGGAAGGTTTGGCCGTCATATTTGCGGACGGAAGTTCCATCAGTACATTTATGGGTGAGCCTTCATGATTTATATAGACCACAAGCCCCTGCTAGGATTATTTAAAGATGACAGGCTGATCCCGCCAATCACACCCACTTGGGTACAACGATGAGCTTTGCTACTGACCGCCTATAAATACACCTTGGAGCACTCCCCGGACACAAAAGTACCAAATGCTGACTCATTGAGCTGCCTGCCCCTCTCCACGGAACCGACAAAGAGATAATCACCGCCTTCCACTTCATGGCTTGATGACAGAAGACAGATGGTGGTTGTAGAGGGTTGTTTTTCAAGCCGGAGGCCTGTGACCAGTGGTGTGCCTCAGGGATCAATGCTGGGTCCACTGTTATTTGTCATTTACATTAATGATTTGGATGAGAATGTAGGAGGCATGGTTAGTAAGTTTGCAGATGACACAAAGATTGGTGACATCGTGGACAGTGAATAAGGTTACCTAGGATTGCAACGGGATCTTGATCAATTGGGCCAGTGGACTGATGAAAGGCAGATGGAGTTTAATTTGGATAAATGTGAGGTAGATCGAATCGGGGAAGGACCTTCTCAGTTAATGGTAGGGTGTTGGGGAGAGTTACAGAACAAAGAGATCTCGGAGTACAGGTTCATAGCTCCTTGAAGGCGGAGTCACAGGTGGACAGGGTGGTGAAGAGGGCATTCGGCATGCCAGGTTTCATTGGTCAGAACATTGAATACAGGAGTTGGGACGTCTTGTTGAAGTTGTACAAGACATCAGTAAGGCCACACTTGGAATACTGTGTATAGTTCTGGTCACCCTATTATAGAAAGGATATTATTAAACTGTGTGGGCAGAGAGCATTTTCAGACAGAACCAGATATATGGGTGCACAGCATAAGAAAACTATTTGACACCTTGAGATTGCTCCTCCTGAAGATTGATCAGTTCTTGTTCCTGGTCCGGACACTCATAATAATAATACTCTTTATTAGTGTTACAAGTAGGCTTACATTAACACTGCAATGAAGTTACTGTGAAAATCCCCCAGTCGCCACATTCTGGCTCCGCTTCGGGTACACAGAGGGAGAATTCAGAATGTCCAAATTACCTAACAGCACGTCTTTTGGGACTTGTGGGAGGAAACCGGAGCACCCAGAGGAAACTCACGCAGACACAGAGAGAACATGCAGACTCCGCACAGACAGTGACCCAAGCCGGGAATCGAACCTGGCACCCTGGCGCTGTGAAGTAACAGTGCTAACCACTGTGCTACCTCGCCGCCCAACTTGTCTAAATCACCTTGAAGCTTCCCTGCATCCTTCTCGCATCCCACAATTCCACTCAGTTCCTTGGCCATACTTACACCAAAATCTGCCTGGCGGATTTCCCGCTGTGGGGGGTGGGGAAACTCTGGGGGGGGGGGGGGGGTGACTACAATCAGGCTTCCAGTCTGGTTATTGTGTGCTGAATGATGCAGATCAGCACTTTGTATGTTCCCGCTGGCACGGGTCGGGTAGACTGCTCCGGGCGGCGGTGCGGGAGCGGAGACTGGGGATAGGTCTGCCGCCTGGCGCCGATCCCGTTTTTCAGCTGACGCTCCTGCCGGATCAGGATTCCTGATCACAACTGAGAATCCTCCAGCCGTAGGGTTTCCTTCATGCTGAAGTTTCGGATACGCTTGTCTGCTGGAGGTTTGAGGAATAATATTTACCAAAGGGCGCGGAAATCTCTGAAAAGAAACAAGACGTCAAGAACCCAACTGTTATGTTCTGTATTGTGGCTGTAGTATAGATGCACACAGAACATCTAGTTCCTTGATGAGTAAGATATTAACAGAATGAACATGTGGAATGATAACTAACGAACTATGATACAAACGGTAATGAGTAAAGTAATTCAGTGAATTCTCCTGGAGCTACTTCTAGTGCGACTAGCATCTAGTACAACTTACTCCCAGCTACCGGATATCTCCAGTCACATGGTAGATCTCTATCACATGCTGATTGGAGGTCAAATCGATAACTATATACATTAATAGATAACTATATACAAAACTGTGCACAGGCATATCACCACACTGTGGTACTGGAAACAGGCTGAGAAGATACGCATAGGCCAGGAACAGAACTGTCTCATAAGACCCTGGATGGAATCGATACTGGCCATCGGCTAAAGGCACTCAAGTCAAGGCATAAACCTATTATTGTGATATGGACTTTGTGATTACCCACTCCAAGTCTATGAATATGTAACAAACTTCTAGATACAGGTGATCAACTTTGCAGCAGGACAAAGAACAGAACAGACAAAAGAAGCCATCAGACTCCTTAATGAGCTGACGGCTGGTCAGACACGGGGAATTTCAGAGGACAATGGGTCTTGATTGAACCACCATGGATAAACAAGAGTATCCAAAATCGCTATCGGCGCGGGGACGGAGAATGGGCGTTGACAACGGAATCAGGCGCGACGCCGCTCCCGCGAAAGTATGGTCCCCGGAGAATCGCATCGAATCGCACACTTGCGATGTATGCGGCGCGGGTAGGGGGCCATTAACAGATGTCCCCGCGGTGGTTCTCCAAGTGTAACTGGCTGAGTTCCCGACAGCATGGGTCTCTCATGGTCCCACCCGTCAGGAACTCAGCCTGGTCCGCAGCCGCCCTGGTGGGGGGGCGGGGCATCCTTCATTGGCGGGGGGCCTCACAGATGGCCAAGCTATTGATCAGGGGCCACTGATCCGCGGGCGCGCATAATCACGGGGGGGGGGGGGGGGGGGGGGGCTATCTTATTGGTGCCGGTTCACGGGGCAGCTGTGCAGGCCTGTGCCGTGCGCATGCGTGAACCCCCGGCCGGAGTTACAGGGCCCAGTATCAGACGCTGGAGCTGCGAGCATTACTCCAGGGCCCTGCTAGACCCTTCAGGTATGAGAATCACTCTGGACTTTCTTCAGGAAAATCCAGAGTTATTCGCCCGCGTTTTGATGCTGGAGTGGGGACATAGCCCGATTATTGCAGAATCCCGTCCCATGTCTTTCCCATTGATCAGTGGGGTCTGGCTCGGACAATGGCCAGTGGCGGGTGTAAATAGATGACTCAATCCAAGCTTCCCAGTATAATGAAAGCAGCATCGAACAGATCTTGAGCGATAACCTGGGAGTTCACCAGGCACAACCATTGCAAAAAGAAAGGACCCTGGGTTTCAAATCCAGAGAAGACATCAATATCGAGTGAGCAAAGCCTGTCAGCCTCCTTTACTAAGTGCGGGTAAAACCCAAAGCTCAGCCATGAGTCTGAGTCATATTGTCTTGAGTAATAGAATTGTGAATAAAATTGCATTAAACTGTGAACCTGTTCATCTCTCAAATAAGGACACCTGAGTAAAACTTTTGAGTACGTAAACTGGTCGAACGCATCAGAGGTTTTAAAGGTACAGCAACACCGACATGATGCTGTCATCTTCCAGGTTTGACCTGGGTGTGTCTGTAGAGCAGGAAAACTCTATGCAGTCGTCGGGAAAGTCATTAAAATATTCCAGCCGGCAATTAACTTTGACTGTAACCCTGCATTCTGGCTCGAGCAGTATTCGCTTGAGTTCTCTGAGCTCTCTGCATCTCGTCAGGGTCACTGAGGCAAGTGCACAGTGGGGAATGATAAACAATGTCTAATGAAATTGATGTGCTGCGAAGACTTTAAAGACTGAAATCACTAAGCTTGTGGCTAGCTGCAGTGAAAGGCTTGTGCTCGCAGGATTACTTCTGACAGGCTGAAAACTACCTTGAGTGTCATTTTCAACGAACCTTCAAGAGCCTTTGCGTATATTCAGCATCATCTCAACTTTTTGTGCTATCAGCCTTCACTGCAGCAACACATGCAGCAATGCATGCAGCAGTAAGAGGAACCACAGCAGTGGCCAAAAGCAATAACAGCAGCTACTTCCTCCACAGTCACGTGCCACTCAACGGGTCAGATCAGATGGACACCCAGTTCTAGCTTCGAGTTGACCATTTAGGGAAGATGGCGATGCGGTGATAATGCCATTGGAATAGTTATCCTAAGCCCTAAATTAATGTGCTGGGGACACGGGTTTGAATACCCACCATGAATTTAAATTCAGTTCAGTGGGAGCTGATGGCTTCCCGTTAGCGAAGGAAATCTGTCATCTGGCATACATGGGACTCCAGATCCACAGCAATATAGTTGGCTCTTAACTGCTCACTGCTTGGTTCTGGCTTGGGTCACTGTCTGTGCGGAGTCTGCACATCCTCCCCGTTTGTGCGTGGGTTTCATCTGGGTGTTCCGGTTTCCTCCCACAGTACAAAGATGTGCAGGTTAGGTGGATTGGTCGTGATAAATTGTCCTTAGTATCCAAAATTGCCCTTAGTGTTGGGTGGGGTTACTGGCTTATGGGGATAGGGTGGAGGTGTTGACCTCAGGTAGGGTGCTCTTTCCAAAAGCCGGTGCAGACTCAATGGGCCGAATGGCCTCCTTCTGCACTGTAAATTCTATGATAATGCTATGATAATGAAAAGTCTTAGCAAGCTGTAGTAAATGCAATAATTGGCGACCACCAGTTGGCTAATGAACAATGAAGGATTTATTAATGAATGAACTACATGCAGAGCACAATCAACGACATCTTCATTCTCAACAACAGGGTCACAACTGACTGCAAAAGCCTGTGCTCTGCAGTGAGATCCCTGCCTCATTCCCCATTGGCCAATCAGGTCACATGACCCTTCTCAGGCACACCACCCCCTTAAAGGGACCAGCTACCACCCACGCCATTCAGTTCAAAGACAATTAGGGATGAGCAACAGAAGCTGGCTTTGCCGGTGTGGTGATGTGCCTGTAAAAGATAGCTGGTGGTGTGACCTCCAATCACCAGGTGGCAGTACATATCCACCATGAGGTGTCAAGACAGTGGTCATGTGAAAGGCACTCAGATACAAGTGCGGGCACATCCGGTGATCGGCAGATGGCTATAAGATGTACACGAGGACAGTCGCGCCTAGGGGTAGTTCAGGGGAGTACAAAGAAATTCCATGACAACTTGCGCTGTATCAGATCGTTATCTTACCACGTGTGATTTAATAAAGATCCTGGTTTGGACAAGTCATAAGTCGTTTGGTAGAATCCTTGCTAGACAACGAACACCGAATGCAACAGCCAGCGATGCCATAAAATCCCATAAAATAATCAAATATACCCCAGTACAGAGCACAGAAAGGATCAGCCTCCTCAACATAACAGGACGTTCAGGCTTTTGTAGTAGGTCAGTGCTGATACTTGCTGGCTCCTGGAACAAGATCTCCTTCAAAAGGGGCAGGCGGAGACACATTACCAGCGATCGCCAAGGTAACCAAAGTGCTGACTTTTTTTGCTTCCGGTGCCTTCTGAGGATCTTCCGGAGACATCTCCAAGATCTCGCAATCTGCTGCCCACAAATGAACCTCCCAGGTCATCGCTGCCTTGCTTTCCAACGTTGTTAATTATGTGAACTTTGCCACAGCTGAGGTCAGTCAGACACAGAGGGTTGTTAGTTTTTGTGCAGTGGTAGATTCCTACAGGAACACATGATCACATAGAATCGTAGAATGGTTACAGCACAGAAAGAGGCCATTCTGCTCATCACACCCATGCTAGCTCTCTGCAAGAGCAATTCACCTAGCCCCGATCCTCCACCTTTCCCCAAACCCTTCAAACTCTTTCTTGTCTGATAATTGTCCAATTCCTTTTTGAAACCCATAACTGAACTTACCTCCACCAAAACTCTCAGGCAGAGTTTGCCAGCTCCTAACCACTCGCTGTATAAAAACCTTTCCCCTCATATCTCCATTGCTTCTTTTGCAAATCACCTTCAATCAGCACCCTCTGCTTCTCGGTCCTTCTGCTAAATGGGGAAAGTTTCTCCCTATCTACTATGTCCAAGCTCCTCATGGCCTTGAACACGTTTATCAAATATCCTCTTCATCTTCGATTCTCCAAGAAGAACAGCCCCAGCTTCTCCAATCTATCCACCCCGGAACCATTCGCATGAATCTTTTCCGCCTCCTTTCCAAAGACGTCACCCCCTTTCTAAAATCTGCTGACCAGAACCGGACACAATATTCCAAGAACAACAAAGAAAAGTACAGCACAGGAATAGGCTCTTCGGCCCTCCAAGCCTGTGCCGACCATGCTGCCCGTCAAAACTAAAATCTTCTACACTTCATGGGTCTGTATCCCATTCCCATCCTATTCATGTATTTGTCAAGATGTCCCTTAAACGTCACTATCGTCCCTGCTTTCACCACCTCCTCCGGCAGCGAGTTCCAGGCACCCACTACACTGAAGCCAACTGAAGCCAAACTCTACTTGCCTACTTATACAGCACAGGATTCAACTTGCCATATTTACCATCTTTTTCAACTTGCCTTGATTTCTGCACATATTACCCTGGGTGTCCCTGCTCTTGCACCCCCTCCAGGATTGTACCCTTTATTTCATATTGCCTTTCCTTATGCTTCCGACAAAAGAAATTAATCGCTTCACATTTTCCGTATTAAATTAAATTTGACACTTTTCGGCACATTCCACCAGTATATCTATATGCTCTTGACGTTCATCACTAGCTTCCTCACAATCCATAATGCTTCCAAGTTTTGTATCAGCTATAAATTTTGAATTTGTACACCAGGTTTAGGACATTCATAGATATCAGGAAAAGCAGGGGTCCTGTCACTGAACACTGGGGAGCCTCACTTCTTCCACTTCCTCCAGTCTGAAAAACAATTGTTTCCCACTACTCCCTCCCAGCCAACTTGGCATCCATTCTGCTACTGTTTCTTTTACTCCATCCATTTATTTCTCTAGCCTGTTAAGTGGCACTTTGTGAAATGAAATGAAAATCACTTATTGTCACGAGTAGACTTCAATGAAGTTACTGTGAAAAGCCCCTAGTCGCCACATTCCGGCGCCTGTTCGGGGAGGCTGTTACGGGAATCGAACCGTGCTGCTGGCCTGCTTGGTCTGCTTTCAAAGCCAGCGATTTAGCCCAGTGTGCTAAACAGCCCCTTTTGAAAGTCCACTTCAATCCCACTGCCCTCGCCGACCCTCTCTGTTGCCTCATCAAAAATCTCAAGTGAGTTAGTTAAATACAATTTCCCCTCAGCAAAGCGACTCTGGCTTTCCTTAATTAACCTGCATTTGTCCGGGTGACTGTTAATTTTGTTCCGAATTATTATTTCGAAATAATTTCCCACTACCGATGTTAAAATTACTGGGTTTCTCCTTGTGTCTTTTTTTGATCAGGGATTTAACATTTCCAATTCTCCAGTCCTCTGGCAGTACCTCTGTATCTAAGATGGATTGGAAAAATTATGGCCAATGTCTCTGCAAATTCTACCCTCAATTCCCTCAGTATCCTTGAATGCAACTCATTGTTCTTGGTGACTCATCAACTTAAAGTATACCCAGCCTGTCTAATAGCTACTCTTCATCAAACTTACTCCATCCAGTGTCTCAACTTCCTCCTGTTTTACTATTATTTGGAACTATCTTCATCCTTGGTAAAGACATCCTAAGTATTGCAGCCAAGAACGTATTTTCTTTAATGTCCCTATCCAGTCCCATCCTCCTTTAACCATCTTTTACTATTTATATGTCGATGGAAAACCTTTGAATTCCCTTTTATGTTTGCTGCCAGCCTCTTCCCATGCTCTTCCTTTTATCCCTTATTGTGACAATCAAGTTCATATCAGCCTGGAGTGTTTATCAATCATGGGGGATTCCACTCGATCATGCGTGTCTGTGCTAGATATCCAGGTAGTTGCCATGATTCGATCATTTTGCAGCAATCACATCTCCCTCAGGTTTTCGCTCCTCCACAAAGTGTCAGCAACTGGTTCCTTAGAGTAAGGGCTACCTTCTGAAGGCCTGGTTGATGAGGAATCATACTAGTGCATCCAACAAGGAGAATAACGGGAACCACCTTACCACTGGGGCAACAATAGAACATGTCATTGGATTCCTAAAGATACAGTGAGGTACCTGAATGAAAATGGAGGTGCCCTTCAGCATGCCCCATCAAAGGTCTTGAGGATTGTTGTGGTCTGCCATGTCCTTCACAATATGGCGCTGCCAAGAGGAGAGGAGCTGCAGAAAAAGGAAGCTGCAAGGTGGCTGCCATTCTCTGAGAAGGAGGAGGGAGAGGAGGAGGAGCCAGATGTCACAATGGTGCCTGCCAAACGACTTTGATACAGACGCATCCAGGTGCACTTCACCCAGTGTGTGGGTGTGGAAACGTTTGAGAGTGTCACCAGAAGTAGCACCCCCCTCCTGCCCCAAGACATTCATTCCAACTAACATGCAGGTCACCATCATAGTCACATCTTCTTCATAAAGACTGGTCATCCCATTAACCTGAAAGCTACTGTCCAGTGTGAAAGAGGGATGCGTCAAAGTAGAAACACTAAGAATGAGAAGATCACATAAAAAGTCTTTCATCCCTGAAGGTAAACATCATTCTAACTCAAGCAGTGCCCAAGTTCATCTTATAACTGGGGATTACTACCTTTCATGAAATGAGATGAAAATGGCTTATTGTCACGAGTAGGCTTCTGTTACTGTGAAAAGCCCCTAGTTGCCGCATTCCAGCGCCTGTTCGGGGAGGCTGGTATGGGAATTGAATCGTGCTGCTGGCCTGCCTTGGTCTGCTTTCAAAGCCAGCGATTTAGCCCTGTGCTAAACCGGCCCATTTAGGTTGTGTTTGGTAACCTCGCTCCATAAATTGAGACTACAGGACCCCTCTCTCTGCTTATGTCGTTCATACCAATGTGGACCACGGCTGCTCCCCCTCCCCCCTCAGACTGACCTGTAGCTATTCAGTGACATTCTTGACCCTGGCACCAGGGAGGCAACACACCATCCTGAATTCATGTCTGTGGCCACAGAAACACCTATCCCTTTCCCCTAACTAGTGAATCGGCCATCACTAATGCTCTTCCAGACTTTATCCCTCTGTATAGCTCAGGCACTTGTGCTGCCATGGACTTGGCCCTCGCTGCACTCCCCATCAGTATTCTAACGTGAATATTGGTTTGAGAGTGGGATACACTCGGGACTGTTGAATTACCTGCCCGTTCAGTTTGGACTGCCTGGTGGTCACCCATTCCCTCTCTTTCTCCAAACTTTATATCTGTCGGGTGACCCTGTCTATCAGGTTGCTACCCACAATGCTCTCAGCCTCACAGATGCACCACAGTGATGCCAGCTGAAACCCAGAACTCCAGCTTCGACAATTGATGTAACTTCTTGTACAAAATGGTTATCCAGGACACAGGGAGCATCCTGGAATTCCCACTCTGGAGCTTGGAGCAGCCCTGCCAATTCTTTGTTAGTTAACTGCCAATAAACCTTACCAGTACTAACACTAACAGACCTTACTGCTATTAATAAACCATACTAATACCGATACATCTTGCTAATACTCATTGTTAATAGTAATAAAACTGACAAAAAAAAAATAATATTCACCAACTACTCACTTGTTACTCCTTTGAAGTTAAAGAGGAGGAAGGAAGTGTTTGGTCGGCAGTATGTAACTAGGGGCTCTCTCTTGGTCTTAAGGAAAATGGGGGAGGACTTGCCACGAGGCACCAGCTACTTCCTACAGCTCTCCAATCCCCCACATTTTTGGGGGATCGCAGTGGCTACAGGGTTGGCTCCTCAGGGATAAGGGATGCCGAGATGGTTAATGAGGCCCATACGGATGTCCCAGAATGCCGCAGAGACCGGATATCACGAGTCTCATGCTGCCACTCACACAATGGTGGAGCAGACCATCAGGATGCTGTAAATGCCGTTCCTGTGCCTGGACCGGTCTGGTGGAGCCCTCCAGTACAGTCTGCAGGTGGTCTCGCGCATCGTGGTTATCTGCTGCGCCCTTCACAACCAGGCGCTCCAATGGGATGAGGAGATCCTGAGGTGAAGATACAGCGGCGGCACGTTCTCTCGGATGAAAAGGACATTGAGGTAGACGATGAGGAGTAGATCCTCAAGAGAACAGAGGAAAGCCATCAGACAGTGGTGATGGCCAGAAGGGGCAGGAGAGCTTGTGACGTCCTCCTAGCAACCCTGTTTCATTCATGAACAGGATTAGGGCCAATGATAAGATACCATCATGTGGATGTCCATTCCTGCGTGATAGCTGGCAGTATACACCCCTCAATGAAATGCCCCATGTCGTGGGTGGGTTAACGTAGTCCCAACATTTCAGGAGGAAGGTGACAACTTGCAGGAGGGACAGTCCATTGATTCTCAAAGAGCCTGCTTTGAATGTTTGACTCCTGTCTGGCTGAAGGCAGCTTGCTCACTCTCAGTGACCAAGATCTTTTCAGGGTGATGATCCCTGACAGTTTTGCCTCTCCTGGTCTCAGTTCCTTAGGTATGGGAGCCCCTGAGGTCCAGTGTCACCGGTGGCAGATGCACTTTTCATAAGGCCCCTGACGTTGGGAACCACGTGCTGAGATCAGATTTTTAATAATATTTATTATTGTCACAAGTAGGCTTACATTAACACTGCAATGAAGTTACTGTGAATAGCCCCTAGTCGCCACATTCCGGCGCCTGTTCGGGTACACAGAGGGAGAATCCAGAATGTCCAAATTACCTAACAGCACGTCTTTCGGGAACTGTGGGAGGAAACCGGAACACTCGGAGGACACCCACGCAGGCAGAGGACGAACGTGCAGACTCCACATAGACAGTGACCCAAGCCGGGGATCGAACCCAGGACCCTGGCGCTGTGAAACAACAGTGCTAACCACTGTGCTACCATGCTGCTGGGCATGTAAGTCAGCGGCAGGACATGAAGAGATTTTCACAGTGATTGGGCTGAGTGGTGGCCCTGAGCAATGTGGGGAATGTCCTCATGAGCAAGGAGAAACTAGCACGACTGATGTGCTCCGTCACTGTGAGGGGACACCAACCAGTGAGCTGACAGCCTTGCAGAGAGCGGATGGAGGATGCTCTAGAGTGAGCAAGCAGCCTCTCAGTGGAGCACAGGCGCAGTTGCCTCAGTGGCAGGGCATGAAGAGATTCTGGTGGCACAATGGTTAGCACTGCTGCCTCACAATGCCAGAGACCCGGGTTCGATTCCAACCACAGATTACTGTGTGGAGTTTGCACATTCGCCCAATTTCTGTGTGGGTCTCCTCCGGGTGCTCTGGTTTCCTCCCACAGTCCAAAGATGTGCAGGGTGGGTGGATTGGCCAACATCAATGGTGCAGAGGAGCCGAGCCTGGGTAGAGTGCTCTTTCGGAGGGTTGGTTTGATTGGCCTCCTTCTGCACTGCAGGGATTCTATAGATTATGAGAGCAAGGAGCCGTAGAGAGGGAGCCTTAAGTGAGAGTTATTTCATTTAGATAAGTTGCTAACTTACATTGGTGAACGCTATCTACAATGCTTAATACCCATGCCGGCGCTGTGCAGCTCGACCTTTTTAAACTTTCTAATGCTACCACTAATCTTGGTTTATCCACAGCAGAGGCAGAGGGAAGCTGCCATCTGCTGCACCCTGTAGGCTGTGCTGACCTGGGTAGGCGTTCACTGGAGGACCAGAACCTGCAGAGCCCCGGCCTACATTCGGAGTAATGCTGTGTGCAGTGCTGTCCTTGTCTGCCTGAGGGGTTGTGTTACGCCACCCTGGGCTAGTGCGCGGCCGATTCCCACCCCACAGACCCCAAACTCTCAACACAATGAATTAACAAATAATTCAGATAAAATTCACAGAATCCTTGGCTCTGTGACTGCTCAATAGGTTATAGTCACCAGGTTTGTAAGTTGAACGCAATAACTGTTTACTTAAAAACAGAAACAAATTTGAAATATGCAATAATTATAACGGAATAACAGCCAGATAATTCACTACGGATCTTTTACCGTTCCACCCTCTGCACAAACACACACAAGACAGGACAGACACACAGAGGGAGGGGTAAAATATGATGGATTACAATGAAATAATCAAGGAAAGAGCCTTCCAGCTTACTGGGAAGTCAAAGGACCCCCCCCCCCCCCTCCCGTGCTGAGTGTGAGGTGAGTGTGAAACGAGTAAGTGTGGACCCGGCACACCATTATCCATCACACCAACCTAACATGAATCCTCTTGCTCTGCCAACCAGGAATAACATCTCAGTTCTCCTGTAGACACATCAGAGGAGAAGCCCAGTGCCTCCACCAGTCAGGCATAGGAGCCCAGTTCTTCCACCCGCAAGGCACTGGAACCCACCCCAGAGGCCAGCGAGTATGAATTCTCAGAAGTGGAAATCAAAGAGATGTCACAGCTTTCACCCACACCCTCCACCAGTGCAGAGACACACACCTCGGTGGGACTTAGTAGTAGAGTTTGGGGGTGTCATGGCAGTGTCCCTTCAAGAAATGTTTTGTCTTTTCCAATGGCTGCAGTGATGTCATTGTGTGGGTGGAGCTGGGCTGTGCCTCTGGTTTTTACTTTCATTTTGAGCTGGGAGCTGGGCTGTGGCTCTGGGTTTTACTCTCGGTTTACACTGTTAGAAGCTGGATTCAAAAAAAGAAGGCTTCTCCTCTCTCTCACTCTCTCTCTCCATGTTAAAATATGTAAAGAATTCAAACCTACTGTTTTGTTAAAAGGGTTTTCCTGGTTTTATTGGATGTTGTTATCGAGTTGAAACAGCAAAAAGGGAAGTTAGTAAGGGTTATATATATATATAGAGAGAGAGAGAACTGTAGCTGTGTGGGGAATTTATGTTTGTAGTTAATAAAAATGCTTACTGTGTGTGTTTATAAAATGGTAACTGAATTCGTAGAATAAACTTTGTTTTGTTTAAAAGTGCTTAAGGCCTCTGTTGAATAACACCTGAAAAGTGGGCCCTTGTGCTCCTCATAACCAAAATTAATAAACAGTTGTAGGTCAGGTGAACTCTATGATATACTTTGAGGTTCTCTAAGCCCTGGCCCATAACAGGGGGTCACAATCTGGTGAGCACTTCATTCTCTCTGATCCACATCAGGTAAGAGGGAGGGTAACTCCTGGGAGCCAGCAGGTGGAGGAGGATTGCTGGATACCAGGATTCTGCTGAGTCCCAGTCAGATGATGTGTCTCTGGACTCGGTCAAGTCTGGAGTTCCAAAGGCAAAGCCGGGAACATCAGGAGGTGGATGCCAGCTTCACTCCTCAGACTGAAAGGCTGAATGGAGGAGTCTGAGGATATTGTGCTGATACTCCGAATCAGCCAGCTCAATGCTGCGACAATGGCGGCCACAGTGGAGACATTGGTGATAGACTTCTGTCCTGGACTGGTGGAGGGCATGGTCCATAAAGTGCACTCCATGGAGCTGGGCATAAACTTTATGGTTCAGGGTTTTAACTCCATGGTTCAGGCTCTTGTGGGCATCCATGAGTGACACCGCCAGAGGACGGTGGGGCTTCTCGAGCTCACTCCAGCTGCCCTCCTGTCCGAAGGAGAAACCCAGGGCCCCTCGAGCACCCTTAGTGAGGAGGAGAACCTGGTGCCCAGCTCCTCCCACAGGGCAAAGATGTGCGCGTTAGGTGGATTGGCCATGATGAATTGCCCTTAGTGTCCAGGGATGTGCAGGTCAGGATATGGGGTGACGGGGACAGGGCAGTTGGACGGTGCAGTGGGCATGGGTAGCGTGTTCATTCGAAAGGTCAGTGCAGACTCAACAGGCCGAATGGCCTCCTTCTGCACTGTAGGGATTCCATGATTCTATGACCAGCTCTGTGATGATGTGATTTTAATAAGGTTCTCACTGCTGTTATATGTGTATACCACTGTCATAATTAGGCATGGATTACATTTAAATTTACAAGCTGAACATCTGAAATGTTATAATTCCAGAAGGAAAAAAACAGTAAGATGTGGGTAAATGATTGGATACAAAGAAAAGTACAGCACAAGAACAGGCCCTTCGGCCATCCAAGCCTGCGCCGACCATGCTGCCCGTCTGAACTAAAATCTTCTTCACTTCCGGGGTCCGTATCCCTCTATTCCCATCCTATTCACGTATTTGTCAAGATGCCCCTTAAACGTCACTATCGCCCCTGCTTCTACCACCTCCTCCGGCAGCGAATTCCAGGCACCCACTACCCTCTGTGTAAAAAACTTGCCTCGCGCATCTCCTCTAAACCTTGCACCTCGCACCTTAAACCTATGCCCCCTAGTAATTGACGCCTCGACCCTGGGAAAAAGTCTCTGACTATCCACTCTGTCTATGCCCCTCATAATTTTGTAGACCTCTATCAGGTCGCCCCTCAACCTCCGTCGTTCCAGTGAGAACAAACCAAGTTTATTCAACCGCTCCTCATAGCTAATGCCCTCCATACCAGGCAGCATCCCCCCCCCCCCCCCCCCCCCCCCCCCATCCCCGCAACACCACTTAACCTTTTTGGACACTAAGGGACAATTTAGCATGGCCAAATCACTTAACCTGCACATCTTTGGACTGTGGGAGGAAACCGGAGCACCAGGAGAAAACCCACCCAGACACAGGGAGAAAGTGCAAACTCCACACAGACAGCCACCCGAGGTTGGAATCGAACCTGGGTCCCCGACGCTGTGAGGCAGCAGTGCTAATCACTGTGCCACCATGCTTTATGAAAGTTTAAATTTACATTTTCCCAACCACTGATCCCTCTTCTACTGGTCTCTCTGTTTTCTCCCTCCCTCCTATCTTCGACAGCAAGGTTACCTTTGCCACCTTCACATTCCGGAATTTAGGAACAAACTCCAGTCGGTAAAAACAAGGCGCGAGTGACAAAATGCTGTTTGAGCTTTTTAGTTCCTTTTCTTTATAGGTGTCTATTTCTGCTTCATCCTTTTAACACTCGCATGTTCTGCATTAAAAAAAGTTCTGATTACGAAAAAAAATTGAATTCCTACAGTGCAGAAGGAGGCCATTCGGCCCATCTAGTCTGCACCGACTCTCTGAAAGAGCACCTTACCTAGGCCCATTCCCCTTCCCTATCCACGTAACCCCATAACCCAACCTGTACATCTTTGGACACCAAGGGGCAATTTTGCATGGCCAATCCATCTAACCTGCTCTTCTTAACTTGGATTTGCCTCCCTACAGCACAAACATTCGTGTCCCGGGGAACATTAGATCATCTCAACCTAAATCTCTCTTTGCAAACTTCAATCCCATTCTCCATCTATCCCGCTTCTATTTAAACATAGTCACATCCCAAATTCAGCTAGTTTTGCTGAATCCAGTACAAAGGCGTTGTTATAAGGAGTCTTTTAATGACTGTAGAATGCATTTTTGCTTCTTATGCTAATGAAGATACTCATACCTTAATTATTTAGCACCACAAGGCTCTGAATTTGATATGTTTACATATTACTTTAAGTTAAATCAGCACTCATTGATGAGCTTAACGCTACAGAAATGGGAGGTTTCCACTGTAGTAACTACTGTCTCTGCTATCCTAGACCTCCAGATGAATCATTTATTCTGCGTCCTTTTTGAAATGGACAAGGAGGTTTTGCCAATTGGCTGCAGTGTTACTAATTTCCTGCTGGTGGCACTGCTGATCTGTAAAAAAACATATTATGCAGGGCGAAGCAGCCATCATGTTCAAGTGTAGGGAATCCTCTTTGATACAAAGGGTGATGACCAAAAGCACTGGTTTGCAATGTTCATGGAAATATGAATGTAGATATACCCAAAACGCCAAAATAATCCCAGAAAATCCTGCAATCCTATGTAATAAAAATTAAATTTACATTATTCAGTCACCGTAAATCAGCGTCCTTAGTCATTGCATCTTACTGTGTGTAAACGTGATAATATAAATTATAATATAAGCCACATTTGAAGGCTGCACGCTAGAAAGAAATGCATGACAGAGAAATGACAGTGTTAGATGTACTCATAATTATTCATATAAAGGACATTGGTGCAAAGGAGCCTTTTCAAAAACAGCTCCCAACATCCACTGGGAAGAGCTTACATCAACATTCCACTGAGAACAGCGTCTATTTCGTGTCAGCTAGATGATGTTACGTTTATGCACTAAATGTGATTAGTGACACTGGCTATGTCATTGCACACTTTCTGCAGTCTGTTATCATAGTGACTGTGCCCAATTATAACTTCCAATTTTTCACAACTTATTACATTATTCCTCATCCATTTGCTTGAAGTCTGCCCAGGGACATTGTATAGTTGGTCACTTGAAAGAGATTGGCAGGCGGCACGGTGGCACAGTGGTTGGCACTGCTGTCTCACAGTGCCAGAGACCCGGGTTCAATTCTAGCCTCGAGTGACTGGCTGTGGAGTTTGCACATTCTTCTCATGTCTGCGTTGGTTTCCTCTGGATGCTCCAGTTTCCTCCCATGGTCGAAAATGTGCAGGTTAGGTGGATTGGCCATGCTAAATTGCCCCTAGGTGGGGCTACGGGGAGAGGTCAGAGGGTCAGTGCAGACTCGATGTGCCGAATGGCCTCCTGCTCTGTAGGGATTCTATGATCTTCTCCAATAGTTCTCATGAACAGGGGAATAGGAGGAGGCTCCTCAAACTGTTTAGCCATTCAATTAAATGATGGCTAGTCTCTGACATAGCTTCATATATATGCAGTTGTCTCAAATCGCATATTGGCTCTTGTTAACAGAAGTCTATTAAACTCAGATTTAAAGTTAACAATTGACCCAGCATCAACAGGTATTTACTGAACAATGTTCCAAATTTCAACCATCCTTTATGTAGAAGTCTTTCCTAACTAATCTCCAAACTTCCTAATCTACACCACATAGACTGCAGAGGTTCAAGAAGGCGCTACCACCTTCTCAGGTACATTCAGGGATGGGCAACAAATGCCAGACCAGCCAATGACACCCACATCCCATGAAAGAATAAAATCATAAGAGCATAAAATGTAGGAGCGGAATTAAGCCATTTGGCCCATCAAGTCTGCTCCGCCATTCAATCATGGCTGACATGTTTCTCATCCCCATTCTGCTGCCTTCGCCCCATAACCCCTGATCCCCTTATTAATCAAGAACCTATCTATCTCTGTCTTAAAGATACTCAGTGATTTGGCCTCCACAGCCTTCTGCGGCAAAGAGTTCCACAGATTCGTCACCCTCTGGCTGAAGAAATTCCACCTCATCTCAGGTTCAAAGCATCGTCCCTTCAGTCTGAGGCTGTGCCCTCGTGTTCTAGTTTTTCCTACTAGTGGAAACATCCTCTCCACGTTCACTCTATCTAGGCCTTGCAGTATCCTGGACGTTTCATTAAGATTCCCCCCCTCAGCCTTCTAAACTCTCTCTGCTTCAAAGACAGCAAGCCTCCCTCATCTCTCCGCATATCCTGGTGCCATTGTGGTAAATCTCCTCTGTGCCCTCTCCGAGGCCAAACACTTATCTGGAGGGTTCACGCAAAAGTAAGCATTTGTGCTTCCTAACCCTTAACCTCCATAAATCTTCCTATTAAAAACAAAATGTAAATCCCCTGCAGCACCTACCTAGCCTCAGTTCCCAGACAGCCTGCAGTTGCATTCTAACAGTGCGTGGCTCTGATGTTGCGCTGTCGAATCTTAGTAAAATCCACGTGCATGGTGGCAATGCCGATATCAGCCATGCTTCTACAGATTTTGGTATCATATCACATAGCTCATTCATCAAATCTGGCAGATTTCAGACATTGCAGCAATCAGCCAGACAAAAAAGGAGCTCAACAACTCAAACACAGACAAGAGATTTAAACATCGCTGGAAACAGTATGGGAATCCCACGTATTAGTTGTGAGTTGGATGTGAAACGCCTGCTAACTGATTTTGTGTGTTAAAATGGCACCTGCAATACTGATGTGAAACAGCAATACATTTTGTATAGTTACATTTAAGGTTGTGTTCCGCATTCTGGTCATTACAGTATCCATTTGACTTTACCCCCACATGAATATGACATGTGCTGAAAAAGCTCGGTCCCCAGCCTCAAAACAATTGTGCAAAAATACAAAATGTATCGAGACTTTACAACTCAGATACAATGGAGCGGCACAGTGGCGCAGTGGTTAGCACTGCTGTCTCACAGCGCCATGGACCTGGGTTCAATTCCGGTCTTGGGTGACTGTCTGTGTGAAGTTTGCACATTCTCCCCATGTCTGTGTTGGTTTCCTTTGGGTGCTCCGGTTTCCTCCCACAGCCCAAAGATGTGCGGGTTAGGTGGATTGGCTGTGTTATATTGCCTCCTAATGTCCAGGGGATGTGCAGGCTAGGTTATGGGATTATGGGGATAGGACAGGGTGGACACTCGTAAATGGGCAGAGTGCTCATTCGAAGGGTCAGTATAGACTCGTTGGGCTGAATGGCCTTCTTCTGCACTGCAGGAATTCTAAGAATTCTGGCCACTTACGGGCCAGGATTTTATGATCCCTCCTGCTCTGCAAGATATTGCCGTCCCGTCCCAGTAAATGGTCATTTAAACGGCCTGCCGCATCCACCAGGCGGAGACACTTATTTGGCCTTAGTGGCATATCCATGATCCCTCTAGTATGTGACGCTACTATGTTCCAAAAGAATGTAATCTCTTATATCTACCTTTAAACTTATAATATGCATTTCCAATTTATGTGGGAGTTATCCGTTTTGGCATAACTGCATCAGGTATGGCATAGCTGAGTTTACACGTTCTCCCCTTGTCTGCGTGGGTCTCATCCCACAACCCAAAGATGTGCAGGGTAGGTGAATTGACCGCGCTAAATTGGCAATTAATTTTTTAACAGGGTGTGACATAGCTCTGTATTAGGTGTGCCAAGAGTATGTGAGCAAACCTTACCGTGCCTTCTTTCATGAAATACTACTGAAAGAATTGTGATTGGCGGCTTTTGAATAACCTTTCAGCTTAAACATTATTCAGATCTCCGCATGTATCTGCTCCACCTTCCGGCCTATAGCCACAACTGACATTTCCATATCATTTCCCTTTGACAACGAAACTCCTGCCTGGTTTAAATCAGATCTTATTCAGACCACCCACCCTCCTGCACCTCCGACCTGCCAGAAATGCGTTCAACGTGAGCAAGTTAAGGAGATCTGCCTTCTGACAAATACTGGCAATGGGATTACTTTTAGCACGTTAATCAGGAGAACTGTGTGAGGATCTAAAACTGCAAAGATCAATCTACATTTTCTGTTTGAAACATATTACTCCAATGCAGGGAGATGGACAATTTCTTATCAATGTATCTAAATCTGATCAATACATCCTCAATTATGAGTGAGTGGATGGAATACGTTTTCCACTTAAAACTTGAAGATGTATCTCAGCAAACAACATGTCAGCAGAAAGATCTATGTTTAAGACGATGGGTGCAAGTTTTGAATTGATATCTACATCGATCCAACTGGGTGCTCAGTCACAGGAATAAGGGATGCTGCAGTTCAGCTAACACAATCTGAAAATTAAATGCATTTCAGAGATCACACAACCGCATGTACTAACTTCCAAAAAACAAAAATAAACTGCCAAATTGGGTGAAACCTTACAGTTCTGCCGAAGTCAATGGATTTTAGCCACACCCATCACGGTAGGACTCGCCACACCGTGCCGGAAAATCCCAATCTTGGGAAGTTTGTTCCTGCACCCGCCCCGACCCATCCTGCATTTAGCGGGGGTCTTCCAATTATGCCGACTTCTAGCATGTGCATCATCACCGTCACAGCAGGGCCCACCACGCCGGCCGGAAAATCCCAGCCATGGGGCTGGATTCTCAGTTCCTGCGGCTAAGTGCCGGATCGAATGGAGAATCCGCGGGACGATTACGTCAAAAGAATCGGCATGAAGCCGCCACCGATTCCGGTACCGGTGAGGGTCCAGCACCGGCGGCGACTGGAACTCCCGCCTCCCACGCTGAAAACAGCTGGAGAGTGGCCGGATCCCGGGCCATGCATGCGCACGGCTAACGACCTGCTGCGGTCACACCGTACAACATAGCGCCGGCCATGCGTGGATCCAACCCGCCATCTGCTACTCCACAGCCCATACCCTGGCCACCCCCTGGCAACCCCCCACCAGTCCTCCCAGAAGCCTCCCCCCCCCCCCCCCCCGGCCAGCGGCACGGAGCCCAGCTGAGTGTGGCGGTGCTGGACGCAGTCCGCAGCCGCCACGCCGGGTTTACAATTTATGTGACCACACGTGGTCCGCGCCGTTGGGACTCGGCCCATCGGGGGCGGAGCATTGCGAGTGTGCCGGCCGATGAGGCACCAACGGCATTGCAACTGTGCATGGCGCGCGGTGCGATGGTGCCATTTCGGAGGGGGAGGAGCATGGCTGACCATCGTCCACCGGCGCAGGCCCCGATTCCCCCGCCCGATCGCTGAACACGATTTCGGCGACGGAGCTCATTCTCCGCCCGACCGCTGAACACAATCTCGGCATCGTGCAACGGAGAATTATGCCCATTGTCTTTTAACTTCTGGGATCTACATGAAAATTCAGAATGGATTGATGAGATCCTCTGCCTGCTGGACTTAGATCTTAAGTAAAATGAATGGGGACCTTAACCCACTTCCAAAGTACAAATCTGCCCTGAGTAGATTGAATAATGGCTGATGTAAGTAATTGCAATGTCACAGGTTCCTATTCCAGTGCAAAGAAGCCTTGATATATCAATATAGTATCGACCATTGGATCACGCCATCAAGTTCATAGAATTTACAGCGCAGAAGGAGGCCATTCGGTCCATCGGGTCTGCACCGGCTCCTGGAAAGAGCACCCTACCCAAGGTCCACACCTCCACCCTACCCCCATAACCCAGCAACCCCACAATTTTGGACACTAAGGGCATGGCCAATCCACCTAACCTGCACATCTTTGGACTGTGGGAGGAAACCGGAGCACCTGGAGGAAACCCACGCAGACACAGGGAGAATGTGCAGACTCCGCACGGACTGTGACCCAAGCTGGGAATCAAACCTGGGACCCTAGAGCTGTGAAGCAATTGTGCTAACCACAATGCTACCGTGCCGCCCTGTGGTTCACACTTATTACTGTACACCGTGTAAGAAGTCTCAGTCAGGTCAGTACCAAGTACAGAAGAGCTGCTGCAACAGGTAGAGATGGTGTGTGAACAAAAGAAACATTTCCAATTATAAAACATGAATCGTATCATCAAAGCAACTCCAAGTAATTCAAAAATTGAGCTGTTTTGGAGTGCAATTATTTGTTAAGGAAACAAATATAGAAGCCATTTTGTGCAAGCAATTGAAATTACAGTTTTGATGTTATTGGTAGTTGTGAAGTGTGCAAAACATTTATAAAATACTGCTGGGATCGCAGACTTTGTGACATGAAACACATTTCTGGCAAGCCAGTAATGGAGGAGAATGGATACAGAAGAGACGTAACAGTATCTGTGTATCAGTATCACTGATACAGTTAACTGAGGGACTCGTGCAACTGGGATTGTTCTTAGAGCAGAGAAGGCAAATGGGTAGATGTGATCCAGGTACACAAAAATACGAAAGGGTTTTGATAGCGCAAATTGGAAACAAAACCATTACCACTAACAGGAGGATTGGTAACTAGGGGCCCGATTCAGTAGCCTTGTTGCGCTCGACTGGGTGTGGGGGCGAGCCCATTGAATCTTGTGAGAAGCCTGCATTGAGATTCGCGACGCTCGTAGCGTCTCGCAAGATTCAACGGGATGTCATGGCACGTCGCGATCGACGTCTCACTCTCGGCGGGCGAGATCCAGGCGTGAATATTTAAATGAGGCATTAGGCACTGGCGGGCTGAGCTGACTTAAAGAGTGGCGTCAACAGGGAGTTCCTTGCTGAATCCAAAAAGAGCGGCAAACTGACTTTGAATAGCGGGGTCTTGCAGGGCCAAAAAACACCCTGCTAAACGTACCGTTCAGCGGACTTTAACTTGAGTCCACTGAACCGCGCCCTAGAAGTCACAGATTTAATAGAATTGACAAAAGACCTCCCCGCAACCTGAGGAAAATTATTTGTGTGATAAGTTCTTATTATCTGGAATGTCTTGCCTGAAAGCAGAATGGGAGCAGTTTCAGCCGTAGCTTTCAGAAGGAATTGCATAAATACGTGAAATGGAGGAAAATGCAGGAGATCGAGAAAAAGCAGGAGAAGAAGACTAACGTGGTCGCTCTTTCAAAGTCCCAGCGCAGGCGTGATAGGCCAAATGGCCTTCTTCTTGCCAAATGATTCCACGATTCTATGTGAGTTGCTGGCTCATTTTCCTACAATTATTGAGAGGAGCCCGAGGTCATTGGTGTTCAACTGAACACGCTTTGGGCCTCAGTTTATTGTCTTTCCACACAGTGGTGTCGTTGACGGTGCAGCGCCTACCTCAGCACCCCACTGGAATGTTGGCTTGGATTCTGTGCTCCAGTTTAATGCTGGAGGGTGAAACCGCAGCTACCTGACCCACAGGGTGAGAGTGTGTTATTAACTGAGCTGGGCTGACACTGGTAGTCGTCGAGCCACATCTATAGTGTGCTGGATGCAGGCTGCTTCCTGCCTTCTTATCTGAGGAGCGGTGAATGGCATCAGGGATTGAAAAAGAAAAAAAAAACTTTTCCTTCAAAAAAAAAAGATGGGGAGTATGTTATTAAAAACTTTTTAAAACGGATCATGACAGACACACGATTTTTGGTAAGTTAAGTCTTTTAATCCTTAACTTAACCGAATGGCTTCATGGGCATTGCAGCTTTTAAATCAAAGTTTATCATCTAGCGCCATAAAGCCAGTCCCTTACAGGGATTACATTCCATACATGATCCCTTCAGCTCTGTAACCCTTTCCCTGCATAAAGCTTCCCACTGGTGTAAATGACTTGTATTGAAAAAGAAAAGCCTTTTTGTGAGGTCAAGGCATCGAGATAGTTATTAATATTATTTTAGAATCAATTTTGGATCAAATTGATCTGACTTTGCTCTAAGTTATTCTGCAAGTAATGAATAAGCGTTGTTGAATGTTGTCACAGTAAGGATCGCTTGGCAATGCAGAATGCTTTGCTAATGCTCACAGTAAGTACACACAAGATAAGATGTTGCACTTTTAGAGGCAGCTCGGATCAGAAACATGGTACTGTCACCCCCTGAATCTCTGACCTGAGCTCTTTATGACTGGGGGCTCCCCACTTGGAGAATAGGATCGTAGAATCATTTTGATTTTCACTAGTATTTCCTGTTCCCAGTTTTTCTTAAATTACAAGAATTTGCTACATTTCAAAAATATTTCACTGGTTGTAAAGAGTTTGGAAAGTTCTTGGATTGTGAATAATGCCACAAGAAGGGCTGGTTTAGAGGGCTAAACAGCTGGCTTGTAATGCAAAACAATACCAGCAGCGTGGGTTCAATTCCCGTACTGGCCTCCCCGAACAGGTGCTGGAATGTGGTGACTAGGGGCTTCTCGCAGTAACTTCATTGAAGCCTACTTGTGACGATAAGCAGTTATTATAAATGCAAGTATTTCCTTCTTTCTTTTCTCATAGGGAGGAGAGGCTAGGCGGCTTCAGCTGCTTGCTATGTGTTGGCATTTCTGTAAGCATGAGAGGACATTTCTTTAGCTAATGATTTTTTACCAGAATTATGGAAGTTTTCTAATGAAACAGAGTTGCAGTTTGGTTTCCAATTGGAAGTGAAAATCTACTTGTGATATTCACAGAACCTATTGGCCAAGGAAGATGAATTCACAACACAGTCAAACAGGTTTGAGTGTCAAGTCCTTCCTGCATATGTCAATGGCAGCTGGGAAGAATGGGAGAGATTCCTGGACAGCCACGTGATGCAAAGAAAATTAGATCCTCTACCAACACGGTTCTTAACTCCAGACGTTAACATGCATGTATGAGTCAATGTTGCCACAGCAACTCGGCCTCCCTGGAGGGCTGGTTGGCTCAGTTTGCTGGACATCTTGTGTGGCTCAGATTAGTACCAATGAGATGTGGTGCAAACTCTATTCAGGTTGGGATGGATTTGGGACTGACCTCTTTGCCCTATTCATGATGGAGATTGTGACGCTGCGGGTTAAACCTCCCTCTGAGCAGAGGACTGAAGAAAAACGGTGTCAATTTTACAGTGACAGGAGCAAGTAGCTGTTTGGGATGGGTATTTATTGCTTGCATTAGTATTCTTAGTTATTCTTCATTGCTGCTTGCAATTTCACAGCTCAGCTTTGATGGGAAGGATAAGAGCACCAGTGATAGGTTTTCGCATGAATCTCACATGAACAAAGTTGAATCTTTGTGGGGAGCTCACTCTTGTTTCTTATTCCTTCAAGGGGTTCCTTAACTTCTTGATGGTACCGCAGAGATCTGTGCTAGGACCCCAACTGTTCACATTATAGATTAATGATTTGGACACGGGAACTAAATGCAGATGATACAAAGTTGGGTGGGCGGGTGAGGTGTGAGGAGGATGCAGAGATGCTGCAGTGGGATTTAGACAGGCTGAGTGAGTGGGCATATGCATGGCAGATGCAGTATACTGTGGATAATTGTGAGGTTATCCACTTTGGTAGCAAAAATAGGAAGGCAGGTTATTATTTGAATGGGTGTAAATTGAGAGAAGTGGATACTCAGTGAGATCTTGGTGTCTCCCGCGATTCTCCCAAACGGCCAAATCGCTTCCGTCGTGTTCCGCGCGGCAAAACCCGGAGAATCGCCCGAGGCACCCAAAATGGCGAATCTCCAGAAGCCCCGCTATTCTCCGGTCCGGATGGGCTGAAGTCCCGACGGCGTGACCCCAGTTCACGCCGTCGCCGTCCACACCTGCGAGTAGTGGGAGGGGGGCGGGGCGGGGGAGAAGTGGGGGGGAGAGGGAGTAGTGGGAGGGGAGAGGGAGAAGTCGGGGGGGGGGAAGAGGGAGTAGTGGGAGGGGGGAGAGGGAGTGAGTAGTGGGAGGGGGAGGGAGAAGTGGGGGGGAGAGGGAGTAGTGGGAGGGGGAGAGGGAGTGAGTAGTGGGGGGGGAGAGGGAGAAGTGGGGGGGGAGAGGGAGTAGTGGGAGGGGAGAGGGAGAAGTGGGGGGGAGAGGGAGTAGTGGGAGGGGGGAGAGGGAGCGAGTAGCGGGAAGGGGGAGAGGGAGTAGTGGGAGGGGGAGAGGGAGCGAGTAGTGGGAGGGGGAGGGAGTAGTGGGAGGGGGAGGGAGTAGTGGGGGGGGAGAGGGAGTAGTGGGGGGGAGAGGGAGAAGTCGGGGGGGGAAGCGGGGAGTAGTGGGAGGGGGGAGAGGGAGTGAGTAGTGGGAGGGGGAGGGAGAAGTGGGGGGGAGAGGGAGTAGTGGAGGGGGGAGAGGGAGCGAGTAGCGGGAAGGGGAGAGGGAAGTAGTGGAGGGGGAAGAGGGAGCGAGTAGTGGAGGGGGAGTGGAGCGAGTAGTGGGAGGGGGAGAGGGAGCGAGTAGTGGGAGGGGGGAGGGAGTAGTGGAGTGGGGGGGGAGAGGGAGTGAGTAGTGGGAGTGGGGAGAGGGAGTAGTGGGAGGGGGAGAGGGAGTGAGTAGTGGGAGGGGGGGAGGGGAGTAGTGGGGGGGGAGAGGAGTAGTGGGAGGAGGGGGCGAGGGAGCGAGTAGTGGGGGGGAGAGGGAGTAGTGGGGGGGGAGAGGGAATAGTGGGAGGGGGAAGAGGGAGCGAGTAGCGGCAGGGGGGAGAGGGAGCGAGTAGTGGGAGGGTGGAGGGAGTAGTGGGAGGAGTGGGAGAGGGAGCGAGTAGTGGGAGGGGAGAGGGAGTAGTGGGAGGGGGAGAGGGAGCGAGTAGTGGGGGGGAGAGGGAGTAGTGGGAGGAGGGGGAGGGGGAGAGGGAGGGAGTAGTGGGAGGGGAGAGGGAGTAGTGGGAGGGGGAGAGGGAGCGAGTAGTGGGGGGAGAGGGGTAGTGGGAGGGGGGAGAGGGAGCGAGTAGTGGGGGGAGAGGGAGCGAGTAGTGGGGGGAGAGGGAGTAGTGGGAGGGGGGAGAGGGAGCGAGTAGTGGGGGGGGGAGAGGGAGTAGTGGGGGGGGAGAGGGAGCGAGTAGTGAGTGGGGGGAGAGGGAGTAGTGGGAGGAGGGGAGAGGGGAGCGAGTAGTGGGAGGGGAGAGGGAGTAGTGGGAGGGGGAGAGGGAGCGAGTAGTGGGGGGAGAGGGAGTAGGGAGGGGGGGAGAGGAGCGAGTAGTGGGGGGGGAGAGGGAGCGAGTAGTGGGGGGAGAGGGAGCGAGTAGTGTGGAGGGGGCAGAGGGAGTAGTGGGGGAGAGGGAGTAGTGGGGGAGAGGGAGTAGTGGGAGGGGGAGAGGGAGCGAGTAGTGGGAGGGGGGGAGAGGGAGCGAGTAGTGGGAGGGGGCAGAGGGAGTAGTGGGGGGGTGAGGGAATAGTGGGAGGGGGAAGGGGGAGCGAGTAGCGGCAGGAGGGAGAGGGAGCGAATAGTGGGAGGGGTGGAGGGAGTAGTGGGGGGAGAGAGAGTAGTGGGAGGGGGGAGAGAGCGCGTAGTGGGAGGGGGAGAGGGAGTAGTGGGAGGGGGGAGAGGGAGTAGTGGGAGGGGGGAGAGGGAGTAGTGGGAGGGAAGGGGGAGGAGGGAGTGAGTACAGTGGGTCATCCACCCCCGGATGCAACATGTCAGCCACCCTGCCATGGCAGGACGGTGACGAGGACACGGCCACTGGTTGCCCTGTGGCTGATGGGCACAGGCCACTGACGCACCGGTGAGGAGGACGTAGTTACCTGACCGTTGGACGCAGAAAGTGACCAGGGGTTAGGCTGGCCGCGTGTCAGCAGCGCGACCAAACCACCGGGACACACAGGTATCCCGTGGCAGGCGGCTGCCGAGGTGTTGAATAACCTCCGTCTAACATGTTGTTTCACTGCCCCCCACCACCCTTCTGTAGGTGACCATGTATTTGAACCAAACGGCGATGTTCAGCGCAGTGGTTGGGGCCGCTGCACTGCCGTTGGACATCCAGCAGCGTCCACAGCGATATCCCACAGTGGATGCAGGGGCAGCTGCAGCAGCAGAGGGAATGGCCGCGGAGTGGCCCGTCATCGCCGTACAGTCCGCATGCAGTCATGGCCGGCATGTCCAGGGGGATGCTGAGGGGAACATTGACCCCCAAACACTGAGGACGGCACAGGATGCGGGCATCGATGTCGAGCAGCATGGGGGGGAGGAGGAGGAGGAGGAGGAGGAGACATTGATGGTGGAGCCAGGGCACCAGAGGCAACAATCGAGGCCTAGGGTGTTCCGTGACCGGATCTCTATCGAGGCATTGCTGGACATCACCTGCAGGAGGAGATTCCGGTTCAGCAGGGAGACGGTCGCACATATCTGTCACCTCGTGGCGCACCTTGTCCCACGTGGAACGGGAGGAGGACACGCGATACCGGTTGCCGTCAAGGTGATGGTGGCACTTAACATTTATGCTACCGGTTCCTTCCAGTCTCCGAGTGGGGACCTATCCGGGATATCGCAGGCACCGGTCCGCAGGTGCGTTCGGGATTTGACTGACGCCCTGTTCGCCATTGCGGACCGCTACATCACCTTTCCCGAAGACTGAGCAAAACAAGAAGCACGAGCCCGTGGATTTGCCAACGTGGCCGGGATACCGATGGTCCAGGGAGTGATTGATGGTGTTCACGTCCCCATGCGCCCGCCTGCAGGAAACAGAGAAGTGTTCACTAACAGGAAGGGGACATACTCCATGAACATCCAGGTGGCATGCAACCCCCACATGAGGATCATGCACGTGTGCGCAAGGTTCCCTGGGAGTGTGCATGATGCGTACATTCTGGCGCAGTCATTCATCCCTGCTATGTTTGAGGGACGGTCCCCCCCCGGCCTGAGGGGCTGGTTGCTGGGCGACAGGGGTTATCCACTGAGGTCATGGCTGATGATGCCCATACAGAGGCTTCAGACCAACGCGGAGACCCTTTACAATGAGGCCCATGCAGCAACCAGGGGTGTGGTGGAGCGCTGCTTTGGTCTGCTGAAGATGAGACTCAGGTGCCTGGACCGCTCCGGAGGGGCCCTGCAGTACCAGCCTGACAGGGTCGCTCTCATTGTTGTGGTCTGCTGTGCGCTGCACAACATCGCAATGCAGAGGGGAGATGCCGTGGTGGAGGAGTCGGAGGGAGAAGCCACTGGCAGTGGTGCCAACGCTGAGGAGGAGGTTGGTGGTGTGTCGGGCGCAGCACACACACATGACCCGGGTGCTGGTAATGTCCAGGAAGCTGCACGACGGCACCGGCGAGGACAGCGGGCACGTGATGCGTTGGTGGCTGCAAGATTCATGCGTTGCGTGCAACGGCATCGCTGAACACTACCACTACTACCTGCATCGCCAGTCGTGCAGACGGACAGCTCACAACTCCCACCACCAACCCATCCCCCCTCCCGCACCCCCGCTCCGTGTACTCTGCTCCACTTCGAGATCACCGTTACCACTGCGGCACAACGGTATGGCACGACATTGATGGCTGTGTCAGCGGGTGTGATCAGTGCCATGTTGAATGATGACAGCCCGATCTGCGATGAGCTGTGAGCTCAGAATCGTTAGACAATGTCTGACTCATGGCAATAGGTGAACCATCCATCTCGGTGGTCGCTGAGTTCGTCAGGGACACTCCATCACGTGCCCACGTGGGGTAGCTGGCGTCGGAGTGGCGTGGACTATGGTGTCCGACTGGGGGGGGGGGGGGGGGGACTACACACCCGGCACTGAAGTTTCACCGCTCGTCAACCCCAGCGACACTCGGTCACCATCACGATCCCCGTGGCAACGGAAAAATCACACAGTCTTACAAGTTACATGCAACGGTGAGTTTAATGGTGAATATTATGTACAGATGCCCTAGCCCAGGGGTGGGCAAACTTTTCCGTGCAAGGGCCGCATTCAGAAATTCACAATTCACAAAGGGCCGCATAGTATATTAAGTAAAATAATTACTTCACCCGGTTATGATTGTGGGCGCCTCATATAGAACATAGAACAGTACAGCACAGAACAGGCCCTTCGGCCCTCGACGTTGTGCCAAGCAATGATCACCCTACTCAAGTCAACGTATCCACCCTATACCAGTAAGTAACCCAACAGCCCCCCCACCCATTAACCTTTAAAAAAAAATTTAAAAAAAAAAAAAAATTTTTTTTTTAAATTTTTTTTTTTTTTTTTTTAATGACTTGGTGGGCCGCAGAAATACCTTTGGCGGGCCGCATGCGGCCCGCGGGCCGTAGTTTGCCCACCCCTGCCCTAGCCCCTACAACTAAACTGTGCCCTTCACCAGTGCCAACTTACTCTGTGTCCCACTTCATTGCCTTACGGGCCCTACCACTACGTCTAAGTGAAAACCCAAATGGTACAGCAGGAGTGGAGGCGGACCGCTGAGAATCACGCCCCGAGACATGTCTCCCCGTCGGCACTCGTCTCCTGGGGCGACCCGGCTTTCATGGGCAAGGCTGCTCCACAGGCGTTTCAGATGACGTGATGCCACCCTGCTCTGCCCGCTGCCCACCCAATGCACCAGGGATGGGACGGGGGGAGGCCGAGCGTTCAGGGACGTCCCATGATGGAGTTAATGGGATTTGCCCCAGAACCTCCTCCTCCCTTGGGGAGCCCGGTGGCCCCCGGGCCTCACTGTGGGACGGGGATGCGAGCGGGGAGGTGCCCTGTCGCCCCACAGACACCTGCCACTGCCAGTCCTGGAGGCCTGCAACGGTATCGACCAGGGTTCGAACGTTCGCTGAGATGGAGTCCAGGGAGTGAGACATTCCCGTCAGGGACTGTGGGACCTCAACCTTTGAGTGCGCAACGCCATCCAGCACGTGCGTCAGGCAGTCGATGCTCTCCGCGACTGACTGCTGGGACTGTGCCATGGCGTGTTGGGA
The DNA here is from genome assembly GCF_902713615.1 of Scyliorhinus canicula. Classification (NCBI taxonomy): domain Eukaryota; kingdom Metazoa; phylum Chordata; class Chondrichthyes; order Carcharhiniformes; family Scyliorhinidae; genus Scyliorhinus; species Scyliorhinus canicula. The sequence continues at coordinate 158,195,451 of NC_052155.1, read as the reverse complement.
CTGGGCCATGGCCTGGTGAGACTCGGCCAGGGCCCGTAGCGCGCCGGCAATGTCATGTTGGCTCTGGCGCATTGATGCCTGTGAGAGGGCAGCCCTCTCCTGTGCCATGGCCTGGTGAGACTCAGCCAGGGCCCGTAGCGCGCCGGCAATGTCATGTTGGCTCTGGCGCATTGATGCCTGTGAGACGGCAGCCCTCTCCTGGGCCATGGATGACGCGTACACATGAAGCCCAACGCCTTGCAGAACCTGTCCCATGGCCGATACCGTTTCACCCATTGCTTCGACCGCGGACACCACCCGTGCGGTGTCGGCCTGGGTGGCTGCCATTCCTTAAACTACATAATCCCCCCTAAACACAAATATATTTTTCAAGTACTTAATCCTTTATAAAACAAGCATTTTATCCAAGCATTAAATGCATTATGGTAGCTTGTATTGGAATTCATAGTGCCACTTTAAAGTGTTTATAACCATTTTGAGATGTCGATCAAACTGTGAAATGGCAGATACTACAATGATGGAATATTGTGAAATTAACCATGGAACACTAATCTACTATTGGCAACCCTTGGGTTTATGTCAACAGACAGAGTGAAATAGCAAGCAATGCTTATTTTAAAATACACCACACTGTTACTCAAAGATTTAAAGGACAGGGGTTTTAAGTGCCTTGAGAGTTGCTTTTGACAGTTCCTATTCATAGTTTTGAATGTTCCTTTTGATGCCTGTGACTCTTCATTTTGACAGCACTAGTGATAATGTGGTGGGTTTATGCATTTTTTTATGCACACCCTTGTCTAATTTTACAAACATCAGTGTGCATGTTACCTCTTCCAAAGGGCACCTTACATCTTTCAAAGAGCAGCCTACCTCTCTGAAAGGGCACCTGGCCTTCCCAAGTCTATATTCAAAGGGACACCTCTCCAAATTGGGTGTACCACCCTTCCCAAAGGACTCAGCAAAATTGTGACCTTCCCCTACCAGGCCCAGGCCTCATCTTGCACATGCTATGTTTCACACATCTAGGTCACCAAAATCAGACATAAATGGAGGTAATTACTGATTTTTATAGGCAGCTGCTTCCATGAAACGCGCATGTGGATAACCCATCCCCATTTGGGCTGCAAGAAAAATTCTTGGAGCCTTCTTCAGGGAGCTGGCTTCTAGATTTTGGCCTCCACTGCCAGTTCCGCAATAATGAAGAGTCTCTCCATTATTGCAAAAATCCTGGTCTATATAGCGTTAGTTTTCACATGTACGCTGTTGACATCTAGCTCACCATATTATCATCTCTCAACACCTCCGCTAAATTATCAGACTGTCCTCCTCCAGTTAAATATTAGGAAGACTGAAATGAATGTTACAGTCCCCATTTCAATCTCTATTCCCTAACTACTGACTCCATCTATCTCCCTGGTAACAGTCCAAGATGAAGCCAGTCTGTTTGCAATCTTAGTGATAGATGACACCAAGATGAGCTATTGACCATGCATTCTCATCTTCAACAAGACCAGCTATTTCCATAACATCATCCTGATCACTTTGTGTCAGTTCATTCGCTGTTGAAATCCTCATTCATGTATTTCTCCCCTCTGGGCTTGACTTTTTCAACACACTCCTGGCTGATCTCCCATATTCTAGCTTCCATAAACTTGAGGTCATCCAAAACTCTGCTGGCCATATCTTAGGTTGATTTTCATTGTATTCGGTCAAAATTATCTTATCCCACCAAGTCTCATTCATCTACCACCCATGCTCATTGACCAACACTGGCACAGGATCAAGCATTGATTTTAAAATTCTCAACCTTGCTTTCAAATCCCTTCCTGGCCTCACTTCTCCCTATCTATGTCGTCTTCTCCAGTCTCGCAACCCTTTGATATCTGCACTCACCTAATTTCGCAAAATTAATCTCTTCACCATTGGTGGAACCATCAGCTCTGGAATTCCCTCACAGCGCTCTGCTACCTGTCTACCCTGTGTTCTTTCTTTTAGACATGCCTTAAAACCTGCCTCAAGGCAAACACTTGGTCATCTGACCTAATATGTCCTTGCATGCTTTGTAACGCTCCTGCTTTGGGATGTTTTATCACATTAAAGGTGTTAGATAAATGTAAGTTATTGTTGTTAATGGTCAGTAATTGTCAGTTTAAAATATGCAACATTTATTTTCAGAATTCTTTGAATACGATTTCCAGAACAGCAGTAAGAATCCTATTCCCATGCAGTAAAAAAACTGGCTTTGCCTTATTCAGCCATAAACTCGGTGGGCCAGATGGTGGGAGATATCTGGGACCTTCCTGCTGCCATAGGGTTAATGCAAGTAATGGTTGCGTGTTTTGTTCAGCCACGGAAGGGTAAAACTAATAATGAAGATAATCAAGGAAATCTAGGCTTACAAATTGTAAAATTACAAGCAACAACTTCGCCAAGGTCAGTGCAGCAGTGAACTGTGAGATAACTCCATTCAGAGTAAGTACCACATGAAAGAAAGCCATAAATTACCCCAAACATCCATAATCACTTTCCTTCTCAGCAATCAGTGGTTTTTTATCATATCTGAATCCAAGCTGTTCAGAAGATTCAGGTGAGTGCTCTGTGAGTCTGCAGAGAAAAACCGGTATCAAAGCTGTAAGATATGATTCGACTGACATTTTCTAAAGAAAACTAAGGGAGTTAGAGAAAAAAAGAAGCATTCAAAAGGATGAGGACGACATACTCTAGATTTTATCTGCGGTGCTTGTATAAGCATCTTTGAAGAGGCTTATTACCAACTAACAGAAGAAGAAAAGTATGTTTGTGTATATAAGAGAAGAATGTGGAAGTGTGCACCTGCCAGGCATCCTTGTCATTTTGAGCTTGTCACTCAGTGTTCAGCCCTTTGCGGAATGGAAGAGTTACGTACATAAAACCAGGCGCTAAATATTGACTTGTCACTCATCAATTCTAATGATATCATAAAGGTCATGAAATAGAACAGTGGATAACCACTTTTTCTTATTAAAATTGTACGTGCTGGACCACAGCTACTTTGAATCGGAATGTTTCTTGTGCAGATTAATCAAAGGTTTTAGTTCTTTGATTGTATTGAAGAAAAGTCATCTGAGGTAGTTAATGGTGTTTATTTGGCAGTCTTATTTGACAGTTAAGCACCATGGCAATATATCAAACTGTAGCATCAAACTGGAGTTTAAAGTTACAGTCACACTCCTTCTGAACAGGGAATTTGGATTTTTAGTATTCACCTGAATGGGCTGTTAGTCTTTTCTCCAGTGGCAACATCTCTGACATTGCAACCGAGGCAGATTTATAGTTAATGGGGACTTGTGCGCACCTGTATTTCTGGGTTCCCTTCCCCCCATGCCTCTGTAATGATATGTAGACAGGTATGTAACTTACTTAATAAATTATTTCAGTTTACTATGAAGACTCAAGTGTTCTTCAACATCATCTGCAGTTAGTAACAACATATATTACTTAAACCAAGTAATATAACAGACTCAACCTCCCCCCCCCCCTCGCCTCGCCGCTCCTCCCACTTCACCCCTCCCCACCCACCCTCACCCCACAGAACGCAAAGGTGGAAACCCCAGGTGTGCACATGAACTGTGGCAGAGCCTTAGACAATCTCCTGCACCTAATTCATATTTTTGTATGTTAATTTTTGGCCTTGGTCTAATGCACAGCCTTTCACAAAGAGGGATATTAACTATCACTCAGCTGTAGAAGCAGTTAGCTACACTGACCGAAGCGTCTCATGGCTGAAAAATAAGCTTTGACTGCTCAAAATGTTACACAGAACAAGATGGAGAAAGCCCAGGACCATCATACACACAATGATGAGCGTCAACCACCCATCTGTTAAGCAGAGCCTTTCCCTTGGTGGCCAGTAATCCAGTGACAGGCGCATCACATAAACCATGCTGGTAATGAAACATACACAATCATAGGATCTGGACAAAGAAATCTACCCAATTGATGCAAGACAACAATAACTTACTGTTATATTCTTAAATCACCGCAAAGAGAAAAAGTGTGGAGATACCACACACTTGGATCTCTTCAAAACACGGTGTAAGGTTTATTAGGAGATGTTGCTCATCCAAGTCTAAGGGCAGAACCAAAGCCCATGCGAGTACTCTGCTGACATCACGGCAGGTCAAGTGACATCCCGCCAGCATGGATGTACTACTAAAATACAGAACACCTCTCCGCCTTGCCTTCTTTAGTCCAAGCGTCAACTTCTTTTAACATTAAAAAAACAGGCCCAATTAAACCTTAGACTTTGCACCATTATTCATTTTATGTGTATTCAATTTAATAAGACAGTCTCTCAGCTGGACGTCTATTTCTATTGGGTTGTACTCGACGTTCTGGAATCTGGCAGCTTGAGACCTTTGAAGTCTCTTTTTTTTCTTCTGTTGCTAATACTTCCTTTGAAGTTACTTCAGTGTCCGTCTCCATTGGTGTTGAAGATTCTTCTGAAACAGAATCTGACAGTGTCTCTGTGTTTGATCTCTGCTCAGACGTATCACAGCTTAGATTTCTCGATGGAAACACTTCCTGGAAAGTTTCAGCAATTTCACTTCATGAAGCTAGTAGTTGGTCAGTATGACGTCGCCAAATTCTCACATCATCTGTCTGTCCGGTGCACGATATTGGACCTGTTTTTGCTGAGATAACTGCAGGTACCCACTTTTCATTTGTAGTGTAACTTCTGGCCAGTACTTGCTCTCCGTGAGTGAATACTCACTTTTTAGAGTTTTGCACCCTCCTCGCAATCTGTGCTTGTTGTTGGCATTTGACAATCGCCCAAGTATCAGGTGGCAGCAAAAGGTCAAACTTTGTCCTTAACTTTCTTTTGGGGGTGGCATGGACCAACTTCGTCTATATGTATTCCCTGCCATGGCTGTGTCGGCCATTCCCATGGATGTAAGGATTGTAGCGAGTGGAGTGTTTCTTATTTTTGCACAGGTCTGACATTGTCCTACCTTCTCTTTGATTTGACCATTTAATCCCAGTCACCAAAAATAACCGCACGCCAGTTCATTCACCCTCACCACATTAGGATATCCGTCATGAAGTTGGTCAAGGATTTTATTAACCAGAACGGAGGAATAATCACTCAGATTCCCCATATTAAACTCGATTCTGGACTTTTAACTGAAGTCTTCTTGTAATGTAGGACTTAAGGGGCGGCATTCTCCCCTACCCGGCGTGACGGAGGGTCCCGGAGTAGGGGAGTGGCGCCAACCACTCAGGGGTCGCGCCTCCCCAAAGATGGGGAATTCTCCCCACCTTTGGGGCCAGCCCCGCGCCGGAGCGGTTGCCACCAGGAGACCGGCGCAAAAAATCGGCGCCCCCGGCAGCGGGGCTGGCCGAAAGGCTTTCGCCGGTCGGCGCATGCGCCGGCAGTGACGTCAGTGGCAGTTGGCCGCTGACATCACTGCCGGCGCATGAGCGATGTGGGGTTCTCTTCTGCTTCCGCCATGGCGAAGGCCGTGGCGGGCGCGGAAGAAAATAGTGCAGCCAGGGCACTGGCCCGGAGTCTGAGCGGGGGCCCCCGATCGCGGGCCAGGCCACCGTGGGGGCACCCCCCGGGGTTCGATGGCCCCCCCGCCCCCCCAGGACCCCGGGGGCCTGCTTGCGCCGCTGAGCCCGCCGTTCCAGAGGTGGTTTAAACCTCGGCGACGGGAGAGGCCTCCCAGCGGTGGGACTTCGGCCCATCCGGGCCGGAGAATCACCGCAGGGGCCTCTCCGATCGGAGTGGCGAGATTCCTGCCGCCGCCACTTCCCGGGTGGCGGAGAATCTCTGCCAAGGCGGGGGCGGGATTTTAGGCGCCCTCAGGCGATTCTCCGACCCTGCTGGGGGTCGGAGAATTTCGCCCAGGTCTGTATTTGAACAATGCACATTTGTCATTGTTCCTTTAAGGACCATTTCCATAACCTTTCCCAACACTGGATCAGTTCTTTTGTTTCTCTGTTCTTGAGATGAAGTCACAGGTACATTACCCACATGTGAGAAATATAGGATGTTTGCTGGTGTCGCTTCTCTTGTGCTTCATTAGAGGTGCAAGGTACAGCTACTTCACTTGCTTCTGTGCCATTTTTAAAAATTCACTCTTGGGATTTGGACATTACTGATGAGGCAAGCTTTTATTGCCCGTCCCTAATTGCCCTTCAAACAGTAGTGACAAGCTATCTTCTTGGTCTGTTTTAGTCCTAGCGGTGTAGGCAACACCCAAAGTGACGCTTTGTGTAGGCAACACCCAAAGTGGATCTGGACTTACATGTAAGCCAGGCCAGATGCGATCTGCAGATTTCCTTCCCCGAAGGTCAATAGTGAACCAGGTGGGTTTTATGGCGAGACAGTAATCTCATGATCATTATCAATGAGTCGAGATTTTTTCATTTTTATAAATTTAAAGCGGAGAATTATTTTTTCCAAGTAAGGGACAATTTAACGTGGCCAATCCACCTACCCTGCACATCTTTGGGTTATGGGAATGAAACCCACGCAGGCAAGGGGAGAATGTGCAAACCCCACACAGACAGTGACCCAGGGCCGGGATTGAACCCGGATCCTCAGCATCATGAGGCAGCAATGGTAACCACTGCGCCACCGTGCCGCTGCAATCGAGCATTTTTAACCAGATTGAGTAATTCATTGAATTTAAATTCTCCCATCTGCCGTGGTGAGATTTGAAATCATGGGCCACATTCTCCGTCCTGGGACACCTGGATTGTGTTCTCCAATCGGATGGAGAATCGAGCATCGGGGGTAAATTGAGATTGGCGCCGGGCGCCGACCCGAACGCGATGCCCGACCCCCAACTGGGGACATGGGAACATGTAAATAAATGCTCATTTGCATCTATCTAGCAGTTCCAGTGCCCTATGCTCCTGCCTCCTGGAATTCTCCGGTCCCCGTGGCTGGGAATCACGTGGGTGCGGATCACTTGTGGTTTTTACCAGTATGGCCCTGAAGTGGTGGACCTCCCGATGGGCCAAGAGTATAACGGTTGTCCCCTTGGCCCACTGTGAGATCCACCACACCAGAGCCACACTGGTAGAGACCATCTGAAACCATCTAAGACCATCCCCCACCAACAATGCACTGCCTGCCCACGCCTCCTCAACCAGCAGCCCCCCCCCCCCGAGGGACCCCTGTAATAGGCAGACCCCCACAGGGACCCCTGTAATAGTGAGATCCGCAACAGGGAGCCCTGTAATAGGGAGACCCCCCACAGGGACCCCTGTAATAGGGAGACCCCCCACAGGGACCCCTGTAATAGGGAAATACCTCACAGGGACACCTGAAATAGGGGGAACTCCACAGGGACCCCGGTAATAGTGAGACTCCCCACAAGGTCCCCTGTAATAGGGAGACCCTCCACAGGGTTCTCTGTAATAGGGAGATGCCTTACAGGGACACCTGTAATAGTGAGACCCTCCACAGGGTTCCCTGTAATAGGGAGACCACCTACAGGGACCCCTGTAATAGGGAGACCTTCCACAGGAATCCCTGTAATAGGGGTAACCCCACAGGGACCCCTGTAATAGGGAGACCCTCCACAGGGATCCGTGTAATAGGGGTAACCCCACAGGGACCCCTGTAATAGGGAGACCCCCACAGGGACTCCTGTATTAGGGAGACCCTCCACAGGGATCCGTGTAATAGGAAGAAGCCCCACAGGAACCCCTGTAATAGGGGTAACCCCACAGGGACCCCTGTAATAGGGAGACCCCCACAGGGACTCCTGTATTAGGGAGACCCTCCACAGGGATCCGTGTAATAGGAAGAAGCCCCACAGGGACCCCTGTAATAGGGGGAACCCCACAGGGACCCCTTCCTAAAGGAACCCCCTCCACAGACCGTCCCCACATACAGACGCCCGACGTCCCCACACAGACACCCCTCCACTACCCCCAGAAAAGGGACCCCTGTCTGGAAGCTAGTGAGCAGTTCAGACAGGGGCAATGGGAAGCATTATAGTTGTAATACTTACCTTGCAGCTCCACGTATCCATTCCTGAAAGGATGGAAGCAGTGCCTGCGTCTGGTTCCCAAATTAGCTGAAAGCCATTCATAGCGTTCCAGTCGTGGTCTGTGATTGACAGCTTCAACAAGCCATCTGCAATGTTGATCCATTCATATCCCTTCACAGTTTAGTGGCTTATGTGGTGAAACTCCAATGTTTGTCAACGTTGTCCACATCAAAGAGATCTAAGTGCTTTCCAAGCACTAAGTGCATTCCAATCACTCAAATGTGTGATTTCATTCGCCGTGGTTAAAGCTTTTCAGTTTCTTCCTCCCAGCCTGACAGTTTCACTGAAGAAGCTCTTCCTGCAGTACATTCGCCTCAGTACCAGAGCAAGCTGGTGACAGGTCGGGAAAAAAACAAGCTTAATTTTTCTTTCAAGTACCCCAATTATTTACCCTATAGATTCAAGGGGTTCCCCAAATAATTTAATCCCAGCCTGGCAAAACCTGGAAGGAAGCAGGATAATGTCAGGATCCCAGCACAATGTACTTTTACGGGATTGAATCATGTGTGCTTGCAAACCATTCCCCCTCTACTATTCCCCTGCCATTCCCCCCCCCCCCCCCCCCCCGCCTCCTGCATCCCCCCCACGACTGCCTGAGAAAATTTCCCCTTGTATTTTCTTTATAATACTACTTCTAGAAGCTTCATGAATGTGAATCCACAGTTTCCTGAACAGCTAATAAAATTGTACTTTATTGTTACTTTATACTGCCTCTCCTTTGTCATTTTTCCAATTTAGGCAAGGATAGCCTTTATACCACTATTTTGCTTTTATACCAGTGAGGTACACAGGACATTTTCAGTGCAGGAGGGTGTCATTCACTTCTGTGATAGCATTTTGCTGAATAATTGAAAACTATCGGGGCAGCACGGTAGCATGGTTGTTAGCATAAATGCTTCACAGCTCCAGGGTCCCAGGTTCGGTTCCCGGCTGGGTCACTGTCTGTGCGGAGTCTGCACGTCTTCCCCGTGTGTGCGTGGGTTTCCTCCGGGTGCTCCGGTTTCCTCCCACAGTCCAAAGATGTGCGGGTTAGGTAGATTGGCCATGCTAAATTGCCCGTAGTGTCCTTAAAAGTAAGGTTGGGGGGGGGGGGGGGGGAGGGTGTTGGGTTACGGGTATAGGGTGGATACGTGGGGTTGAGTAGGGTGATCATTGCTCGGCACAACATCGAGGGCCGAAGGGCATGTTCTGTGCTGTACTGTTCTATGTTCTATGTTCTATCCCCACTTCCCTGCTTCTATCCCACAGACCTGTACTTTAATCTGCCTCAAATGTTTATTTATCGTACCCTTAAAAGATTCACCACCTAATCTGGAGAGGAGACAGAGAGCACAGAGTTTCACTCTATGCAGGTGACCTGATCATCTATGTATCAAAGCGACAGGAGGGACTGAAGGCAATATTGCAAATACTGAAAGAGTTTGGAACCTTCTCGGGCTACAAACTTAACCTGGGCAAAAGCGAGGCATTGCCAGTGAACCGAAAAGGGTGAGGGACAGAGCTGGAGGGGTTCCCGTTTAAAACGGCCCAGAACAGATTCCATTACCTGGGGATCCAGGCAGCCAGAGACTGGACACAGAGCCACAAGTGGAACCTGACCAGCCTGGTGGAGGAAGTAACAAAAGACCGTCAAAGGTGGGGCTCAGGTTACAGGGGTGGCCGCGGACAGAACAGTCGCCAACGTGGAAGTTGGGACATGGAGCAGAAGTGAGGATCCGCCAGGCCCCACACAGCTGGACTGTTAAACGCGAGTTGTTAATGCCATAAAGACTGGCCCAACCCTCCCACAGACCGTGTGTTCGTTCTCCCACAGGACCTGCAGCCGACGGCACCGGCCCATCCTAGGTGGCCAACCCCAACCTCCCATGAGATCACCTCGGAGGAGAGCTCTGAGGAGATCTTGGAGGAGGATGTCACCATCGATGCGTCACAGATGTCATCCCCACCCTCCACCAGCACAGGGACAGGCACTTGGTGAGCAATGGTAGTGGTCAGGCTTCTGGGGCACAATCTGGCGAGCACCACACAGTTGCCAGCATGGTGCAGCCAGAGCTGGCAGAGCCAGAGGACGCAGGGGCAGCCAGGACTTAATCCAGCTGCCCCTCTGTTCCGAGGTAAACCCCAGGGCCCTATGGGCACCGACCAGTGGCCCCCCTCCCCCCGGTTCCGGTACCCCCACCCCCAAGGTGGCCCACAACAACCGAGGCTGGACCCGCCCCCGGTTGCGCCCCCCCCCTCTCCTCCAAACAGGGGCAGCAGGCCCAGTGCACACGGCTTCTTTACCTGTGAACGAAGATGGCTACTCACATCCTCGGGTCCCCAGAGCAGCCTTCCCGCGAGGTTCACATTTTTAAAAAGGAATCGGCGCCCACGTGACCACTTGCTGGGGAGGTGGCTGAATGACAGGAGGCTGTAGGATAAGGGGTGGCTCTCGTTAATTGTATGGAAATCGGGCTTAAGTGGCGATTATTAGTTACTCGCCGTGCAATTCCGATTTCGCCGAGGGGAGTGGGCCGGTTGCTTCTAGAACTGACGCGGTTCTCATTTTTGGCCTCCCCCACTATTTACCGGCTGCCTCGTGCTCTCGCCAGCGCAACGGGGCCACTGAATCGCGCCCAACATGTTCTCCATGGCTATAATTTCCTTGCTATACTCGGGCATCCAAAACTGCATGTACTACTCTAATCGTGTCCTATCCATGAGCTGGTAAAGAATAAATCTATCAATTGTTCCTATGCTCTATTCCATTCAGAAAACTACAATTGTTACTGGTTTTTATATTGCTTTATTCTACCTGAATTCACACATTTAAGGCAACACTTACAGGTGTCTCAGTTTATCAACATCTATCATGCCTTTTCATTGAATGCATTCAAAGAACAAGAACAAAGAAAAGTACAGCACAGGAACAGGCCCTTCAGCCCTCCAAACCTGCACCAACCATGCTGCCCATCTAAACTAAAATGTTCTACACTTCCGGGGTCCATATCCCTCTATTCCCATCCTATTCATGTATTCGTCAAGATGACCCTTAAACGTCACTATCATTCCTGCTTCCACCACCTCCTCCGGCAGCGAGTTCCAGGAACCCACTACCCTGTGCAAAAATTTGCCTCGTACATCTCTAAACCTATGCCCCCAAGTAATTGACCCCTCTACCCTGGGAGAAAGCCTCTGACTATCCACTCTGTCTATGCCCCTCATAATTTTGTAGACCTCTATCAGGTCGCCCCTCAACCTTCTTTGTTCCAGTGAGAACAAACCAAGTTTATTCAACCTCTCCTCATAGCTAATGCCCTCCATACCAGGCAACATCCTGGTAAATCTCTTCTGCACCCTCTCTAAAGTCTCCACATCCTTCTGGTAGTGTGGCGACCAGAACTGAACACTATACTCCACATGTGGCCTAACTAAGGTTCTATACAGCTGCAACATGATTTGCCAATTCTTATATTCAATGCCCCGGCCAATGAAGGCAAGCATGCCGTATGCCTTCTTGACTACCTTCTCCACCTGTGTTGCCCCTTTCAGTGACCAATGGACCTGTACACCAAGAGCTCTCTCACTGTCAATACTCTTGAAGGTTCTACCATTTACTGTATATTCCCTACCTGCATTAGACCTTCCAAAATGCATCACCTCACATTTGTCCGAATTAAACTTCATCTGACATCTCGCCGCCCAAGTCTCCAAATGATCTAATTCCTGCTGTATCCTCTGACAGTCCTCATTGCTATCCGCAATTCCACCAACCTTTGTGTCGTCGGCAAACTTACTAATCAGACCAGTTACATTTTCCTCCAAATCATTTATATATACTACGAACAGCAAAGGTCCCAGCACTGATCCCTATGGAACACCACTAGTCACAGCCCTCCAATCAGAAAAGCACCCTTCCATTGCTACTCTGCCTTCTATGACCTAGCCAGTTCTGTATCCATCTTGCCAGCTCACCTCTGATCCCGTGTGACATCACCTTTTGTACCAGTCTGCCATGAGGGACCTTGTCAAAGGCCTTACTGAAGTCCATATCGACAACATCCACTGCCCTACCTGCATCAATCATCTTTGTGACCTCCTCAAAAAACTCTATCAAGTTAGTGAGACACGACCTCCCCTTCACAAAACCGTGCTGCCTCTCGCTAATAAGACCCCTTGCTTCCAAATGGGAGTATATCCTGTCTCAAAGAATCCTCTCCAATAAATTCCCTACTACTGACGTAAGGCTCACCGGCCATGTAATTCCCTAGATTATTCTTGAAACCCTTCTTAAACAAAGAAACAACATTGGCTATTCTCTAGTCCTCCGGGATATCACCTGAAGACATTGAGGATTTCTGTCAAGGCCCAGCAATTTCCTCTCTAGCCTCCTTCAGTATTCTGGGGTGGATCCCATCAGGCCCTGGGGACTTATCTTCCTTAATATTTTTCAAGATGCCCAACACCTCGTCTTTTTGGATCTCAATGTGACCCAGGCTATCTACACACCCTTCTCCAGACGCAACATCCACAAATTCCTTCTCTTTGGTGAATACTGATGCAAAGTATTCATTTAGTACCTCGCCCATTTCCTCTGGCTCCACACATAGATTCCCATGCCTGTCCTTCAGTGGGCCAACCCTTTCCCTGGCTACCCTCTTGCTTTTTATGTACGTGTAAAAAGCCTTGGGATTTTCCTTAACCCTAATTGGCAAAGACTTTTCGTGACCCCTTTTAGCTCTCCACACAGGCTTCATCTGTTCCCAGCCTCCTAGCCCTGACAAATGCCTCCTTTTTCTTTTTGACGAGGCCTACAATATCCCTCGTTATCCAAGGATCGCAAAATTTGCCGTATTTATCCTTCTTCCTCACAGGAACATGCCGGTCCTGAATTCCTTTCAACTGACATTTGAAAGCCTCCCACATGTCAGATGTTGATTTACCCTCAAATATCCTCCCCCAATCTATGTTCTTCAGTTCCCGCCTGATATTGTTATAATTAGCCTTCCCCCAATTTAGCCCATTCACCTGAGGACCACTCTTATCCTTGTCCACCAGCACTTTAAAACTTACTGAATTACGGTCACTGTTCCCGAAATGCTCCCCGACTGAAACTTCTACCACCTGGCCGGACTCATTCCCCAATACCAGGTCCAGTACAGCCCCTTCCCTAGTTGGACTATCTACATATTGTTTTAAGAAGCCCTCCTGGATTCTCCTTACAAACTCTGCCCCGTCTAAATGTGTCCAAGTCAATATTGGGGAAGTTAAAGTCTCCCATCACAACAACCCTGTTGCTTTTACACCTTTCCAAAATCTGTCTACCTATCTGCTCCTCTATCTCCCGCTGGCTGTTGGGTGTCCTGTAGTAAACCCCAACATTGTGACTGCACCCTTCTTATTCCTGACCTCTACCCATATAGCCTCGCTGTCCTCTGAGGTGTCCTCCCGCAGTACAGCTGTGATATTCTCCCTAACCAGTAGCGCAACTCCGCTACTCCTTTTACATCCCCCTCTATCCCGTTTGAAACATCTAAATCCTGGAATGTTTAGCTGCCAATCCTGTCCTTCCCTCAAGCAGGTCTCTGTAATGGCAACAACATCAAAGTTCCAAGTACTAATCCAAGCTCTAAGTTCATTTGCCTTACTGCATTCCTTATTTTCCTCCCAAAATGTACATCACACTTCTCCATCTTCACTTGATTCAGCCACATGTCCTCTTATTCTGCTGCCAGTGACCATCTGGAACATTTTACAACTCCATACTGTTTGCCAAAAGCCCCACATATGTGTCATCTCGAAATCTTGATAACATACTTGCTATGTCCAAATCCAAATCATTTGCATACCATATCGAAAATGGATCCAGTTCTGACCCCTGGGATATATCACATCCAGCTGTTCTCCCATCCAATGTTTCTTTGTTACCAACTCAGCCAACGTTCTATTAATGCTGTTCCATTTCCTCCAAAAGCATATGCCTGAAACCTTGCAGCACCTGAATGAATTATTTCTGAATATACATATACACATATCTCTACTTCATTCAATGAAGGCATTGATTATCCCACGCATTTATACATTTTCACTAATTTGATCACAAGATGCGATTTGTAAAACTTTTCCCATAACTGACATTAAGATAAGTGGTCAAAAGTTTTCTATCGGCATAACTAAGCAATCACACAACCAATCAATCAGGTTAAAGCTCTTATGTGAGTGAAGGTGGACAATTAAAGGAGGACCAGGGGCTAGTTTAGCACAGTGGGCTAAATAGCTGTCTTGTAATGCAGAATAAAGCAGCAATATGGGTTCAATTCCCGTACCAGCCTCCCTGAACAGGTGCCAGAATGTGTCAATTAGGGGCTTTTCACAGTAACTTCATTGAAGCCTACTTGTGACAATAAGTAATAAGTGATTATTATTAAATAACTAACTGGAGGAGGAGGCTACACAAAAATCCCCATTCCCAATGATTTTTTTATTTTTAAAAAATAAATTTAGAGTACCCAATTCATTTTTTCCAATAAGGGGCAATTTAGCGTGGCCAATCCACCTAGCCTGCATATCTTTTGTGCTGTGGGGGTGAACCCCATACAAACACGGGGAGAATGTGCAAACTCCACACGGACAGTGACCCAGAGCCGGGTTCGAACGTGGGACCTCGGCGCCTTGAGGCAGCAACGCTAACCACTGCGCCACCGTGCTGCCCTCCTCCTCCTCAATGATGGGGGAGTCCAGCATGTCTGTGCAAAAGACAAAGTGGAAACATCTTCCTCCAGTGGTGGCACGCGGTGGTACTGTGATTAGCACTGCTGCCACACAGCGCCAGGGACCCCGGTTCAATTCCGGCTTTGGGTGACTGTGTGGAGTTTGCACATTCTCGCTATGTCTGTGTGGGTTTCCTTCGGGTGCTCCGGTTTCCTCCCACAGTCCAAAGATGTCAGGTTACAGGGTTACGGGGATAGGGCAGAGTGGTAACGGACCTGGGTAGTGCTCTTTCAGAGGGTTAGTGCAGGCTCGATGGGCTGAATAGCCTTCTTCTACACTGTAGGGTGTCTATGATCAAGAATCTAGACTGGTGACAGCAGTGCCAAGTGGTTGATTCATCTTGGCCTCCTCCTGATGTTCCCACTCTCATTGATGCCAATCTTCAACCAATTACATTCTCCAAGCTACATCAAGAAAAGCTGAAGGTGCTGAGTACAGCAAAGGCTGGGAGCCCTGAGAACATCCCAGCTGTAGTACTGAAGACCTGTGCTCGAGAATGGACTGCATCCTTAGCCAAGCTATTCCAGTACAGCGACTACACCGGCTTCTGATATGCTGGGCCGCCACATCAGTAATGATTTGGATCATTTCAAAGCTTTTCTTCCAATGACTTGTTTTATTATCCACAACATTTACAACGTGGAAAAATGACCAGCAATATCCCGCCAACATAAAGTAGAACAAATTGAAGCTGGTCAATTAGTAGGCAGCACGGTAGTACAGTGGGACAGTGGGTAGCACTGTTGCTTCACAGCTCCAGGGTGCCAGGTCCGATTCCCAGCTTGGGTCACTGTCTGTGTGGAGTCTGTGCGTTCTCCCCATGTCTGCGTGGGTTTCCTCTGGGTGCTCCCGTTTCCTCCCAAAAGACGTGCTGTTAGGTGAATTGGATATTCTGAATTCTCCCTCTGTGTACCCGAACAGGCGCTGGAATGTGGCGACTCGGAGCTTCTCATTGCAGTGTTAATGTAAGCCTACTTGTGACAATAAAGATTATTATTATTACCGGCCCATCAGTCTACTCTCATTAATCAGCAATTTAAAAAAAAATTCATTTTCAGGATGTGGGCTTCGCTGACTAGGCCAACATTCGTTGTCCACCCCAAGTTGCCCTTGAGAAGGTGGTGGTGAGTTGCCTTCTTGATCTGCTGTTGTGCCTGAGGTGTAGGTACATCCATTGTGATGTTAGGAATGGAGTTATGGGATTCTGACCCAGCGACAGTGAACATAGAACATAGAACAGTACAGCACAGAACAGGCCCTTCGGCCCTCGATGTTGTGCCGAGCAATGATCACCCTACTCAAACCCACGTATCCACCCTATACCCGTAACCCAACAACCCCCCCCCCCCCCCCTTAACCTTACTTTTTAGGAAAATACGGGCAATTTAGCATGGCCAATCCACCTAACCCGCACATCTTTGGACTGTGGGAGGAAACCGGAGCACCCGGAGGAAACCCACGCACACACGGGGAGGACGTGCAGACTCCGTACAGACAGTGACCCAGCCGGGAATCGAATCTGGGACCCTGGAGCTGTGAAGCATTTATGCTAACCACCATGCTACCGTGCTGCCCACAAGGAACGGTGATATATTTCAAAGTCAGGGTGGTGAGAGAAACCTCCAATTGGTGGCGTTCCCAGGTATCTGCTGTCTTTGTCCTTCTAGATGGTAGTGGTCGTGGATTTAGAAGGTGCTGCTTGAGGAGCCTTAGTGAGTTCCTGCAGTGCATCTTGTGGATGGTATACACGGCTACCACTGTCCATCGGTGGTGGACGGATTGAATGTTTGTGGAAGGGGGAGCAATCAAGCGGGCTGCTTTGTCCTGAATGGTGTTGAGCTTCGTGAATGTTTTTGGAGATGCACTCATCCAGGCAAGTGGAGCGTATTCCATTACATTCCTGACTTCTGTCTTGTAGATGGTGGACAGACTTTGGGGGGTCAGGAGTTGAGATACTCGTCGCAGGATTTGTAGCCACAGAATTTATATGGCTAGTCCAGTTCAGTTTCTGGCCAAAAGTAACCCCCCGGGATGTAGATAATGGGGGACTCAGTGATGGCAAATCATTCAATGTCAAGGAGCAATGGTTTGATTCTCCCTTGTAGGAGATGGTCATTGCTCAGTACTTGTGTGGCGCCAACGTAACTTGCCACTTGTCAGCCCAAGCCTGGATATTGTCCAGGTCTTGCTGCATTTGGACATGGACTGTTTCTGTATCTGAGGAGTCATGAATGGTGCTGAGCATTGTGCAGTCATCCACAAACACCCTCACTTCTGACCTTATGATGGAAGGAAGGTCATTGATGAAGCTAGTTGGGACTTGGATGGAAGATGCTATCAAGTAGCAATAACATGCTCAGTGATGCTCACTTTGGGTTCCATCAGGGCCCGTCATTTACAGCCTTGGCCCAAAGATGGGCCAAAGGGTTGAATTGAAGAGGTGAGGTAAGAGTGACTGCCCTTGACAAGAAATTTCAAGTCAGTAGGTTTCAGAAAGAAAACCCTCCACTGTTTGAAGTCGTAGCTAGCACAGTTTAATGGAATGCTGTCCACTTGCCTGAATGAGTGCAGTTCAAACAGCTCAATAACATCAAAGCCAAAGATGCCTACTAGATCAGCACACCATCAATGCTCAGTGGCTGCAGTCAGCAACACGGCTCACTGCAGCAACTTGCCAAAGCTCTTTTGACAGCATTGTCCAAACCCACAATGTCTGCCACCCAGAACAGGAATTACAACCTGTGGATCGCAACTCCAGTGATGCCACAGGAAGTTCAAGTTTAGTCACAAGGCCCCTCTCCTCTAAGACAGCAATGACGTTTGTGGAGCATTCATTTGGATGGGTCAGTCTTGTCATTGGCTGCAAGGGATGATCACATGTGCGCAAGTGATTTTTTTTTCCTTCCATGCCAAGGAAATGAGAGGCCCAATCACAGCTCTCATAGCTAACCCCCCCAACACAGCCCCACACCCTCACACAGCTAACCCCCAACACAGCCCCACACCCCCACACAGCTAACCCCCCCAACACATCCCCACTCCCCACACAGCTAAATCCCCCACACAGCGCCACCCCCCACAGCTCTCACAGCAACCCCCCCACAGCTCAACTTCCCCAACAGCCCAACCCCCCCCACACAGCTCCACCCCCCACACAGCTAAACCCCCCACACAGACCACCCCCCCCACACAGCTCCACCCCCCCATAGCTCAGCTCCCCCTACAGCCCAACCCCCCCCCGCACAGCTCCATCTCCCCCCACACAACTCAACCCCCCCCGCACAGCTCCATCTCCCCCCACACAACTCAACGCCCCCGCACAGCTCCATCTCCCCCCACACAACTCAACCCCCCCCACACAGCTCCACCTCCCCCCACACAGCTCCATCTCCTCCCACACAGCGAACACCCTCACACAACACAACCTCCCCCACAGCTCCACACCTCCCACACAGCTCTCACAGCTAACCACCCCCACAGCTCAACTCCCCCTACAGCCCAACCCCCCCCCCCCCCCTCCCCACACAGCTCCACCTCGCCCCACACAGCTAAACCCCTCCCACAACTCAACCCACCCCCCACGGCTCCACCCCTCCCACACAGCTCCATCTCCTCCCACACAGCTCTACCCCCCATACAGCTAACCACCCCCCCACAGCTCAACCCCCCTCACAGCTCAACCACCCCCACACACTGCCCCGACCCCCCACACCACTCCACCCCCCCACACACAGCTCCACCCCCCACGGCTCCACCCCTCCCACACAGCTCTACCCCCCCATACAGCTAACCACCCCCCCCCACAGCTCAACCCCCCTCACAGCTCAACCACCCCCACACACCGCTCCACCCCCCACACCACTCCACCCCCCACACACAGCTCCACCCCCCCCAGACAGCTCTACCCCCAAAAAGGCTCTACCACCTCACATGGCTCTACCCCCCCACACAGCTAACCACTTCCCCACACCGCTCCACCCCCCACACCGCTCCACCCCCCACACCGCTCCACCCCCTCCACACACAGCTCCACCCCCCCTACACCGCTCCACCCCCCCACATCGCTCCACCCCCTCCACACCACTCCACTACCCTGATGCGCTATCAATTGCACTTAAAGACTCGAATCGGTACAAGAGAAGCTTTATTACCGTGAGATGTTTATCCTTCGACTGCAGCTGGTAGAATGGCAGCTCAGGAGAACTCATACATATTTATACTGCTCCCTGTGGGTGGAGCTAGCCAGCAGGGGCTACCGCCAAACCTGTAATACAGGTACTGCTGTACATCCCCTAATACAGGCACACACATAATTACACAGTGGTGAATCACCACATTCACCCCCTGTTAAAAATGAGTCCGGCGGGGGTGACGTGGAACTATATACATAATCCGTGAATTATTTACAGAGGGGAGGGGAAAGAATATTAAGTGTCCATCTTGCAACCTGGTGCCCGTCAGAGGTTGAGTCTGATCGGTGGTCTGACGGTTCGTTGAGAGCGACGCAGCAGTGGTGGCGACATCTGTACAGGCGGTATCAGCATCGACGGCATCGGTGCTGGCTGTGTTAGTGCTGGCCAGTGGCTGGACAACTCCGGGAGCGTGCCGAAATCTTCCATGTCCTCTAATGTGGGCAGGGGAACGAGGGATGGACCTGGTGGGGCTGATGCTGGAAGCGCCAGGGGAGGGGAAGGTGGAGCGTGGGTGGGAAGGTGTGTGGGAGTAGCATTGGCACCCGAGGGGGCCAGGTGCCTAAGCGAGACTGTATCCTGGCGGCCATCGGGGCACTCCACGTAGGCATACTGGGGGTTTGTGTGGAGCAGGCGTACCCTGTCCACCAGAGGGTCCGCCTTGTGGAGTCTGACATGCCTACGCAGTAGGACGGGCCCTGGAGCTGCGAGCCAAGTCGGGAGTGACACCCCGGCTGTAGAATTCCTAAGGAAGGTAAAAACACGTTCATGGGTGTGTTGTTGGTAGCGGTGCATAGCAGTGACCGAATGGAGTGGGGTACATCCAGGAGGACCTACTGCCAGTGAGCGGCTGGGAGGTTTCTGGACTGTAGGGCCAGCTGGACGGCCCTCCAAACCATCCCGTTCTCCCTCTCTACCTGGCCGTTTCCCCGGTGGGTTGTAGCTGGTCATCCTGCTGGAGGCGATGTCCCTGCTGAGCAGGAACTGACGCAGCTCATCGCTCATGAATGAGGATCCCCTGTCACTGTGGATATAGTCGGGGAAACCGAACAGAGCAAATATGGAATCGAGGGCCTTGATGACGGTGGCAGATGTCATCTCCGGGCATGGGATGGCGAAGGGGAACCTAGAGAATGCATCGACCACACCAAGGATTTACGTGTTGCGGTCGGTGGAGGGGAGGGGCGCTTTGAAATCCACGCTCAGGCGTTCAAAGGGGCGGGACGCTTTCACCAGGCGCGCGGTCTGGCCGGTAGAAGTGCGGCTTGCACTCCGCACAGACCTGGCAGTCTCTGGTGACTGTCCGTACTTCCTCGACGGAGTAGGGCAGATTGCGGGCTTTGACTAGGTGGTACAACCGAGTGACCCCCGGATGGCAAAGGCTGTCGTGCAGGGCACGGAGCTGGTCCACTTGTGCGCTGGCACATGTACCTCAGGAGAGGGCGTCTGGGGGCTCGTTGAGCTTGCCGGGGCGATACAGGATCTTCTAATTATAGGTGGAGAGCTCGATTCTCCACCGCAAGATTTTATCGTTTTTGATCTTGCCCCACTGCGTGTTGTTAAACATGAAGGCTACCGACCGTTGGTCAGTGAGGAGAGTGAATCTCCTGCCGGCCAGGTAATGCCTCCAGTGCCGCACCGCCTCAACGATTGCCTGGGCCCCCTTTTCAACAGACGAATGTCGAATTTCGGAGGCATGGAGGGTGCGGGAAAAGAATGCCACGGGTCTGCCTGCCTGGTTTAGAGTGGCGGCAAGGGCGACATCTGAAGCATTGTTCTCTACTTGAAAGGGCAGTGTCTCGTCTACTGCATAATCCCGGCCTTGGCTATTTCTCAGTGAATACGGGAGAAGGCATGTTGTGCCTCGGCTGTGAGGGGAAATTACGTGGACTGGATCAGTGGGCGGGCCTTGTCCGCGTATTGTGGGATCCACTGGGCGTAGTGAGAAAAGAACCCCAGGCATCGCTTGAGAGCCTTGGGGCAGTGGGGGAGGGGGTGCCCAATGAGGGGGCGCATGCAGTCGGGATCGGGCCCCAGGAGTCCGTTTTGGACTACGTAGCCGAGGATGGCTAAGCGGTTTATGCTGAATACGCACTTCTCCTAGTTATAAGTGAGGTTGAGGAGAGAAGCAGTGTGGAGAAATTTGGCAAGGTTGGCGTCATGGTCCTGCTGGTCGTGGGCGCAGATGGTGACATTGTCTAAGTACGGAAATGTGGCCCGCAGTCCGTACCGGTCAACCATTCGGTCCATTTTTCTTTGAAATACCGAGACCCCGTTAGTGACGCTGGAGGGAACCCTAAGAAATTGCTACAGTCGACCGTCCGCCTTGAAGGCAGTGTAGGGACGGTCCGATTTACGGATGGAGAGCTGGTGGTAGGCGGATTTCAGGTCAATCGTTGAGAAGACCCGGTACTGTGTAATCTGATTGACCATATCAGATATGCGAGGGAGGGGGTACGCGTCGAGCTGCATGTACCGATTGATGGTCTGACTGTAGTCCACGACCATCCTGTGTTTCTCCCCAGTTTTAACCACTACCACCTGGGCTCTCCAAGGGCTGTTGCTGGCCTCGATGATACCCTCCCGAAGCAGCCGCTGGACTTCAGACCTGATGAAGGTCTTGTCCTGGGTGCTGTACCGTCTGCTCCTGGTGGCGACGGGCTTGCAATCTGCAGTCAGATTGGCAAAGAGGGAGGGAGGGTCAAACTTGAGGGTCGTGAGGCCGCAAACGGTGAGTGGGGGTAGGGGTCCGCCGAATTTGAGGGTGAGGCTTTGGAGGTTACATTGGAAATCCAGGCCCAGTAAAAGTGTAGCACAGAGGTTGGGGAGAACGTACACGCAGAAACGGCTGAATTCAATGCCTTGTACGGTGAGGTTGACCAGACAGAAGCCCCGGATCGGGACAGAGTGGGATCTGGAGGCCAGGGAAATCCGCTGGTTGACGGGATGGACCACGAGGGAGCAGCGCCTTACCGTGTCCGGATGGATGAAGCTATCGGTGCTCCCGGAGTCTAGTAGGCAGTAGGTCGCGTGGCCGTTGATGAGCACCATCGTTGAAGCGGTAGCCAGGTTGTGAGGATGGGATTGGTCGAGCGTCATGGAGGCGAGTGGCGGGCGATCGTCCGAGGAGTCCGACGAGGAGTGGCAGCGACCCGGGTCCCGTGGTCCAGTCCCGAGGGGAGGACAAAATGGTGGCATCCGAAGTACCTGTGGGGTAGAAGATGGCGGCGCACATGTATCACACGTTGCGGGCGCGGGGCAAGATGGCAGCGACCACGCAGTGCACGTTGTGGGGGCGGGGCAAGATGGCAGCGCCCACTGGCCGCACGTGGATCTGGGGGGAAGATGGCGGCGCCCATGGTGCGCACGTTGCGGGGGCGGCGCAAGATGGCGGCGCCCACGGGCCGCACGTGGACCTGGGGGGAGAAGGTGGTGGCGCCCACTAGTCGCACGTGGCCCCGGGAGCAGAGGACGGTGGTGCCCATTGCGCATTCGGCTGAGGAAAGGGAGAGAGGTCGGGCGCGATAGCGGCAACTGCGCGGGCCTGACACACCGCTGCAAAATGGCCTTTCTTGCCACAGGATTTACAGGTCGCGGCGCGGGCCGGGTAGTGCTGGCGGGAGTGCTTCTATTGGCTGCAGAAGTAGCAGCGGGGACCCCCAGAGTGCGCGGTGTGGCGAGCAGCGCAGGCATATTGCACGGAGGCGGCCCCAGTCGGGGGGGGGGTTGGTTGCGGGGTCCACGAGGGGTAGGGTGGGTGGGCCGCGTGGAAAGCGGGGTAGGACTGTACGTTACGCGAAGCGACCATCATGGAGAGCGCTAAAGTCTTTGTTGCCGCTAGGTCGAGAGCGGCCCCTTCCAGCAGTCGTTGCCGGATGGGGTCCGATGCAATCCCCGTCACAAATGCATCACGCATGAGGAGATTGGAATGTTCCCTGGCCATGACGGCCTGGCACTCGCAGTCCCGTACTAGAGGGATTATGGCCCGTCAGAAGTCTTCAATCGACTCACCCGGTAGTTGTACACGAGTGGCGAGTACATGCCTCGCAAACAGAGTGTTCGCCGTCTGGACGTAGGTTTCTTTGAGAAGTTCCATGGCGCGTGCGTAATGCGGCGCGTCCTGTATCAGCGGGAACACGCTGGAGCTCAACATTGAGTAGAGGAGTTGAATTTTCTGAGCTTCCGACGGTGCGGGGTCCGCTGAGGTGATGTAGGCCTCGAAACAAGCCAGCCAGTGATTAAAGTCTTTTCTGGCGTTTGGCGATTGCGGATCCAGCTGCAAGTGATCAGGTTTTATTCTGATGTCCATGATGCGGAAAATCTCACGGTAATAAATTGATGCGCTATCAATTGCACTTAAAGACTCGAATCGGTACAAGAGAGGCTTTATTACCGTGAGATGTTTAACCTGCTCGAGGTGATGCCCTTGCTGAGCAGAAACTAACGCAGCTCATCACTCATGAAGGAGGATCCCCGATCGCTGTGGATGTAGGTGGGGAAACCGAACAGAGTGAAGATGCTGTGCAGGGCTTTGATTATCGTGGCAGAAGTCATATCAGGGCAAGAGATGGCGAAAGGGAACCGGGAATACTCATCAACCACGTTCAGGAAATACGTGTTGCGGTCGGTGGAGGGGAGGAGGCCTTTGAAGTCCACGCTGATGCATTCAAAGGGGTGGGAGGCCTTCACCAGGTGCGCTCTATCTGGCCGGTAGAAGTGCGGCTTGCACTCTGCGCAGACTTGGCAATCTCTGTTGACGGTATTGACCTCCTCAGTGGAGTAGGGCAGGTTGCGGACCTTGATAAAATGGAAGAACCGGATGACCCCCGTGTGGCAGAGGTCATAGTGGAGAGCCCGGAGTCGGTCCACTTGTGCGCTGGCACATGTACCGGGATAGGGCATCAGGGGGCTCGTTAGGCTTACCCGGGCGATGCAAGATCTCATAATCATAGGTGGAGAGTTCGATCCTCCACCTCAAGATCTTGTCATTTATGATCTTGCTCCGCTGTGTATGATTAAACATAAAGGCAACAGACCATTGGTCAGTGAGGAGAGTGAATCTCCTGCCAGCCAGGTAATGCCTCCAATGTCGCACAGCTTCCACAATGGCTTGGGCCTCCTTTTCGACAGAGGAGTGCCGAATTTCAGAGGCATGGAGGGTGTGGGAAAAGAAGTCCACGGGTCTGCCCGCCTGGTTCAGGATGGCAGCCAGAGCTACGTCTGATGCATCACTCTGCACCTGAAAGGGGAGGGACTCGTCGACCACGTGCATCGTGGCCTTGGCGATGTTCGCCTTGATGCGGTTGAAGGCCTGGTGGGCCTCAGCCACCAGGGGAAAAACTGTGGACTGCATGAGTGGGCGGGCCTTGTCTGCATATTTAGGGACCCATTGGGCGTAATAGGGGAAAAACCCCAGGCATCGTTTCAGGGCCTTGGGGCAGTGGGGGAGAGGGAGTTCCAGGAGGGGGTGCATGCGGTCGGGGTCGGGCCCTCGGACTCCATTTTCCACGACATAGCCAAGGATGGCTAAGCGGTTGGTGTGGAACACGCATTTCTCCGTATTGTAGGTGAGATTAAGTAGTTTGGCGGTATGGAGGAATGTTTGGAGGTTTGCGTCGTGGTCCTGCTGATCGTGGCCGCAGACGGTGACGTTATCTAGGTACGGGAAGGTGACCCGCAGTCCGTACCGGTCAACCATTCGGTCCATCTTGCTGGAAGACCGAAACCCCATTAGTGACGCCAAATGGAACCCTAAGGAATTGATAGAGGCGGCCATCTGCTTCGAACGCAGTGTATTGGCGGTCCTCCGGGCGGATGGGGGGCTGGTAGTAGGCAGACTTCAAGTATACTGTGGAAAAGACTCGATACTGCGCAATCTGATTGACCATGTCAGATATGCGTGGAAGGGGGTACGTGTCGAGCTGTGTATACCAGTTGATGGTCTGACTGTAGTCAATGACCACCCTGTGCTTCCCCCCAGCCATCTCTATCACCGCTTGAGCTCTCCAGGGGCTATTGCTGGCCTCAATGACCCCCTCCCGCAGAAGCCATTGGACCTCTGACCTGATGAAGGTCCTGTCCTGGGCACTGTACCATCTGCTCCTAGTGGCGACGGGTTTGCAGTCCTGGGTGAGGTTCGAAACAGGGAAGGTGGGTCGACCTTAAGGGTCGTGAGGCCGCAGACGGTGAGGGGGGTAGTGGTCCGCCAAATTTTAGAGTTAGGCTTTGGAGATGGCACTGAAAATCCAGGCCAAGTAACAGGGCCGCGCAGAGGTGGGGGAGGACTTAGAGCCGGAAGTTGCTGAACTCTACGCCCTGGACGGTGAGAGTCGCGACACAGTACCCCCAGATTTCAACGGAATGGGATCCGGAGGCCAGGGAGATTTTCTGGGTGGCGTGGTGTACTGGGAGGGAGCAGCGCCTTACCATAGTGGGGTGGATGAAGCTCTCGGTGCTCCTGGAGTCAAAGAGGTAGGTCGTATCGTGCCCGTTGATTTTCACCGTCGTCGTCGCGTTTGCGAGGTTGCGGGGCCGAGACTGATCCAGGGTGAAAGAGGAGAGCTGCGGAAGATGCTGGGAGGACCCGGGCTGGTCAGCGGCGGCGGAGGTAGTGGTAGGCGATGAACTGCCTGACAAGCAGGGGTCCTGAGGCGCTGCCCAAAATAGCGCCGAAGATGGCGGTGCCCACGGGGTGCAAATGGCAGGTGGTATCAAAGATGGCGGCACCCATGGGCCGCACGTGGCTTGCGAAAGGGAAAATGGCGGAACCCCTGTCTTGTTATGCTCTTGACTTAGCATAAGCTGCTTCCTTGGTGTGCACCCTGAGAAAGAAAGGTTCAGACGTGGAGATAGCTTCAACACGTTTATTAAACTATTTACAATTCTCCTACTCGGATTCGACTCTACTGTTAATCCTTCTATAGCTACTCAAACTGACGAACCAGTCTGCTACAATGCACGTGGTGGGCGTGTTATTGAATCAACCCTGTGTCTGTACCCACTGAGTGTCTCCACTGGAAAAAGGAAGATCATGTATGCTGTGTCCTTTATATATGGGTTGGTGTAATGCCCCCCTGTGGTGGTGTCACCTCTGTGTGTATCGTAAATGCCCATTGGTCGTATCCTATCTTACTGATCTATTGGTTGAATGTCTGTGTGTCATGTCTCTGGTGCTCCCTCTAGTGTCTAGCTAGTCTACGTGCATTTACATTAACCCCTTGTGTATCTACAGTGATGCATATCACCACAGCCCCTGGGTCGCATGTGGTGGGTGTAGGAATTCTGGGCCTGGAAACAGAGGCGACCGACCGTGCCTAGCAAACAGAAACGAAGTGCCCTTTCTTCCCACACCCATTGCAGGTTGCACTCCGCACTGGGCAGCGCTGCCTGGGGTGTTTGTTTTGTCCGCAAAAATTATACTTGGGCCCCCTGGAGTTGGCTGGCTGCCGCGTGGCACAGGCTTGCGGTGAGCTGGAGTCGGAAGCTGGTGGGGCCCACAATGCCCACGAGGGTGCCGCGCGGTCAGGGCCGTAGGACTGAACGTTACGGGAGGCCACTTCTAACGAATTAGCAAGCTGCCTAGTTCCCGCAAGATCGAGCATACCCCCTTCCAGTAGCCCCTGGCGGACGTATGCAGACTTCATGCCCGTGACGTAAGCGTGTCTAATTAAAGTTCGGTGTGCTGGACTGCCAAAACTGCCTGGCAGTCACAGTTCCTACTTAGGATCTGCAGAGCACGCAGGAAATCGTCCAGAGCCTCCCCAGGGAGTTGCTGTCTCGTGGCCAGGAGGTGCCTGGCGTACACTTGGTTCACAGGTCGAACTTCAGCTGTGCTATTGTTTCGGAGTAGGTGGGCGCATCCCGGATGACGGGAAAAATGTCAGGGCTCACCCGTGAATAGAAGACTTGGAGCTTCTGCGCGTCCGAGGGTTCTTCAGCGGCTGCTCTGAGGTAGCCTTTGAAGCAGGTTAGCCAGTGGTCGAAAGTGGACATGGCGTGGCTGCTTGAGGGCTCAGCTGCGGGTGATCAGGCTTGATGCGGAGATCCATCATTTAAAAAATCTTGTTCAATAAATTGATGCACCGTCAATTACCACAAGACGAGAATGGTGGAACAATCGAGGCTTTATTGAACAAGATGTTGTGCCTCCTGTAGCTGGAACCAGAATGGCAGCAGCGTCGGAGAGCACACACTTTTATACGCAGCCTGCTGGGTGGAGCCAGCAGGCAGGAATTTACCATTGCACATCTAATATACGGGCAGTACCGTATACATATAATATGTATACACGAGTAGTGACTACCACACCACCCCCCCCCCACACAGCTCCACCCCCCCACAGCTCTCACAGCTAACCCCCCCCACAGATCTCACAGCTACAGCTAACCCCCCCCACACACACAGCTCTCACAGCTACCCCCCCCACAGCTCTCACAGCTAACCCCTCCCCACAGATCTCACAGCTACAGCTAACCCCCCCCCCCACACACACAGCTCTCACAGCTACCCCCCCACAGCTCTCCAGCTAACCCCCCCCACAGCTCTCACAGCTAACTCCCCCCCCACACACACAGCTCTCACAGCTACCCCCCCCCCCCCACAGCTCTCCAGCTAACCCCCCCCACACACACAGCTCTCACAGCTACCCCCCCCCCCCACAGCTCTCACAGCTACCCCCCCACAGCTCTCCAGCTAACCCCCCCCCACAGCTCTCCAGCTAACCCCCCCCCCCACACACACAGCTCTCACAGCTACCCCCCCCACAGCTCTCCAGCTAACCCTCCCCACGCAGCTCTCACAGCTACCCCCCCCCCCCACAGCTCTCCAGCTAACCCCCCCACACACACAGCTCTCACAGCTACCCCCCCCCACAGCTCTCACAGCTACCCCCCCCACAGCTCTCACAGCTACCCCCCCCCCACACACACAGCTCTCACAGCTACCCCCCCCACAGCTCTCACAGCTACCCCCCCCCCCCCCCACAGCTCTCCAGCTAACCCCCCCCACACACACAGCTCTCACAGTTACCCCCCCCACAGCTCTCACAGCTAACCCCCCCCACACACAGCTCTCACAGCTACCCCCCCCCCCCACAGCTCTCACAGCTAACCCCCCCCACACACACAGCTCTCACAGCTACCCCCCCACAGCTCTCCAGCTAACCCCCCCCACAGCTCTCCAGCTAACCCCCCCACACACACAGCTCTCACAGCTACCCCCCCCACAGCTCTCACAGCTACCCCCCCCCCCCCACAGCTCTCACAGCTACCCCCCCCCCCACACACACAGCTCTCACAGCTACCCCCCCCCCACAGCTCTCACAGCTACCCCCCCCCCCACAGCTCTCCAGCTAACCCCCCCCACACACACAGCTCTCACAGTTACCCCCCCCACAGCTCTCACAGCTAACCCCCCCCACACACACAGCTCTCACAGCTACCCCCCCACAGCTCTCACAGCTAACCCCCCCCACACACACAGCTCTCACAGCTACCCCCCCCACAGCTCTCACAGCTACCCCCCCCACAGCTCTCACAGCTACCCCCCCCACAGCTCTCCAGCTAACCCCCCCACACACACAGCTCTCACAGCTAACCCCCCCCCCCACAGCTCTCCAGCTAACCCTCCCCACGCAGCTCTCACAGCTACCCCCCCCCCCCCACAGCTCTCCAGCTACCCCCCTCACACAGCTGTCACAGCTACCTCCCCCACACAGAGCTCTCACAGCTAGCCCCTCCCCCACAGCTCTCACAGCTTGTGGTAGTATGACTATGGGTATTACGGTACATGGGAATGTGAGCTGCCATTGGTGCAGAGGGCTCGCTGGCCATTGGCCCAGGTATCGTGTGCTTCTTACCCCGATTGGCTAAGAGGAAGGCAGCTCCGCCTGCGAGGCGGGGTATAAGAACCCGTGTCCCCCTGCATCCAGACCATTTCCTGTATGTCTGCTGCCGGGCTCACTTCTTGCTAATTAAAGACTTTCGTTTCGGACTTCACCTATGTTTCGTGTCCATTGATTGTGCATCAATTTAATTAGCAAGATTTTAAAGGATGGAGCTCCGCATCAAGCCGGAGTGCCTTCGACTCAGCCCCCACGCAGCGAATGCAACAGCCGCATTTAAGCATTGGCTGGCTTGCATCAATAGTTACCTGAGCACAGCGGAAACGTCCCGACAAGGGAGCAGAAACTGCACATCCTCCACTCGTGCATCAGCACTGCCGTGTACATGCTCATAGAGGACATGACCAACTACAACGCGGCTATGGACTTGCTCAAAGGACATTTCATACGGCCGGTGAACCAGGTCTACGCTCGGCACTTACTAGCCACGAGGCAGCAGATACCTGGTGAGTCACTGCACGATTTTTACCGTGCCCTCCTCGTGCTGGGGAGGAACTGTGGCTGCCCACAGGTGTCTGCTGCTGAGCAGACCGAACTCCTGATTCGAGACGCCTTTGTTGCAGGTATGCAGTCCTCGCAGATCCGCCAAAGACTGTTGGAGAGAGAAACTTTAAGCCTCACGGAGGATCGGGCCCTCACCTCCTCCCTAGACGTCGCGAACCGTAACGCTCGCTCGTACGCCCCCGACTGTGCGGCGGCCTTCTGAGCAGCGTGGAACTCAGCCTCTCTCTCCGCCACGGACTCGGAACCCCCCCCAGGCCTGCGCCGCAGGGCACCCCGAAAAACCCGCAGGGCCCCGCTGCTATTTCTGCGGCCAGGCGAAGCACCCCCGTCAGCGCTGCCCGGCCCGTTCTGCAACCTGCAAGGGCTGCGGGAAGAAGGGCCACTTTGTGGCTGTTTGCCAAGCAAAGGCGGTCGCTGCGGTCCCAAGCAGCGACCACGGGACTCCCATCTCGCTCTCTTCTGGGGCGCCGTGCGGCCCGCGGACCTCGCTGCCCTCAACGCCCTTGCGATCCCCGGGCGCCACCATTTTACGCCCCCGATGCCATGTGCGACCCCCGGGCGCCGCCATTTTGGATCGGCACTGAGGACCCCATGGGTGACTATTCCCTGCCTGATGACGACTCTGAATATCTGCCACGACTCGCCTCAGTCACACTGGACCAGTCTCGGCCTCGTACCCTCTCCACAGCGACCACAAGGATTCTGTTCAACGGCCACGAGACGAACTGCATGCTGGACTCTGGGAGCACAGAGAGTTTCGTCCACCCCACCACGGTAAGATGCTGCACTCGCCCTGTCTACCCGGTTAAGCAAAAAATCGCCCTGGCCTCCGGCTCTCACTCAGTGCAGATCAAGGGGTGCTGCATAGCGGACCTCACGGTCCAGGGGAGGGAGTTTAAAAATTACAAGCTATTCGTCCTCCCTCACCTCTGCGCAGCTGCACTCCTGGGGTTAGACTTCCAGTGTAACCTCCAGAGTCTAACATTCAAATTCGGCGGCCCTATGCCCCCCCCCCCCTCACTGTCTGCAGCCTCGCGACCCTCAAGGTCGATCCCCCGTCCTTATTTGCAAACCTCACCCCGGATTGAAAACCTGTCGCCACCAGGAGTCGACGGTACAGTGCCCAGGACCGGACCTTCATCAGGTCCGAGGTCAAGCGGCTTCTGAAGGAAGGGGTCATCGAGGCTAGCAACAGCCCCTGGCGAGCCCAAGTGCTGGTGGTAAAGACCGGGGAGAAGAATAGGATGGTCATAGACTCCAGTCAGACCATCAACAGGTTTACGCAGCTGGACGCGTATCCTCTCCCCCGTATTTCCGACCTAGTTAACAGGATCGCGAAATACAAAGTCTTCTCCACGGTGGACCTTAAGTCCGCCTACCACCAGCTCCCCATCCGTGCGAGTGACCGAAGGTATATCGCGTTTGAGGCAGATGGGCGCCTCTACCACTTCCTCAGGGTTCCATTCGGTGTCATAAATGGAGTCTCGGTCTTCCAACGGGAGATGGACCGAATGGTCGACAAGCATGGTTTACGGGCCACCTTCCCGTATCTCGATAATGTCACCATCTGCTGCCACGACCGGCAGGACCACGACGCCAACCTCCGGAAATTCCTCCGAACCGCAAAACTTACAATAAGGATAAGTGCGTGTTTAGCACCGACCGTCTAGCCATCCTTGGCTACGTAGTAGTAACGGAGTGATAGGCCCCGATCCCGAACGCATGTGCCCCCTGATGGAACTCCCCTCGCCAACTCCCTCAAAGCCCTCAAACGCTGCCTGGGCTTCTTCTCATATTATGCCCAATGGGTCCCCAACTACGCCGACAAAGCTCGCCCCCTCATCCAGTCCACCTCCTTTCCCCTGTCGGTGGAGGCCCGCCAGGCCTTTAGCCGCATCAAAGCGGATATCACAAAGGCCACGATGCATGCTATCGACGAGTCCCTCCCATTCCAGGTCGAGAGCGACGCGTCTGACGTAGCTCTGGCGGCCAGCCTGAACCAAGCGGGCGGATCCGTGGCCTTCTTTTCACGAACCCTCCACACTTCCGAAATCCGCCATTCCTCGGTTGAAAGGGAGGCACAGGCCATAGTCGAAGCTGTGCGATATTGGAGGCACTATCTGGCCGGCAGGAGGTTTACCCTCCTCACAGACCAACGGTCAGTAGCTTTCATGTTCGACAATGCACAGAGGGGCAAGATCAAGAGAGACAAGATCTTGCGGTGTGGGATCAAGTTGTCCACGTACAACTACGATATCTTGTATCGTCCTGGGAAGCTCAACGAGCCTTCTGAAGCCCTATCCCGCGGTACCTGCGCCAGCGCGCAGATTGACCGCCTCCGCTCCCTCCACACGGACCTCTGCCATCCAGGGGTGACCTGTTTCTACCATTTTATTAAGACCCGCAACCTGCCCGACTCCATTGAGGAAGTCAGGACCGTCACCAGGGACTGCCACGTCTGCGCCGAGTGCAAACCGCACTTCTACCGCCCCGAACGAGCGCATCTGATCAAGGCATCCCGCTCCTTTGAACATCTCAGTATAGACTTCAAGGGTCCCCTCCCCTCCAACAACCGTAACACATATTTCTTGAGTGTTATCGACGAATACTCCCGCTTCCCTTTCGCCATTCCCTGTCCCGACATGACCACAACAACCGTCATAAAGGCCCTCCTCTCCATCTTCTCCCTGTTCGGTTACCCCGCGTACATCCACAGCGACCGGGGATCCTCCTTTATGAGTGACGAACTGCGTCAATTCCTGCTCGACAGGGGCATCGCCTCTAGCAGGACGACCAGCTATAACCCCCGGGGTAAGGGTCAGGTCGAGCGGGAGAATGGCACCATTTGGAAGACCATCCTACTGACCCTACGGTCCAGAGATCCCCCTATTCCCCGTTGGCAAGAAGTCATCCCATATGCCCTGCATTCAATCCAGTCTCTCCTCTGTACTACGACTAATCAAACACCTCATGAACGTCTTCTTGTTTTCCCCAGGAAGTCGTCCTCAGGATCCCCTCTCCCGACCTGGCTGGCCACTCCCGGGCCCATCTTGCTCCGGAAGCATGTGCGGGTGCACAAGTCCGACCCGTTGGTTGAGCGAGTCCAGTTACTCCACGCCAACCCGCAGTATGCGTACGTGGAGTATCCCGACGGTCGGCAGGATACAGTCTCGCTCCGGGACCTGGCACCCGCCGGCGTGCGGCCTTCTCCTCCTACATCAACTCCCCCCACCCCAATTCCCCCCAGCGCCCCCCGCGCCACGACCCAGCGCACATGCCCCCTCTCCCCCGTTACAGCGTCTCCACCACCGGCCCGGGGTACGGAGACACATCTACGACCGACGCTCCCAGAGGCAAGGACGACCATCGGCCCGACGTCACCGGCTCCACTGCGACGGTCCTCTAGAACACCACGTGCACCCGACAGGCTGATCGTGTCCATCTGATGCAGCCATGGGACATTTTGGACTTTGTTGTTATTCTGTTGCACCTTAAGTAGTAGTAGTATTGTTTTTTTTGCCACGAGCCAGTGGGCAGCCCACCTTTCCCAATTTTTGCTGCTCATACCACCAGTCCTCGGACCCCCCCCTCCTCCCCCCTCCTCCCCCCTCCCCCCTCTCCCCCTCCCCCCCCCTCTCTCTCTCTCTCTCTCTCTCTCTCTTCCACTTACACCCCCCCGCCTTCTTTCTCCACAAGGGGTGAATGTGGTGGTATGCATGTGAGCACTGTCATTGGTGCAGAGCATGGGTTTCCCATTGGCTCTGGCTGGTCATGTGCCTCTCGTCCGATTGGCTGGGACTAGTCCTGTGACTGCTCACCATTTGGTCGAGAGGCAAGTAGACCCCGCCTCCGAGGCGGGGTATAAGTACCCAGAGTTCCCGGCGGTTGGCCTTACTCTGTAGTCGACCACCGGGCTAACAACTAGCTGATTAAAGCCACAGTTCATATCCTAATCGTGTCTTGAGTCCAATTGATGGTACATCACTAACCACCCCGCCCCCCACAGCTCTCACAGCTAACCCCCCCACAACTCTCGCAGCTAACCCCTCCCACAGCTCCACAACCCCCCCCCCCCCACCCGCAGATGGAGAACAAGTCTGTCATTCTTAATTGGACAGTGGGCCCAACAGTTGCCTCTTCATTGGTCACTGCTGTAAAGATTGCCAAGCTCCCTGCCAGCCAATTTGGGGACCTGCATTTAGTCCTCACGTTAGGATTCATCCCCATGCCAGTAATATCCTGGCACCCTTTCTAAACATTCCACTGCTCCCAACATTTACCTCTCAACCCACACCCATAAACAATATTAAATAGGAAGCACAGTGGACTGATGATCCAGAGACACAAGATGAATTCCCGCCATGGCAGGTAGGAAATTTAAATTCAATTCATTCAATAAATCTGCAGCATAAAGCTGCCGCAGTAATGGTGACTATGAAACTAGCAGATTGTCGCAAAAAAGCCATCTGGTTCAGGGAAGGAAATCTGCCAACTTTCCTCACCCAGCAACGTAGTGGATTCTCAGCTGTCCTCTGATACGGATCAGTCAGGCTTTCGGTTAAGTTCAAGAAGGCTGCTCAAAGGCAATTTGGGATGGGAAATAAATGCTGGTCTTTTTTGAGGGACTTTGCCGTGGCTGGTCTGTCTGCCAGTTCCCACAATGCATCAGAGACTTTCAATGGATGTCAAGCACTTTGCCTTGAGGTTGTGAAAAGCACGGTATCAATGCAAATCGTTTTGTCTGGATGCCCTACTCGTCTTCATTTATCACTTAGAATTTGGGCAGGTTGAGGCTTCCTTCCTCTGTTGGAATAACGTACACAGGTGAGCGACTGAGCAAAGGCACCGCAAATAAAACCAGCAAATTCTGGGAATATTCAAGCGGTCTGGCAGCATGGGCGCAAAGGGAAACGGCGATAACGGTTCCCGTGCAATATGAGCATCCTTCAGGACATATTCTTCATATTTGACTCATGGTCTTTCTCCTCAGATGCTCCAGGACCTGCTCAGCACATTCAGCACCTCCAGTTTACATTTCGAATTTCCAGCAACCGCAGTATTTTGCTTTGAAGAAAGGCGCTGCAAAACCCGCTCACAAATATTTCTCACATCTGAATGCACTTTTTGGGATAATTAAAAGTTATTGCAATTACAACTGTTATTACATGCCACTCTAATTGGTGTAAAACTTTCATCTGCAATATTTTGCCCTCTTCGTGGTGGCCTGTAAGTCCCTTCCAGTTAATGTGAATGAGCTCTTGTGATTTCTTAGCTCAATCCAAAGGGATCCTGTAAAGACAATTTTACTATTTAAATCCATACCCTCTAGTGCTATGAAATTGCCTCTAATTATTAACTATATCCTCCTTCATTTCTTTCCTCCCTATCCCTCCAGGAATATTTAATTGCCAATCCTGAACCAACTGCAGCCATGTCTCATTTACTGCTCCGGTGTCAAGATTTTAATCAATGACTCCAGCTCCCTAATTTTGTGTCTTACACGCTGTGCATTAATTTACATACATTTTCATCTGGATTTACTGGATTGCTGGTTTTTCCGTGCAACTTGATTTCATTTTTACTATTCCATTTAACCTCATTTAGCATAGGTTCTTATTTTATTTTCCAACTCGCCTATTCTACTCTTCGCAACATTGGAAGAGGAGGAGGCCATTTATACCCTCAAGCCCCATGACTGATCTGTGACTTAACTCCATCTCCATCCACCTTTACCTCATATCGCTAAATACCTTTGGGTAGCAAAACTCTTTGACAATTTCAGATTTAAAATACAACAATTGATCGAGCATCAATTGCCATTTGTCAAAGAGAGTTCCAAACTTCAACCTCCTTTTTTGTTTTGCAATATTTCCTTATTTAATTTCCATTATGTGCTGCATAAACAAGTAGTAAAGGAGTTGAAGGAGTAGAGGCAATGGGATAGAAATTGGTCTCAGTTCATTTTCGAGTGAAGAATAGTTGGAGGCACCAAGCATGGCGCGGAAACCTGAGGCTCTCATGAGATCATAAGAAATAGGGGCAGGAGTAGGCTATTTGGCCTCTCGAACCTGTTCCGTCATTCAATACGATCATAGTTGATGTGGCTGCGGTCTTAACTCCACTTTCCTGTGGGTCCCCCGTTACCCTTGCAGTTCAAAAATGTGTCTAACCCGGCCTTGAATATATTCAATGACCCAGCCTAAACTGCTCTCTGGCAAATTCCAAATATTAATGACTCCCATCAGGGAAGAAATTCCTCCTTATCCCTGTCTGAAATGGATGACTCCTTACTTTGAAACTGTGCCCCTTAGAATCTCCACGTGGAAAAACATCCCCTCAGCGACGACCCTGTTTCACCCTCTCAGAATCATATACGTTTCAATAAGATCACATCATAGAATCCCTACGGTGCAGAAGGAGGCCATTCGGCCCATCGAGTCTCTGCTGACACACCTAGGCCCAATTTCCGCTCTAGCCCTATCTCCACCCAACCGTTGGACACTAAGAGGCAATTTCACATGGCCAATCCATCTAACCTGCGCATCTTTGGACTGTGGGAGGAAATCGGAGCACCCGGAGGAAACCCACGCAGGCATGGGGCAAAAGTGCAAACTCCACACAATCAATCATGCAAGGTCGCAATCGAGCCTGGATTGCTGTGTGGCAGCAGTACTAACCACCGTGCCTCCCAATGAGTATAGACTCAACATGTTTAACCTTTCCTCATCAGACAATCTCAGGAATCAACCCAGCGAACCTTCTCTGAACTGTCACCAATGTAAGTATCTCCCTCCTTAAATAAGGAAACCAAAACCACATGCAGTACTCCAGGTGTAATCTCACCAATGCCCTGAACAGCCATAGCAAGGGTACACCAATTTTCTACACCGTCCTCCTTTGTAATAAATGCCAGCATTCAATTTGTCTTTATGATTACTTGCTATACCTGCACGCTAACTTTTTGTGATTCATCGAAAGGGACACACAGATCCTTTTATATCTCAGCATTCTGCAGCCTCTCTACATTTGAAGAATATTCTGCATTTCTCTTCTCCCCACTGAAGTGGACAATATCTCACTTGCCCACATTATACTACATCCATCAAATTCTTCCCACTCACTTAACCTATCTCTATTGCTTTGCAGGCTCATCGTTATCTCCTGACCACTTGCTTTACTACTTATCTTTCTGTCATCAGAAAATTTGGCTACAGCACAGTAGGTCCCTTCGACCGAGTCATTCATATAAATTGTACAGACTTGTACACCGATCCCTATGGAACCCCACGAGTCAGTTTACAGACCTGAAAATGACCCATTTATCCCAACTCTGTTTCCTGTCAATTAGTCAATCACCTACTCATCCTAATACCTTCTGCAGTAACCTTTTACATGCCACCTTATCAAATGCCTTGTGGGAACTGATGTGTTGGGTATGCTGGGTCTGCGAGGACTGCGTTTACCAGAGCAGTGCAAGAGACAGGCTACCAACACTTGTAGAAGTACAACTCTATTTTATTGAACTATGAGCTGTTAAACATAATTGCACTGTGTGGGTTGACACTATGTTGAGTTGACTGGAGACCTGAGGCTAACCTGACCAGACTATCTTACTACCACATGGTGGATGTTCTAGTTGCTGCTCACGGGCTCTGGCTGTCTCACAGGCTGCATCCCAAGAGAGCGGGAAAACTAATGCCCTCTGGCTTTATAGTGGCCGTGTCCTGTCTGGTGATTGGCTGCTGTGTTCTGTGTGTTGATTGGTCATTCTGTGTGTCAGTCAGTGTCTGTCTATGCACCACTTGTGTGTATATTATGACATCTCCCCCTTTTGAAAAAAAAATGTACATATGGCAATAAATAGTGTGGTATGTGAATGTGCTTGACTATATACAGAGTATGTGAGCATATTTACATGACCATGATCCTGAATATGTACAAAAATCCTAACGTATTTACACGGGAAGGTATCTAGTGCAGATAGAGTGCATGTAACAAAACATGGAATATAAATAACAATATGTACAAACAAGCAAACGAAGGACCAAGGTAACGGAACAATCAGTTCATAAATTCAGTCTCTGTGGTGGGCAACGTATTCTGGTTGACCGCCTCAAGGGTGGGTCGGGGGCCGCCTGCTCTGGAATGAGCGGGGCTGTATCAGCCGCAGAGGGTGGCAACAGAAGAGGTAGATTGGCGAGCTCTTATAAGGGTATGTCCTGAGGGCGAAGCAGGGCATCACGTTCTGGTGGCAAGCGTGGAAGCAGCCACAGTGCCCGTCTATTACGCCAAAGAAAAGAGCCATCCTGCATACGAACCAGAAATGATCTGGGGGCCACTTGCTTGATCGCCACAGCTGTGGCAGACCAGCCACCTTCAGGGAGCTGAACACGAACCTGGTCATCAGGGACGAGAGCAGGGAGATCCGTGGCATGGGCGCCATACGCCGACTTGTGTTGGGCCCGAGACTGTTGCATTCTTTGCAGGACAGGAAAGTTGTCAAGGTCTGGGACGTGTATTGCAGGCACCGCTGTCCGTAATGTGCGGTTCATTAATAATTGTGCGGGGGACAGGCCAGCGGACAAAGGAGTCGACCTATAGGCTAGTAGTGCGAGGTAAAAGTCGGATCCTGCATCATCCGCTTTGCACAGGAGTCGTTTGACAATGTGTACCCCCTTTTCAGCTTTGCCATTTGACTGGGGGTAGTGGGGACTTGAGGTGACGTGCGTGAAATTATACCGCCGGGCAAACTTGGTCCACTCCTGACTGGCAAAACATGGGCCATTATCGGACATGACCGTGAGTGGAATGCCATGACGAGCAAAAGTCTCCTTGCACGCACGGATGACCGCTGCCGATGTGAGGTCATGCAGCCTAACGACCTCTGTGTAGTTAGAGAAGTAATCCACAATGAGGACATAATCCCAGCCTTGTGCGTGGAAGAGTTCAATGCCAACCTTGGTCCATGGGGACGACACCAATTCATGTGGCTGCAAGGTCTCTTTTGGCTGAGCCGGCTGGAACTGTTGGCATGTTGGGCAGTTTAAAATAGTGTTGGCGATGTCCTGGTTGATGCCAGGCCAGTACACTGCCTCACGGGCCCGCCGGCGGCACTTCTCCACCCCCAAGTGACCCTCATGGAGCTGCTCAAGGACGAGCTCCCGCATGCTTTGCGGAATGACGATCCTGTCCAACTTCAACAGAATTCCATCTACCACTGCCAGGTCATCTTTAGTGTTGTAGAATTGCGGACATTGGCCTTTGAGCCATCCGTCTTTAAGATGGCGCATGACTCGTTGGAGCAGAGGATCCTTGGCTGCTTCACGACGAATCTGGATAACTCATTCGTCAGTGGCGGGCAAGTTAGATGCGCAGAACTCAACATGGGCATCAATTTGGCAAACAAAGCCCGACTGCTCACATGGCGTAGTGACGGAGCGGGAGAGTGCATCGGCCACGATGAGCTCCTTGCCCGGGGTGTAGACCAGTTTGAAGTCATACTGCCTGAGTTTAAGGAGGATACGTTGCAGGCGCGGCGTCATATCGTTGAGGTCCTTCTGTATAATGTGGACCAGTGGCCTGTGGTCCGTTTCGACCGTAAATCTGGGGAGTCCATATATGTAGTCATGGAATTTGACAATTCCCGTGAGGAGGTCCAGGCACTCTTTCTCGATTTGAGCATAGCATTGCTCAGTGGTCATCATTGCGTGCGATGCATATGCGACTGGAGCCCATGAGAAGGAGTCGTCGCTTTGGAGGAGCACTGCTCCAATGCCAGACTGGCTCGCATCAGTGTAGATCTTTGTCTCCTTGGCAGGGTCGAAGAATGCCAATACCGGGGCCTTGGTGAGTTTCGCCCTGAGTTCACGCCACCCTTGCTCATGAGCGGGGAGCCACTGGAAGTCGGTGGTTTTCTTCACAAGATTGCGGAGAGCTGTGGTGTGAGATGCGAGGTTGGGGATAAACTTCCCAAGGAAGTTGACCATTCCCAGGAAGTGGAGGACCGCCTTCTTGTCCCCAGGAAGTTGACCATCCCCAGGAAGCGGAGGACCGCCTTCTTGTCCTCCGGTGTCTTCATGGCATTGATCGCCGACACCTTGTCTGCATCCGGCTGCACACCAAACTGTGATATGTGGTCGCCGAGGTACTTTATTTCTGTTTGACCAAAGGAGCATTTGGCTCTGTTGAGGCGGAGGCCATGCTCATGGATTCTCCAGAACGCGCGTTGGAGTCGATCGATGTGTTCCTGCGGAGTGGTGGACCAGACAATGATGTTGTCTACGTACACCCGCACCCCCTCGATGCCCTCCATCGTTTGCTCCATTATTCGGTGGAACACCTCCGAGGCAGAGATGATGCCAAACGGCATCCGATTGTAACAATACCGGCCACATGGGGTGTTAAAGGTGCAGAGCTTCTGACTGGATGCGTCAAGTTGTATCTGCCAGAACCCCTTGGAGGCGTCCAACTTTGTGAAAATTTGGCGCGAGCCATCTCGCAGGTGAGCTCTTCGCGCTTTGGGATAGGGTAGTGTTCTCTCATGATGTTACGGTTCAAATATTTGGGGTCAATGCAAATGCGTACTTCCCCTGATGGTTTCTTAACACACACCATGGAGCTGACCTAGTCGGTGGGTTCCATTACCTTAGAAATGACGCCCTGGTCATGGAGGTCCTGCAGCTGCTGCTTGAGGCGGTCCTTAAGGGGCGCCGGCACCCGGCGGGGTGCATGAACCACAGGCGTGGCATTTGGTTTTAAAAGAATTTTGTACATATTTGGGAGTGTGACAACACCCTCGAAGACCCCGTGGTATCGATTAATGATGTCCTTCAGGTGTGTCTGAAAGTCGGCGTCTGGCGAGGCTGATGCCTCAGGGGTCGACATGGAGTGAACCCTTTGGACGAGATTCAGGATCTTGCACGCCTGAGCACCGAGCAGGGAAGCTTTGGTGGACCCTACAATCTCGAAGTGCAGGGTGGCCTTTAAGGAACAGTGCAACACCACAAGCTGGCATGAGCCACTGGCAGCAATGGCATTGCCATTGTAGTCAAGAAGCTGGCAGGTGGATGGAAGGATGGTCGGCTTGACGTGGAGGCTGTCCAGGTCAGACTGCGAAATGAGG
The DNA here is from genome assembly GCF_902713615.1 of Scyliorhinus canicula. Taxonomy (NCBI): domain Eukaryota; kingdom Metazoa; phylum Chordata; class Chondrichthyes; order Carcharhiniformes; family Scyliorhinidae; genus Scyliorhinus; species Scyliorhinus canicula. The sequence continues at coordinate 158,154,936 of NC_052155.1, read as the reverse complement.
TTGACTAAAGCACCGGTGTCCAGCCTGAATAGGATGCGAGATTTGTTGACCGTAAGGGTGGCACACCACTCGTCGTCTGGATCAATGCTCATCACTGTGAAGGGCTTGGCCTTTTTTATGGTATGCTTGGTGATGATGCCCACCCGGAATGGGGATTTGAGATCCTCGGTATCAGGGTCTGGAACCATGTCGGAGTCAGAATCTGTAACTGGTTGTTGAACGGACCGGGCAGTCCTGCGCTGCTGGTGGGAGTGACGGGAGGCAGGTGTTTGAGCAGACCTGCACAGGGCTGCGTAGTGCCCAAGCTTGCCACACTGGAGACAGCGTCGAGATTTCACAGGACATTGCCGCTTTAAGTGGGAGGAGCCACAGTTGTTGCACGTCGTGACGTCAGAACGCTCCGTGCGCCACCGCGCATGCGCGGTGTGGTGCATGTTGTGCGCACATGCGCAGTTCAGTCTTCGGCCTCGCCGTCCCCTCGGTCGTTGCACGCATGCGCAGGAGCCCGGGAAAAGCGCATGAATGGCTGCCCTCATCCAGTCTCAGGCCCTGGTGCTGTTTTACGGCCTGCACACGCTCCGCATCGTGGGGGCCTTGCCGCGCCGTCTCTGCCGCTTGAATGTGCGAGTACCGGTTAGTAGCGTGCTCATGCAGAACGCAGGTTTCGATGGCTATAGCGAGGGTGAGCTGTTTCACTTTAAGGAGCTGCTGGCGTAGGGGGTCCGAGTGTACTCCGAAAATGAGCTGGTCACGGATCATGGAGTCGGAGGTGGAGCCATAATTACAGGATTGCGCGAGGATGCGAAGATGGGTTAGGAAAGATTGAAAATGTTCATCCTTACCCTGCAGACGCTGTTGAAACACGTAGCGTTCAAAACTCTCATTGACTTCGAAGTCACAGTGGCTGTCGAACTTGAGCAGGACTGTTTTGAACTTGGACTTGTCCTCACCTTCAGCAAATGTGAGGGAGATAAAAATGTGGATGGCGTGGTCCCCGTCCGTGGAGAGAAAGAGAGCAATCTTTCTGGCATCTGACGCGGCTTCAAGGTGGGTGGCTTCGAGGTACAGCTGAAACCTCTGCTTAAAAATCTTCCAGTTGGCACCGAGTTTGCCGGCGATGCGGAGCGGCGGGGGAGGGCGAACGCTGTCCATACTACCGGATGGCTGATTGCTGGTGAAAGGCAGACTATCTCAGGGTAGGTCCATCAAACTCTAACATCATGCACTGGTAACATGATGTGTTAGGTATGCTGGGTCTGCGAGGACTGTTTTTACCAGAGCAGTGAGAGAGACAGGCTACCAACACTTGTAGAAGTACAACTCTATTTTGTTGAACTATGAGCTGTTAAACATACTTGCACTGTGGGTTGACACTATGTTAGGTTGACTGGAGACCTGAGGCTAACCTGACCAGACTATACTGCTACCACATGGTGGATGTTCGTGTTGCTGATCACGGACTCTGGCTGTCTCAGAGGCTGCATCCCAAGAGAGCGGGAAAACTAGTGCCCTCTGGCTTTATAGTGGCCGTGTCGTGTCTGGTGATTGGCTGCTGTGTTTTGTGTGTTGATTGGTCATTCAGTGTGTCAGTCAGTGTCTGTCTATGCACCATTATATACTTGTGTGTATATTATGACAGGAACCAAATACACAACATTTACTGGTCCCCCTTTATCCATCCTGCCCGTTACATCCTGAGGAAACCCGAATAAATTTGTCAAACACAATTCCCTTTATGAAGCCACAATGACTCCTCTTGATTGTATTATGATTTTCTAAATGTCTTTCTAATACTTGCCTAATAATGGATTCTAGTATTTTCCCAATGACAGATGGTAGGCTAACTGACCTACAGTTTCCTGCTTTCTGTCTGGCCCTCCTTTCATGAACAGAGGTGTTACATTTATGGTTTTCCAATTGGCTGGAACTTTATGGCTTCTGGTGCTCCTGGCAGATGGAACACTGCTGGGCCAATGGGTTGACATCATTGTCTAACCCTGGCCACCAGACGTACCTTCTCAGCAGCATCGTCATTTTGGACACTCCGGAATGTCCGTTGTGAAGGTCCTTCAACACGCTCGCTTGTTCCCTCACCGGGAGAACAACCCTCATGCCCCACAGGACGACACCATCGTCCAATCTCATGGCCAGCTCTGACAATTTTGAGGAGAAAGCCTTTAACTCCTCTGGTAGCTGTCACTGCTGCCCAAAATATAGCACTAGATGCAGCACTTTTGCAAGCACAGGGTCGGTCTGCATCCAGTTGTGAACACATGAGGTACTGACGGGCAAGGAGTCCATAACGTTCTGGGCAGCAACGGGGTGAACAAGCAGACTCTGCACAGAGAGTATTCTGTACGTGTGGCAGGTGGAGATCATTATGCCATATAATATTTGGTCAATATTTGATCCTGTTCATTTATCTAAACTGAGGCCTACATCTATTAAAATGATCCGCACAACTCTACCTATTCACACACACCAGTATATTAAGCAAAGTAATTCAATGTAACATTTAATTTATAGACCATTATAAAGGTGGTGACCTTTTTTAGCAGGTGCATTCAGGTTTTTAATTAAAGTTATATCAAGCATATTCAAGTTTATGAGAAGGTTTAAATACATGAAAAATATGTTCCTTTGATTTCCTGAGAGTTAAGTCCTTTAAACCAATACCGTCTCTTTTAAGACATAGACTCATCCATGCACTCCAATATGTTTATCGAAAAATGGATCACCTTCTTGCTGTACCTAGTCGTATGACAAATCTGCATGGTGGCATTAGCTCCCTTGTTACATTGCTGAAAGTACAATGTGCCCATTTTGACATTAATGATGATCTTAGCTGGTAGCTTTTAGATCAACTTTGTAACAGAAAGGTCCATTTTATAATCGCTGATTCATGTAGATACTAATCAAATTTAAGCTATAACAAGGTATTGTCTTAAAAGTTCGCACTGATTCTTGGAGTCTAAAATAGGGATGTGTCTGGCTGTGGTTCCCTTACACTGGCCAATAAGAGTAAGGTGGGATTGTTTGCCTTTGTCCCAGTCACATATAGGATGTAACTTGTGACTTTGACAAGAGTAATTTTGCTATCGTGGCAGAAACTAATTGGAGGGATTCAAACACGGAGTTCCAGGAAAGACGGGCATGGATTTGGGAGGTGACAACACATCCAAGAGCTTTGGAGAGGAGACGGAGGTCGGAGATGGAGCAGCTATGAGGAAGGCTTTGTCAAGGGTCGATTTTTTTAGGAGAGCCGTTACTACAGCAGATTTAGCGAAAAGAGGAATAGCACCTGAAGAGAAAGAACCATTAGCAATATCAGCTAACTTGGGGACCAGAAATTGGATGTCCAGCAGTAGGGTGGGGATAAGGTTGAGGGAGCAGGAAGGTGTGTATAATTGGCAAGCTGAGCTTAGCAACAGCATGTTTGGAGAAAACCTCAAGAAAGGTGCAAGTTCAGGCAAGGGGGAAACTTTAGAGAACATTTTGCCAGATGGGTCAGTGGATTGGATTGCCTTGATCCTGGTGAAAAGAAGGTTCACACACTTCTTGCACATTTTGTTGGAGGCGGGGCTGAGGGGACAGGGGGAGGCATTTTCAGTGGAGAAAAGAATTTGGGGGATTATCATTGCATTACATGAGTAGTGAGCAGTTTTAGCAGATGGGAACAACATCCAGTAGTGCCCTATGTGGATCAGCCAGATATGGGGGTGGACACTTAAACCAGTTCGCCACCATGCCTTTACAGGTCTTCATCTCTTTTTTTAAATAAATTTAGATTACCCAATTATTTTTTCCAATTAAGGGGCAATTTAGCGTGGCCAATCCACCTACTCTGCACATCTTTGGGTTGTGGGGGCGAAACCCACGCAGACACGGGGAGAATGTGCAAACTCCACACAGACATTGACCCAGAGCCGGGATCGAACCTGGGACCTCAGCGCTGTGAGGCGGTTGTGCTAACCACTAGGCCACCGTGCTGCCCAGGTCTTCATCTCTGAAGGAAGCAGAGACGAGCAAAGTACGATGGGCATGGTAAGGGTTAGACAATAAGACCATAAGACATATAGGCCGAAGTAGGCCATTTGGCCCATCGTGTCTGCTCTGCCATTCAATGAGGTCATCACTGATCTGGTATGATAATCTTCAACTCCACGTTCCTGTCCTGTTCCAATAACCCTCTTATTAAAAACCTGTCTATAGCAGTCTACAGCAGCCTTGACCATACTCAACTCAATGACCCAATTTCTACAGTCACCTATGGTAATAAATTCCACAGATTCATTACCCTCTGAAAAAAGAAATTCTTCCTTAAACTGGCAATGATGTGGAGATCTCTTCATTCACCTGAGGAAGGAGCAGTGCTCCGAAAGCTCGTGTTTGAAACAAACCTGTTGGACTTTAACCTGGCGTTGTAAGACTTCCTACTTAAATTGGCAACACCTTACTCTTTGATTATGCCGTCTGGTCCCAGACTCTCTCACAGGGGAACAACCTCTCAGCATCTACCCTGTCACGTCCCCTGTCTCAGTAAGGCCGCCTCTCATTCTTCAAAACTCTTCTGAGTATAATCCCAATCTACTTAACCTCTCCACATAAAAATATCCCTCCATACTCGGGGTCAACATAATGAACCTTCTCTGAACTGCCTCCAATACCAGTATATCTTGGGCTGGATTCTCCGACACTGAAATCGTGTTTGGCAATCGGCTGGAGAATCATAGTTCCCAATCAAATCGGGAGTACCACTTCACGCATCGCCGGCACCAGGACATTGCCTGAGGCCCGCCCCCCGATGCTTGCCTGAGGCCCGCCCCCCGATGCCCCACCCCTGATCGGCTGAGTTCCCGACAGTGTCGGTCGCGTGTGGCCTCATCCATCAGGAACTTGGCATGGCGGCTGCGGACTCAGTCCAACACCGCCACAGTCGGGGGAGGGTCGATCCATGGGCAGGGGGGACTCTATTAGGGGCTGGGGGCACTGTGGGGGGGTGGCCCGGGGCATGCAAGCCGGCCAAACGGAAGGCACTATTTCGCGGGCTGGGTCCGCGAGTAGCCTCCGTCATGTAGCACGGCACGGCCATTGCGGGCCGCCGCTGTGCACATGCTTGGCCACGGATCCGGCAATTCTCCAGGCCTTATCGACAACTAGGCCGGGTGTTCTACACTGCTGGCATGTTAGCCCCCAGCACAACGGGGAACCGTTGGCTGTTTTATGCCATTTCATCTGGCGTAAAACACCTCCGTTCCCACACCGGCATGGGGGCATAGCTCTAGAATAGGAGAATCCAGCCCATGGACCACTTACATGGACAAAAGTTGTTCTAGCAGTCAGTACCACAGCCTGAAACTATATTGTCAGCAGGTAACATTATTGGCTATCCAAGTAGTGAAATATTGAGTCAATGTGCGACAGGAGAACCTGCCATCACCACCGAAATGGATGAGGCCTAGTTGTCCTTACCTGAGGAGATACCAGTTTCAGCAGTTTCTGTGGAAAATATCCCGGCAGAAGCACCCAAGTCGGTGGAGTTACGCCGACTCTGCCGGAAAGCGGAATCCACCAGAGAAACTAAATCTACGATGGACTGGTTGAATGGGTTAAATGGTAAATTTATTGGGGACTGTATTGTTATAACTATTATCGTTACATAAAAGGACTTGGAGGGGGAAGGTTGGCTTGTCTGGGACCTTCAAGGGGCAATCAGTCAATGGGGCCATGTCACCCGGGAAAACAAATCAGGGGTCTAGGGTGTGGAATTCACCCTAGCAAACGCGGGCTTTTGCCCCAGATCGATTCCGAACACAGACTGACAGCCACGAAGCTGCAAGACTCTGTCAGATAGTATGCTGTAAATAAACGTTCATTGTTTCATACCTAGCTGGTGAGCCAAAGTTATGAAGGCCTGTTAACCCTGTTTCTCTTTCCACAGATATTGCTGGGAGCTCCCCCTGCTGAATATTCCCAACTCTTCAGTTTTTAATTGATTTCCAGCATAGACAGTATTTTGATTTTGTATTTGTGGTAGATATTTATTTAAAGACGAGGACTGAGTATCAGGACTGATTTATCCTGTGACCCCATTAGCCACACTTCTGCAGTTACTAATTTGCTCAACTGTGCATTCACCTTCATTTTTGATACCCTGCTCCCTATCAAAACCAAACTGCCCCACTCTCTCTGCCTTTATTTCAAAGGGAATGGAGTATGAAAACAGTGGAAGTCTTTCTAAAACTATGCGGGGCATGAGTTAGATCACATCTGGAATATTGTGAACAGTTTTGGTCTCCTACGCCAGACAAAATGGCACGAGATGACCACTGATTCCCCATTTTGCTGGGATCTCGCAGGCCGGCAGCATAGAGCACCCGGCTCCAGCTGCTGATACGTCCCGGAGAATTGCACACGGTGGTGGCCTGCAGCGGCCGGGCCGTGCTACTTGGCGGAGGCCACACGCGGACCCGGCCCGTGAAATAGTTCCCTCCCTTTGGCTGGCTCGCTCACACGGACCACCCCCAAAGTGCCCCCAGTGCCTAATAAAGTCCATCCTGCCCGCAGATCTGCCCTCCCCCGACTGTGGTGGCACTGGACTGAGTCCGCAGCCACCACGCCGAGTTCCCGACAAGATGGGACCACACGCAACCCATGCCGTCGGGAACTCGGCCGGTTGGGGGCGGAGCATCGGGGGCGGAGCATCGGGGGCGGGCCTCAGGCAATGCCCTGAGGCCGTCGCTATGTGGCGGGGAGTACTCTAGGAATACGCCGCTTTGGAGGGGGCGGAGCATCGCGACAGCGACGCCGCCCCCGATTTGGTTGAGAACTCTTGATTCTCCGACCGAACACCGAATGCGATTTCGCCGTTGCCGACCGGAGAATCCAGCCCCATTTGTTTCCTGACAATTCTATCCTGTACATTTGTTTCGTAGGGCAGAGGTCCTGTCTTGGCTATAACAGCTTCCAGGTACCAGCTTTGTCCGCTTCTGAAACTTCTGTCATACACAGATTCATCGATTGCAAACTGCCTGGCTGCTTTGCCTGAATCATGATATTTTTTTGTCTGACTGTTCTAATTTAACCTCTACCCTCCCCAGCAAATTCGGAAACCCAGACTTACTCTGGTCCTAAGACGCCGGCCCATCAATAATTCTACTGGCGGCACTCCTGTTGTAGAATGCGGAGTGGTCTGGTATCCTGGAAGAAATCGAGATGTTCTGGTTTCCAGAGTCGGACCCGACCACATTTTAAGACCTGCCTTGAATGTTTGGACGAATTGTTCAGCAAGTCCGATGGTCCAGATATGCTTTATCCTATCCGTGAAGGTGTAATTCAGCACTCGTGAAAACGGTTCCATTATCCAACACGATTACTTGACGTATCCCATGGGATGCAAAACACTGAAACAATTTCTCAAATATGGCATGTGATGTCATAGACCTCATTTCAAACACTTCCCCCCACTTTGAATGGGCATCTATCAGGAGCAAAAACATTGTGCCCAAAAATGGCCCCAAATAATCAATGTGGAAATGCACCCCTGGCCCATTCCCAAGGGTGCAAAGGCTGCTGTAGCAGGCAGCTTCTGTTCCAACTGACACTGATCACAGTGCTTCACTCACCTCCCAATGTCGGAATTTATACCAGGCCACCAAACAGAACTCCTGGTGAGCATCTTCATTTTTGACACACCCGGATGGACAACATGTAATCCAGCCAAGAGCAACTCCCTTCCTGGCACAGGTGCCGTCTTCACAACTTAATTAAGATGGCTTCATTTTGGCAGACACTGGCTCATTGCCCCATCCTGTTCATATTTTCTGCTTCACTTTGGACAATATCGGATCTCTGCTAGTTCACTACTTGTTTTGCTGCGCTGAAACTGGCAACGTATCCAAGAAGTTTATTGCCGTCATAATTTCCTACGGTACTCCGGTTGAAGGGTTTCTTCTAAGATACCGGATAACACCGTATCCTCAGACAATGGTATGCAACTCAGTGCATCCGCATTTATTATCTGTGATCCAGGCCTCTTATGCTAATAAGATTAATACCCAGAATCCTTGCTGATGTGATTGGCGGAATAGTCATGTCTCCTTTAAAAAGACCCAAAGGTGGCTGATGGTCTGTAACAATGGTAAAATGCCTTCCATACACATACTGGTGGAACTTCTTTAATCCACACACGACAGCCAATCCTTCTTTATCAATCGGAGAATAGTCTTTGTCGGTCTCTGAATGGATTCTGGAGACACATCCCACAGGTCTTTCAGACCCATCATCCATTGTAAGAGATAAAGCTGCACCGACGCCATAACGAGAGGCATCACAAGTTAACACCAGTTCTTTGGGCAGGTCGAAGTGCACCAATAAACAAGATGAATGTAATGATTGCTTTACCTTATTAAAAGCTTCTCTCCGAGGCATCCCCTAAAATCAAAGCCGGTGCTTCTTTAGTAACACATGTATGGGAGCCAACAATGTCAACAAATTCAGCATAAAACACCCATAATAATTCACCATTCCAAAGAAGGACTGAAGCTCAGATGTGTTTCTGGGAGCCTGTAACTCCTTTATTACTCTAACCTTATCTTCCATGTGCATTTACTTGGTAACCCAGGTAAGCCACTGCATTGGCCTGAAAAGTACATTTCACTTTTTGAGGCTAACTCTAGCCTCATGAAATCTTCGTAGCACCATTTAATCAACTGCTCCATCTGGTGCTTACTAACCTGCATCGGCCCTTCCTCCTCCACCATCTTTTCAATAACCGTATTGCCACAGGTTTCTTCCAGCTCCTTGGCCAGGTCTTTCACCTTCTTCTGCCGGGTCTGGTAACCAGCAGACATGCCACACCTCGGGGGGGAACTTCTCATCCACACCCCCAACTGTACTTTCCCGTCGACATTTCTCCTGTTTTGGGGTAAAAAGAGCTCGGTTCTACGCCTTCAAACTGGAGCTGCCCTATGTGCAACCACTCACTCCATGGCCACTACTGGAAGTCCCCAAATCTCAACATGCCTGACTCCCTCACCACCTGATTCGTCCAACTCATGCATCAGCTGCTCGCTGCAAACAAGAAGGAGCTGTTTTTAAACGCTGCCTCACCACTTACTCCCAGCCAAAACACAAGCATGGCAGCATGGAGATGGGCTCCTCGCTTTGGGGATGCCAACTTGGCCAGGCTTATCGACGCCATGGATGAGGGGCGGGACATCCTGTTCCCCCGAGGGGTTCGGAGGACCAGCAGCAGAGTCAGCAATGCCATCTGGGAAGCAGTGGCAGCTGCAATGAGTGTGGCAGCATTACCATCGTCCAATGTCAGAAGAAGACCAACGACTTCCAACGAGCTGTAAGGGTAAGTTACCACCCCTCTCTTGGCACCAGTCCTGCCGGCCACAATTCAATTTCCCAAACCCACCTCTCCATCCGCAAATCCAGTGACTGACACCTCGCACCCTCCCAGCATCTGATCTTCAAGCGCGTTCCTCAGAACACCCTGGGACGCACAAGCACAACCATTCATGTCCAGGTGCAGTGCCCACACATGCCACCTGTATAGACCCATCAAGCGTGCGGCTCATAATGCCCTCCCTTTGTCCCTGCAGGAGAAGGTAACCCATAATAAGAGGGAAATGGAGAATGGAGGTGGGGGTCGTGAGGGGTGGTGGGAATGGAGTCCCATAGATCCAAGTCCTCATCCTCTATGACGAACGGGCCCTGGAGATCGCAAGGTTGCCCGAGGAGAGAGCTGTCACCATCAGCGAGGTTGACAAGCTCAAGAGAAGTAGGGATCCCGCAACACCCCCCCCCCCCCCCCCCCCCCCCGCCCAACCACCTCGGAGGAGAGCACTGAGGAGAACGCTGAGGTGCATCAGAGCTTTCACTTCCACCTTCCACCAACGCAGAGACACACACCTCAGTGGGTGACATTAGTGAACAGGCTTCGGGGGCACTATCTGGTGAGCACCACACAGTTGCTGATGCGCATCAGATGGGTGCAGGAACATCCAAGGGAGACAGCAGTCGGAAGTCTGCTGGATCTCAGCATTCAGCTGGGCCCCAACAGATGTCAAGCCTCTGGACAAGGTTCTCCCAGAGCTGATGCACATGATAGGCCAGAGCCATGCTATTCAGAAGGAGGGGGGGGTCAGCGACATTCCAGCGGCTGCAGAGCCGATTGGAGGAGTGCAGGACATGGTGCTGACAATACACTGGCGCCGAGGCTAACACTGCTAGGGTGGTGACCGCAGTGGAAAACCTGGAACACGACGCCCACTTCTTAAGTGGTGGTGTTGAAGGCATGGCTCAGTCTGTGATGGCCATGGCTGAGGGCCTAGCTTTCATGTGCCAGTCAATGAGTGACATGATAGAATTCCCACAGTGCAGAAGGAGGCCATTCAGTCTATCAAGTCTGCACCGATCCTCTGAAAGAGCTCCTCACCTGGACCCATGCCCCCACCCCATCCTATCTCATCCCCTTAACCTAACCTCCACATCCCTGGACACTAAGGGACGATTTACAATGGCCAATCCACCTAACATGCACATCTTTGGACTGTGGGAGGAAATCAGAGCACCCGGAGGAAACCCACGCAGCCACGGGGAGAACATGCAAACTCCACACAGAAAGTCACCCAAGGCCGGAATTGAACCCGGGCTCCCTGGCGCCGTGAGGCAGCAGTGCTAACCTCTATGCCACCGTCCCAGATGCAGGCGGACATTGCCGAGGCACTCCAGAGCATAGCCTAGTCACTGAGGACCATGACTGAGGGCTTTGACACCATGGTGCAGACAATGGCGGGGGCCTCCAGGACTGGCAGTGCCAGATGACTCAGAGACCTCTGAGGCTCATTCCAGCTGCCCCTCCATCCTATGAAGTCACCCAGGGCCCGACGGGTACCATCAGGGAGGAGAAAGCATTGGAGCCAAATCCGGGGCCGTCCACTAAGGAGACACAGGTGGTCTCCGGTTCTTCGGAATTCCCCCTCCTGACAGCGGTGCATCTCAAGGGAAAGACGCTGCCTGTGACACCGATAAGTCAGCCGGACCCTTCCAGCTCCAGGACCTCCACAGGACGTCCACCAAGGGCGTCAAATGCCACAGGGTACGGAAAGCAGCAGGCTGTCTCCATCTCTGATGTCCATCCTGGGGTCACACCTAGACATAGCACTGGACCACAGAGGATCAAGAAGAGTGAGGAGCACTGAGTGGGCACTGGTGAAGTCACTATCTGTAGCCAGAGAGAATGGCGATCTGTCAGATTAATATCTTCACCATTCAACCATTTCACACCTGCTGCATGTGAAACCTCTGTCACTTTAATCTTCACAGCAGGCCTGGCTGCACCCCCACTCCCTGTCATCCCCTCCACCCCACAAACCCCTCCTCCCCTATAGTGGTCCAAGATCAAAAGCCCCCCGATGCAGACTCTGTCACGAGGATGGGTGTGAACATGCTGTCAGCAGAAAGACTTAATCAGGTCTTGAGGAGCATCAGAGCTTTCCTCACAGCGAGTGGTCATCACTTTCCTACCTTGTATAGGGACCCGTTGACAGTGCCGACACAGGCCCACCCTGGAGTGCTGTTCCTTGATGAGGGGAGGAACAGGGTGGTCAGGGAGGGGGTGATGCGATGGGAGGGGGTGTGTTGAGCTGGCAGCCTCATCCTAGGAGAATCTGGATATGATGAGGGCCTCCCTTGTCTCCTGGCATGTCGGACACTTGCCGCTGCCTGTTGTCCATCTTTCAGCTCCTCCTCGGGCCCATCCTCCAGCGCCTCCTGGCCCTCCTCCCCCTCTTCCTCAGACAAGGCTGCATGTTCCTCCTCCTCCTCATCCAGCCTGTTGCCCCGATGCTATGCCAGTTTGTGGTTGGCACTGCATATCACCACAAAGCCGGAGACCCTCTGGGGCCTGTACAGTAGAGCCCCACCACAGTGGGGGGCGCTTCAGCGGTTTAGGGTTATTTGGGGGGCCGGAGGGGTCCAGGTCGGGGATGATCTCAGGGACAAGGGAGGATGAGGGGCTTTGCATCTGCGAGGCCTTCGAGCCATCTGTAAATATTGTGGAGATGCATAACAGGGGCAACCACAACTGCTGCCTGTCTGTCCTGTCAAACACTCCCAGGTGTAGCTACTCTCCTCAAATTCAACTTCACCCCCTTTGACAGTGATCAGCCTCCAGCTTCACAGCTGAAGGCGATTTCAAAGGTGCGATAAGCCTTATTAGTTGTGAGAGCGCTTCATACTCTTGAACTCTCAAGTGCCTTCTCAAAGGAGCAGGTGCCCTGTCTGAGAAGATGATTAGTGAAGTATATGTTCGGCAAACTTTGATGCCTGAGCATTGTGCCTGTACTCTAGGAATGTCCGCACCATAGAGGCAGCTGCCAACAATCAGCAGGTCCTCACCGCTGAGGACCCTCTCGCGACCAAAAGGTAAATGTATGGATCAGTGGAGGACAGGTGAGCACCAGCTGCCTAATATTGCTGTCCGAAGTCTGGGGTCCCTAATCTGGCTGGGGGGGGGGGGGGGGGGGGGGGGGGGGTGAGTGTGCAGAGAAAGGTTTGTCAGCATAACTGGCTCACTGGATGGCACTCTGACAGAAGGTGGGACAGTCATGTTAATGGTGGGGGAGGCTTAGGGGATTTGAGGGCCCTGGGATGGAAGACCTCACTGATTATTGGTTTCCCTCTTTCTCCAATGTTTTCCAGATAAAGCAATATTTGCTGGAGTTGACCCTGCCCCCTTGTCTGTTCAACCGTATTCTATCTACATAGAGCCTTTTCTGTGCCTCTTGCAGAGGAGGTTGTTGGGGCTGGTTCTGTGCAGGCCAGGCCTTTGGATGGTCCTTTTGGCCTATGATGACGACATTCTCCTCATGTTTACAGAACCTGCTGACCTGTGGAGTATGTACAATTTCCAGGCTGTATACTCAGATTCGTCCTCTGCCAGGCTCAACTGGGCCAAGTGTTCTGGACTCCTGGTCGGTCCGCGGCAGATGGAACCCCTCCCAGAGAGACTCGGGGCTTTCACCTGGAGCAGGATCAGCCTCCTCCACTTGGGAGTCCACCTTTGCCCGGCTGAGGAATTGTGGCGCAGTCTGTCTTTCACCAGGACCTGCTCAAAGTCTGGAACATGGTCGCCTTGCGCCGCAGCTCTCCCCTGTCGGGAGTAGCAGCTGTCATCAAGGAGCTGCTCAGAAATCTGCACTTCCACCAACGTCATTTTGGGTGGCTGGCGGAGTGGAGGGCTGTGGCTGTCGGGGTGACCAGGATCGGGGATGTGCTGGGTGGCGGGGGATTGGGCTGGATGACACCCCACGAATTGGTACATCATGCAGCAGCGGATGTCCACCCCGCAACCAATGCCATCCATGACCGCAAAATAGTCATGCCCGAACCCGATGGCAGTCTTGGTCTCGGGGAGGCCCAGCTGTGCGGCGAACATCATCTCAGCGGACCCCAGCTCGGGCAGAATTTCACATTGGCCCAAACCCCCACTTGCGAGCCGGACCCCCTCAGCCGTAGCCACCTCACGGGAATGCCCTCCATGCCCATCCATACTGCACGGAGCGGTTTCCTGTATGAGCTGCTGCTGCTGCACACCCTCCAAGTCTTTGCCCTCGCCCGTTGCCTGGCCACACCTTGGTGCGCCTGTTTGCAGTCCAGCGGTGGAGGTCCACACTGGGAGTCCCTCCACGGAGGAGCCCGCCCCCTTAAACTCAGGAACCTGGGGTGGAGGGTGTCGCATGCAACAATCCAAAGAACCGTAGACTGCATCGGTTCACGGACTCCCAAGCTGCCTGCCTTTTTTGCGGCCTTGGAGTCTGTGGACCGTGTAAATGTAAGTTGTCATGGATTGCCTCACCATTGTAGTCTTTTGAAAAACAATTTATTACAGTTTTGTTTGCACTACAGTCCCATGTTCCTGATCTACAGACAGCTGGTGCTGAGAGGGACGAGGAACAAGGAGAACCTCCTCATGAACCTGCTCGTGGACCTGGCCAAACCTTCCATAAACAGCTCCAGGTAGCCGGCAAACCAAGGGGGGGTCATCTGACGCGACTGTCTGCCCCTCTACCGCGGCTACATTTATAACCAGGTGTTCCTGGAGAGGGAGCATCCAGTGCCACTGGCACCATCAAGCATTCCATGCCCAGTGGGCGCTGCAGGGTCTGGGGTGCTTTATCAACCCATTCAATCACATTTGTGATTTGTTTTTTGTTTAAGGCAGTTTCCCTTTAATGGGTTGCCCCATTTAATTTGTCCTTCAGTTTATTTAACTTAGTGTGATTGTTTTCCATCAAAATAGTCGGAGTCGATCCCAGGGAGGGTGCTCTCGTTGTGCTTGTCGCAGCCGAGGCCGGCAGACGCCAAAGAAGGCAGCAAGGCCACTGCAGGCTGGAGGTGGCACCATATGTGTGGTGGGCCACTGCACACCCGGCATACATGGCTACCCATCAAGCTGAGAAGGGGGCCAGAAGGGGAGGCCAGCAACAAGCCAGGGCGTACAGGATTGGTTGATCCTTCAATGAGCAGATAGACAGCATATGCCGCAGAAGATTGCATCTCAACAAAGTGACAGTGTGACACCTGTGCCTTGTCCTCACAGTACCTAGTACTGTGTGAACGGAACACCCCTCTCTACCTCCTGCGCTAAGTGCTCCGATGCTATGTCAAAGATAGTGCTGGTGATGGCAGCTGACAAGATATAGTTTGTGTTTTATATTGGTTTAATGTTTGCAATATTATATTATATTATTATATTATATTATTATTATTCTCCTGCTCCTCCTCAGTGATCACGGCCGGGATTCTCCCCTACCTGGCGGGGCGGGGGGTCCTGGAGTAGCGGAGTGGCGCCAACCACTCCAGCGACGGTCCTCCCCAAAGGTGCGGAATTCTCCACACCTTTAGGGGCTAGGCCCGCGCCTGAGTGGTTGGCACCACTCTGACTGGCGCCAAAACTGGCGCCAACGACCTTTGGCGCCGGCCGGCCGGCGTCGGGGCTGGCCGAAAGGCCTTCGCCGGTTCATGAATGCGCCGGTGCGTCAGCGGCTGCTGACATCACCACCGGCGCAAGCACAGTAGGGAGGGTCTATTCCGCCTCCGCCATGGTGTAGGCCGTGGTGGCGGCGGAAGAAAAAGAGTGCCCCCACGGCACTGGCCCGCCGGCCGATCGGTGGGCCCTGATCATGGGCCAGGCCACCGTGGGGGCACCCCCGGGGCCCGATTGCCTCGCGCCCCCCCAGGACCCCGGGGGCCCGCTCGCGCCGCCATTCCCGCCGCCACCAGAGGTGGTTGAAACCACGTCAGCGGGATTTGCCTGTCAGCGGCGGGACTTCGGCCCATCACGGGCCAGAGAATCGCCGCGGGGGGAACACTGATCGGCGTGGCGCGATTCCCGCTCCCGCCTATTCTCGGGTTGCGGAGAATTCCGGCCACAGCGGGGGCGGGATTTACACCGGCCCCGGGTGATTCTCTGCCCCTGTGGGGGGTTGGAGAATTCCGCCCCACCTCTTTCGAGAGGGAATGCAGAGAAGGTTTACCAAACTGATTCCTGGGATTGCAGGACTGATTTATGGGGACAGATTGAATCGGTTAGGATTATATTCGCTGGAGTTCAGAAGAATGAGGGGGGATCTCATAGAAACCTATAAAATTCTAACAGGACTAGACAGGGTAGATGCTGGAAGGATGTTCCCAATAGTGGGGGGTCCAGAACTAGGGGTCATAGACTAAGAATACATAGGGCTGGATTATCTGTTTCAGGGACTATGTCCCCACGCCATTGTGAAACTATGGTCTCTTGCCCCAGGAAAACTGCCATCAAAAGCCCACAGATTCACAGTTTTGCGGGGGGCTAGCAGGCAGCTGTCGTGGAGCTCGCAGCTCCAGCTGCCGATACGACCCCTGCACTTTCGGGTCAGAGGCCGCACATGCGCACAGCGGCGACCTCCAGCCGCCGCGCAGTGCTCCATGGAGGACTCAGCCCGCGGATGTGGACCCCCGAAATAGTGCCCCACATCAGCCGCTCGCCTGACCCGAACTGCCTGCACACATAGCCCTCAATCCCGAATGAGGCCCCGCTCTGCACTCCGATTGGCCCGCCCCCGACTATGGCGGCTGCGGACTGAGTCTGCAGCTGCCTCACGAGTTTCCTGAACGGCAGGACCATATTCGAGATACTCGCCGGGATTTCAGCCGGGCGGGGATGGAGAATAGCGGGGCAGACCTCAGGCAATGGCCTCAGGCGGTGGATACTCTGTGCGGTGTACTCCCCGATTATGCTGTTTTTTAGGGGGTGGAGAATCGCGGCGCCGGTCCCGATTTCGTGGGGAAAACGGATTTTCCGCCCCGCCGCCGAATGTGATTTCAGCATCGGGGTGCGGAGAATCCAGTCCAGCATTCTTAATCCTTGTTACAAGTAGATTTAATGGAATTTAACTAAATGGGAACAAATAGCCACAGCAAACGCATTTAGTCGCATGTTTCCCGGCGCTCATAGTGCCAAGAAACACAAAGCTATAAAACAGCACTCGCGTTAGATAGGGGCCCTCAGTGGGGAACGTGTGGCCGAGGTCATACATAGCCCCATTTTGTGCACAGAAGAGCTTTGCTCGCCAGAACAAACTCCAACAAACTATGGGAGGGTCCCCTGCACACACCCTCAACACCCATAGAGGGGACTCCTGGCCAGATCACCAAAGCACAAAAAATGCCAGCTTGGTTGTGCCAACCTGGCACCTACAGTGCCAGGGTACCACCCCACCCTAAGGGTGCCTCCAATCTCCTGGGAAAGCCTCACAAGTGCCATTCCATCTGAGACCAGTACTGGACAGCGCTTGCCCAAGGTCTCCAAGGTGAAGGAGATAGATCCAATGCCTCAGGTACCTCTGGAATCTGCACGTTAAAGTGAGACTAGCTGTCTTGCCTTAATATGTAAATTTGCTTAAAAGGTGATCCCGCCCAGAATTTACATTGCGATCTCGCGAGGCATTGTGAGCTGGGTGCATCCTGGGACTGGGGTCTCCCGGCCTCTATCTGCCATGCTGTGCCACAGTGAGTTGCTTTTTAGATGCAGCGTGGCCTTAAAATCGCGCCCAACGTATCCTCTGTGGAATCCCAAATTCCCCCCCACGTAGAATCCCAAATTTGCAGGAGGCCCTTCGTCCATCAGGTCTACACTGGCCCTCTGAAATAGCACTCTACCTTGGCCACTCTCCCGCCCTATCCCAGTAACCCTACCTAACCTGCCCATCTTTGGACACTGAAGGGCAATTTATCATGGCTAATCCACCTAACCTGCACATCTTTGGACTGTGGGAGGAAATCGGAGCACCTGGAAGAAACCCACGCAGACACGGGGAGAACGTGCAGACTCCGCACAGAGAGTCACCGAGGTCGGAATCGAACCTGGATGCCTGGTGTAGTGATCCCTGCCAGCGTGCTGCCCTCCTCAATCAACTCATACAGTAATACTTCAGATACCGACTACTCACCTAATATTCACTATCTCAACCCAGACAATGAAGGTCGGCATGTTCGGGAAGGTATCGCAGCTGGGCTTAATCCTGGCTTTAGCCAATGCCGACACAAAACCATTTTCCATTAGGACTTAGTGAACAAGGGCAAGAAAGCAGATTGATTGCGTTTTTTTTTCCTATTTGTCTAGATTGGGGATTTTGAGACCAACTATAGCACCTGAACCATCACCCCAGCTGAGATAGCTAACATCACACAGGCTGGGGGTTGGATCAGATCTACATGGCTCAATTCCACTCAGGCTGGTGAATTTGCCAGCAAAGGCACCAGTGAGCGAGGAACACCTGTTTCAATCAGAATAGAGGAAAGTGAGGAAGGCACCCTGCTAATGCACAGTCAGATGAATGCCCCACTTCCTGCAGTCTGTTATTTTATCTACATGACCAGTTTCAAATGCCGTCCATTTTCTATTGGATCAAATGTTGAGCTGAATGCCATATGCTTTGGTATGTACCGACTATGTTTTTGAATATAATCTATGCCACTTAAATTGAAGGAATTACTTAATACAAATACTTGATTACACTTTAAGGCTTCACGGGAATGGGACTTTTCTGTTGCAAACTGTCTTGCTTTTAATTATAATGCAGGAGATATAAATATTTATCATCATCATTATCAGTTGGAATGTTCTCCCCCCGCTCCCCCCCCCC
Source organism: Scyliorhinus canicula (assembly GCF_902713615.1). Classification (NCBI taxonomy): domain Eukaryota; kingdom Metazoa; phylum Chordata; class Chondrichthyes; order Carcharhiniformes; family Scyliorhinidae; genus Scyliorhinus; species Scyliorhinus canicula. Next base: position 158,136,736 of record NC_052155.1, on the reverse strand, counting down.
CCCCCCCAATGTTTCTTTTTATTCATTCATTTGAATTTTGCTTATAGTTTGGCACAATATTTTTGCACTTGCCTTCCGCCTTTTACATAGAAGTTGACTGTCAACCTGATTAAATGCATCATCGGGTGAAAAAGCAATAACCTTAGAGGGATTTACAATACCAATGCTTGCAGGAGAGAGCATTTTCAGGATTAGATCCTATCTTGTTGGGGGCTCTTTTAAGTTAGATTTGGCTTTGAGGGCAGCACGGCGGCGCAGTGGTTAGCACTGCTGCCTCACGGCGCCGAGGCCCCAGGTTCTCCCCCCCCCCCCCCCCCCCACCCGGCTCTGGGTCACTGTCTGTGTGGAGTTTGCACATTCTCCCCGTGTTTGCATTGGTTTCGCCCCCACACCCCAAAAAAGATGTGCAGGGTAGGTGGATTGGCCACTCTAAATTGGCCCTTAATTGGAAAAACTGAATTGGGTACACTAAATTTTTTTTTTTAGTTAGATTTGGCTTCAAACTAATAAATTAATTTGTCTTTGGGGCATCGAGTGAAAAAGTTTAGTTTTACGATATTCTTTTCATAGGCTTGAGCAGAATATGCCATTGAAGAAATGCTTTTGCAGATTGCTGATGCGTTTGTTGCTGGCGTGGTAAGTGCTGCCTGTACCGAGTTACACACACTAGAAGTCAAGGATGTTCGACTGGAGCTTGAGCGCCAATGGAATATGTGGATGCCAGGATTTGGTTCCGTTGACTTTGGGCCGTGTGGGAGGGGCCTGCACAGCTGAAGCTCCTGGATGGAGAATGGCACTGACATGTGGAGGAAGTAACGTATTGATGGACAGATCATGGGCGGGATTCTCTGTTTTGCTAGCACCCGGGGGGTTTCCCGACGACGTGGGGCTGCCCCACAATAGGAAACCCCATTGACCGGCCGGCGTAACAGAGAATCCCGCCGGCGGGTTGAGGCAGAAATGTGTCACGGCGGGGCAGAGAATCCAGCCCCATTTCTATGACAAAGTTCTGGACATTATAACACATTCTCAGGCTTATCGTCCGCTTCTGTTGAGGAACCTGCAAGGAGTGAACCTTGTTTTTTTTGTGCTAATATAGCTTTGTATTGGTACCAAGATGGAACGGTGACATTTCCTTGTTGTTTACTGGTTAGTGTAATATGTGGAATGTTACGTAATTGGTATTCAAATCCTTGTGACTGTTCACTGTTTTTACCGATAAAATATTCTCAGCTCTCAAGTGCCTCCTCTAGATTACACGTGCCATGTCTCAGCTGCCTGTCTAACCTAAAACCTTCTACATTTCCAGGGTTTGTATCTCTCTATTCCCACCCTATTCATGCATTTATCAAGATGCCCCTTAAACATCACTATCGTACTTGCTTCCACCATCTCCTTTGGCAGCGAGTTCCAGGCACCCTCTACTCTCTACATAAAAAACTTTTCTCGCACATCTCCTCAAACCTATGTGCCCTAATAATTGAAGGAAATTAATAATTGAAGCCTGAACACTTTGCCTGAACTCTAGAAGCTTCAGCACCATCGAGGCAGCTGCCACTAATCAAACACTAAAGAGCTGGGCTTCAGCACTGGGGGTGTCCTCGTGACCAAAGGGTAAGAGTGAGGATCAGGGGAGGACACCTGAACACGGCATCCCTAATGTTCCTGGCAGAGGTCTGGGGTCTAGGGACTCCTGATGTGGCCGGGAGTGATTGTGCAGAGCAAGTTTTTCAAGCGAAGCTGGCTTGCTGGCTGGGACTCTGAGAGGAGGCGGGACACGTAAGGGTGGGGGTGGCCTGGGGGTTTGAGGCTCCCGGAATGGAAGCCCGAACTGACTGTCAGTCTCTCACCTTCTCCAATTCCTTACAGATACCAAAATGGATGCTGGTGTAAGTTTTGTGGCGGCTGTCATCAAGTTGCTGGTGGAAGCCCAGGTGGCCAGTCGCCGAAGAAGGCAGCAGCGATGCCCGGGCTAGAGGCAACACCCCATGTGCAGGGAGCTGCCGCACACCCTGAAGACCCTTCCACCAATCAGGCTGAGGAGGAACCCACCAGCAATGGCTTCATTCCAGGGCTTGGGGACTTGTGCAGCGTTTCACAATCTAACCCTTGGTGCATTTGGGGGGGGGGGGGGGGGGGGGGGGGTCACGATGCGCTGTATGCTCAGGCATCAGAATTTATCACTTACAACCTGGGTGATAAGATGCCTGGGTTGCAGGATTTTTCTGCCCCAGGGCCAGGGAGGCAATCGATAGCACACATGTCACCCTGCACACACCAGGGCATCAAGTAGTGCCCTTTATTAACAGGAAGGGATTCTACTCCCTGAATGTTCAGGTTGTGCGCGACCACCACCTGTGCATCCTGTACATGTGTGAATGCTTCCCAGGCAACGTGCGTGACAGCTACATCCTGGGACACTCTGAGATGATTGGCTTCTTCAAGGACTACCCGAGGATAACGGGTTGGCTCTTGGGGTTAAGGCATACCCACTGAGGTCATGGCTGATGATGCCAGTGCAGAGGCCTGAGACCGCGGCGGAGGCCTGATATAATGAGGCCCATGCTACCACCTGTGCTGTCATTGAGAAGTGCATTGGACTGCTCAAAGTGTTGTTCCGATGCCTGGACCACTCTGGTAATGCACTGCAGTACACCCACCCAGAGGATCTCCCGCTTTGTGGTGATCTGCTGTGCCCTCCACAACCTGGCACAGCAGCAGGGTGGCATGCTGGAGGAGGAGGAGGAACATGCAGCCCCTTCTGAGGAGGAGGAGATGGACCAGGAGGAGCTGGAGGATGAGCCCGGGCATGGACTGGAGGAGGGCTTGGAGGATGGAGGACAGGCAGTGGCAAAAGTCCAACACACCCAGAGGACCAGTGAGGCCCTTATACTCACCAGATTCTCATAGGATGAGGCTATGTCCATCAGCTCAACCCCTCCCAACCATTTCCATCCTTCCCTACAATCGCCCCACCTCCCCCCATTCCCCACTGCCCCATCACACTGCCCCCTCCCCAACCACCATATTCCATTTTCCAAGGGTCTGTGTAACATTACTTCAGGGTGATGGGCCTTTGGCGGCAATGTCAGCGGGTCAATGTATAAGGCAGGAGAGTGATGATAACTCACTGTGAGTAAAGCTGTTGTATTCCTCAAGACCTGCAAAACTCTGACTCCTGCATTTCCGCTGACAGTGCACTCACACCCATCCTTTGAACAGGGTCTGCATCGGGGGCTTTTGATCTTGGACCAGTGTGCTCAGGGGGTGGGGTTTGGGGGAGGGGCAGGGGGGGAACAGGGGATGGGGATGCAGGCAGGCCTGTTATAAAGATTAACGTGACAGAGGCTTCACATGTATCAGGTGTAACATGTTTTAACAGTGAACATTTGACATTTCCATTCCCCCAGTCACAGATAGTGACCCCCCCCCCCCCTTCCCAGTGCCCACTCAGTGTTCCTCACACTTCTTGATCTTTCATGGTCTAGTGTTACATCTAGGTGTGTCCCAGGATGCACATCAGAGGTGGAGGCTCTGTGATTTCCCTACAGGATGTAGAAGAACAAATCTGCAGGGAAATCACAGAGAGAGGCAAATATTATAGACTAGTTATAATGGGGATTTTAATTATCCAAACGTAGACGGGGATAGTAGAACTGTAAAGGGCAGAGAGGGGTTCATAGGTTATGTTCAGGGAAATGTTCTGCAACAGGATGTGTCCATTCCAACAAGAAAGGGGGCATTGTTGGGCCTGGTTCTGGGAACTGAGGTGGGTCAAAGGGATCAAGTGTGAGTTGGGAATTTTTAGGAGACAGTGATCATTGTATCATCAGGTTTAGGATGATGATAGAAAAGGATTCTATGCTATCCAGAGTAAAAATAATTAAGTGGGGGAGAGCTAACTTCAATGGGCAAGAACAGAGCTGGTCCGGTTAGGCTAGAATGGAAGGTTGGTGGAAACACTGTGTAGCTGAACGATGGGCTACCTGCAGACTATTCCCTTAAGATCTCTTCCCTTAAAAGGGAAAGGTGGGTCAAACAAATCCAGAGGCCCCAAAAAGAAAAAGGAGATTGAAAGTAAAATAAGGAAGAAAAAGTGTGCTTACAACAGGGGTCAGGTGGAAATACAGTTGAGAACCAAGAGGAATATAGAAGGTTCAGAGGGGAGGGGAAAAATCTCATTAGAGAAGTGAAGAGGGATTATGAGGAAGGATTGGCAGTCAACATAATGGGGAATCCCAAAGTCTTCGATAGGCATTTAATAGTGAAAGGGTAGTAAAAGGAGGAGTCGGACCGATTAGTGACCGAAAAGGAAATTTACATCTGGAGGCTGGGGCCATGGCTGAGGTATTAAATAAATACTTTACATCCGTCTTTTCTGGGTGGCGCAGTGGCACAGTGAACTGCTGTCTCACAGCACCAGGGACCCGGGTTCGATTCTAACCTTGGGTGATTGTCTACGTGGAGTTTGTACAGTCTCTCCATGTCTGCATGGGTTTCCTCTGGGTCCTGCGGTCCCCCCCCCCCCCCCCCCCCCCCCAACAATCCAAAGATGAACAGGTTAGGTGGATTGGCCATGCTAAAAGATTGTCCCTTAGTGTCCAAAAGGTTATGTGGGGTTACGGGGATAGGGCGGGGGTCTCTTTCAGAGGGTCGGTCTGACCCGATGGGCTGAATGGCATCCTTCTACACTGTAGGGTCTGTACCCAGACCATGGCAACAGATGAGGAAACTCTGTCCCTTGAAGGATTGAAAAAATTGAATAAACTGTCGGTGCTTAAAGTTGGCAAGGCACCAGACCGGATGAGATGCATCCAAGGATATTGAAGGAAGTGAGATTGGAAATTGCAGAGGAGTTGACCATAATCTTCATCTTCTCTAGACTCAGGGGAGGTGTGGGAGGACTGGAGAATTGCAAATGTTACGCCCTTATTCAAAAAGGATTGTAAGGATAGCTCCAGCAATTACAGGCCAGTCTGTTTAGCATCAGTGGTGGGCAAACCTTAAGAAACAGTATTTCAGGAATTTTTAGTCACATGGGAAATGTGGGTTAATTAGGAAGAGCCAACATGGATTTCAAATAGCAAAATTATGTTTAACTAACTTGCTGGAGTTTTTGAGGAGGTAACAGAGAGGGTCAATGAGGGTAATGCTGTTGATATGATGTACATAGACTTTTAGAAGGCATTTGATACAGTGCCACACAGCAGACTTGTGAGAAAAATTAAAGCTCATGGAGTAAAAGGGGCACTAGCAATGTGAATAAAAAATTGGCCGAAAAATAGGAAGCAGACAATAATCGTCAAAGGGTATTTTTCAGGCTGGATGAAGGCCTGGGGTGATTATTCCCCAAGGGTTGGTTTTGGATTAATTGCTTCCTCTGATACATATTAATGATCCAGATTTTGGTGTGCAGGGGAAAGTTTCAAAGTTTGCAGATAATACAAATTAGCGTAGAACTTTAAAAGAAGATAAACAAGTTGGTGGAGAGGGCAGATCGATGGCAGATGAAGCAGAGTAGTGTGAGATGATGCATTTTGGTTGGAAGAACATTGAGAAGCAATGTGACATTAGGGAGAACATTCTTGACGTGTTGCAGGAGCAGAGGGACCTGGGTGTACATGTGCATGGATCATTAAAAGTGGCAGAACAGGTGGGGAGATCGGATAATAAAGCACATAGTATTCGAGCCTTTATTAATAGGAGCATACAGTACAAGAGCAAGGAGCTTGTACCCCGGTGCACACCAGGCCTGATGTGATGCCTCCTTCCCACCTCCTCCTTGGCCTGCGGGTGGCTGGTGTCACTGGCTGGCTCCTACTCCTCTCAGGCAGGCACCTGCTCTGCAGGGTCCTCCCCAAGCAGCTCCTGCTCGTGCAGCCTCATTGTGTCCGCCAGAACTGTGCCCTGCACCCTCGGCCCACTCCCCCTGCAGTGGGGCAGAGCCTCAGATGGGTGCACTGAGGGGTGCCAACACCTGGTGGGCCTTTGGCTGTGCTGGGCCATACACCTCTCATTGATGGGTCGGCTGGGGTCTGGGAGTTCCTGGGGGATGGCCTGGCGGGCACCCATACAGCCGGTGGTGCTCCGCCAATTTACGGGACACGACACGGTGGGCAGTCAGTATGTACGCAGCCTGATGGCCGCCTTGTGGGTCATGGCAATGGTGACCCTTGTCCCGGGGAGGGAGCATCCCGAACCCATGGCCCATCCTTGGTTGACCCTTGCATCTTCCTCCAGCCCTGGCAGGCACCCACTAGCCTGCGGCACAACTGCTAACCCACGATTGCTTCTTTGGAAATATCTCTTGCCTCCTCTCTCACCTTCAGCAGCCATGGCACCCTGTTACCATTTTTCAATACCACAAGTGAACCACAACAGCATCATTTTTGCCTGACAGAGGCGGAGCTTCGTGAGAGGTCGGAGATTACCGGTTCGGGCCCGTTAATGATATTCTAACGGCCGTTACTGTACGATTTGCATGCCCGCACTGGCGTAGGGCATGAAGCGCATCCACAACGCAATCGAGGTGCCGGAGCTTGATGTTCCATTGGATGTCCTGGATTTTCAGCTGATGCCCGATTCTCCGCCCGATCGCGATTCCGGCGTCATTGGACAGGGAATCCCGCCCATAAGATTTTTTTAAAAATTTAGAGTACCTAATTCATGTTTTCCAATTAGGCTGCAATTTAGCATGGCTAATCCACCTAGCCTGCACATTTTGGGGTTGTGGGGGCAAAACCCATGCAAACACGGGGAGAATGTGCAAACTCCATACGGACAGTGACCCAGAGCCGGGATTGAACCTGGGACCTTGGCGCCGTGAGGCAGCTGGGCTAACCCACTGCGCCGCCGTGGTGCCCTCGCCCATAAGAGTTTGAGGGGGCTTGACAGGAGAGATGCTGAGCGGAGGGATGCCCTCCTGGTGGAACCCAGAAATAGGGGGCAGCTTCAAAATAAGGGTTCTCCAATTTAAGAGGGGGAATTTATTCTCCCAGAGAGCTGTTAATCTTTGAAATTCTCTACCCCAGAGAGAAGTGGAGGCTGGGTCATTGAATGTATTCAAGGTTGAATTAGACAGATTTTTAATCGAAAAGGGAGCTAAAGGGTTATGGGGGCAGGCGGGAAATTGGAGTTGTGGCCACAATCAGATCAGCCATGAGCTTATTGAATAGCAGAGCAGGTTACAGGGGCCAAATAGCCTACTCCTGCCCCTATTTCTTATGATCTCATGAGAGCCTCAGGCTTCTGGCCCTGCCACCATGCTCGGTGCCTACAAACGTTCTTCACCCGAAAATAAATGGAGACCAATTTCTACCCCATAGCCCTCATTCACAAATGCGCACTGTCCTCCCCGTTTCAATGAAGCCAGGCCAAGTTAGAACATGAGTGACAAAACTGCCTCAACACATTACAAAACAAATAAACTAGAATGGAATCCTATGTCAGTAGAAAATCCCGGATCAATGGTGGAACAAGCAGCCATTTACACCATTTATTTGGGACTTCCACTGACCTGCCAAAATTATGAAAGGAGATTGGGATAATCGAGCGGAATTTCAAGGAACCAATGACAATATTGGTTCTGTAATTGAACTGTTTCGTTTCTATTCCACCGGGGAATCCAGTACCTTTTATTTGAAGCAGATATTATGAAGATGCAGAACTGTATTCTGTTTTGTGCGAATAGAAGTCATCTCTCATGGTTTCTGCAATCAATTTATTTTCAGGAAAGGTTCACTGCATTACTGGGGTCAAAGCGTTGCTGCTGAAGGCTGGCTGGTGAGGATGAAGATTCATATTCTGATGGATGCCCTCAGATCATACTTCATCAGTGTACGGAAAATGTATTAATACCTTAAAAGTCCAACAGATGAGAGCGGATCACAAGAGAAGGTGCTCAGAAGGAAAGCAAACACATCCAGCTAGTGTGATAAACTTATGATATAAGACAATTGCCGTGGGCAACCTGTGGCTCAACCAGTGCAAAGAAGTTAATTGAGAAGCAGATGCTTAACCCTTACACACGGTCTGTTAAAAATCCTTCAGAAAAAAAGCCACCAATTCTAAAACAATCAAATGGAAGATTTCTAATATTCTAAGTTCTCTGAATGTCTTTTATTAAAAACTTGGCAAGTTTGTGAGGGGGGTAAAATACACAGTTTTTTATTTGCGAGCTATAAAGCAAGCTCCTGCAAAAATGCAATCATTTATCATTGAATAATACTCGACCGCATTTCGGAGGAACAAGCCTTCCTGGTTTTGCTACAGCCAATAAAGCTTAATAACAGAATAAATTATGAAGAGTTTGCTGAATATTGATCTTTGACTGGCACAAAAGACAACACAGAAAAGCTGTTTAAATAGATATAGAGTTGAATAGAAATGATACAGTTGGTGTAATCGTTGGCTCCCAGAGCTGTGCAGTGACACCTCATTGTTTTTTTTTTGCGAATACAAGCCTTTTTAACATCACAATATAAACCATTATCTCTGCCAGCAAGGTATATTTAAAAAGGCAGAAAAATGTATATTTCTCAGCTCCAGGAAGATCAATAGAGGAGATACAAAGTCATGCAAATATGATAACAGCGAAATGCAGGAAATATAATTTTAATTATTTCATATCTACACATTTTGTTCCTGGAAATAATTTTTTTAAAGCACATTATATGATCACTAGACCTTGGATATGCTTGTTTAGAAATTCGGTGCATTTGATCTAATCTTGATATCAAAATATTCATGAAACACAATGATATCTCCCCAGAACAGCCCAGCACCCATTAATTTTGAAATTCAGGTAATTTATTAACACTTATCTGGAACTGTAAAATCGTTACCTCAGCATTTCTAATGTGTGCAAAACCAAAAGCACTTATTTTTACTGATTCTTGATGATTTATAATGACTGGGTACATTTAGCAGCAGTGATTCCATTATAATGTAAAGTTCCGTTTTGTTTCAAGATATTCTTGAACTCCAAGTTCTATTTGCTGCAGATATTGGGATATCTCTTCGGAGCAGAAATTTTGTAAAATGACGATTTTGTGAATCCTATTGTTTGCTGCTTGCTTGTCATTTTAAGATAACTTCATTAACCCTTTCAGTGCTTGAAGTTTGCTTTTTTTTTTAATCAAGCTCGCATAATTACTTCCGCACCTATAACCAAGATAAAATGCTTATGGTATGCACTGAACATTATTGTTAATTCTCATCCCAGTCTCCGATAATGTCGCACATGGGACTAGTGTTGTTGGTCCTTCTTAAAGTCATCCTGCTCAACTGTGGGATTATTTTGAAAGTAGCCTGGTAGAGTTTGGAGTGCCCCACAGGGGCAAAATGACTTTTTGTATGTCATCGAATGGCATCGGCTACAACCTGGCAAAACCCTATCATGTAGTGGTGTAATGATGTGAAAAGGCCATGGGACAAATCAGTAATGGCTGTGGTGCTATAGAGCTAGTTGTGCCCCTAACCAAGTTGTTCCAATAGAACACTACAACACTGGCACTTGAAGATTGCCCAACTTGTGGACAGTGCAGTCAAACAGCGTTTACTCATTAATGACCTACTCAACGATGCTTAATTGGGTTTTGCCAGTACCTCTGTGCTCCAGAGCTCTTACAATCCCCCCCGTGTCTTATGTTCTCCCCTTGTCTACGGGGTTTCCTCCAGGTGCCCTAGTTTCCTTCCACAGTTCAAAGAAGTGAGGGTTAGGCAGATTGACCATGCTAAATTGCCCTTAGTGTCCAGGGATGTACAGGTTAGGTTGTAGGGTTATGGGATAGGGTGGGGTTCACGGGAGAGTGGACAAGGGTACTGTGCTCTTTCAAAGGGCCGCTGCAGGTTCGATAGGCTGAATGGCCTCCTTCTGCACTGTAGGGATTGTATGATTCTATGAATCTTGGCCCAAATATGGACAAAATAGCTGAGACAAGACAGCATTTTCCCAAGCATGGCATCGAGGAGCCCTAGTAAAATTGAAGTCAATTGGAATCAGTGGGAAAGCTTTCCATTGGCTAGAGGCGTACCTAACACAAAAGACGATGGCGGTGGTTAGTATAGAACAGAATAGAATCACTACAGTGCTGGAGGAGACCATTCAGCCCATCGAGTCAGCAACGATCGTCCGAAAGAACACCCTTCCTTAGCCTACTCCCATACCCCATCCTCGTAAACCAGTAACCCCACCTAATCTTTTGGAGATAAAGGGGATATTTATCACGGCCAATCCACCTAACCTGCACATGGCTGGACTGCGAGAGGAAACTGGAGCATCCGGAGGGAACCCGCAGATATATGGGGAGAACGTATGAACTCCAGACAGACAGTTACACAAGCTCGAAATTCAACCCTGGTCCCTGACGCTGTGAGGCATCAGTGTTAACCACTGTGCCACCATGCTGATGTAGGAGGTTTGTCATCTCAGTCCTACAATGATGCTGCAGGAGATCCCCAGGGCTGTGTGCTCGGCTCAGCCGCCTTCCGCTGCTCTAACAATGACCTTCCTCACATATTAAGGTCATAAGTGGTGATGTTTGTTGTTCAGTTCTATTTGCAACTCCTCATAATGAAGAAGTCTGTTCCGGAATGCAGCACAAACTGGACAACATTCAAGCTTGGGTTGATAAATAGCAAGTAACATCAGACAATGCCAGGTAATGACTGTCTCTGACACTAGAGAGAGTAACAACATTGCCTTTACGTTCAACAGCATTACCCTCATTGAAGTCCCCACTGTAGTGATCTTTGTATTTAATAATACATGATTGGACTGTGTTAAGCAAGTACAGGCAAATGACCATAGGACGGCCTCACTATCAGGACCTATATGCATGTTTTCCCGCTCTTTCTTGGAGGAGTGTGTGTCAGGTTGCAGAGAGAACTGAAATAAGAAAGCTAGAGAGAAGAAGTTATTAGTTCTCAGAGTTTTAGATCAACTTATTTAATAGTTAATATTCTACAATTGTTTATGTGTTTTACTAGCTTAGTATTAAGTAAATAGAACTCACGAGATTAGTTTATGTTACTCAATGAATTACTTAATCATTACTGGAAGATTACGGCTATCATTTAACAACTCAGCTTGATTAAGAGAGTAATAAATATATTACATATCATAATACAACACCCACCACCAACATCCTGGGGTCATCTTTGACCAGAAACATAATTGGATGAATCACATAATAATAATAATCTTTTTATTGTCACAAGTAGGCTTACATTAACACTGCAATGAAGTTACTCTGAAAAGCCCCTAGTCACCATATTCGAGCACCTGTTCGTGTACACGGAGAGACAATTCAGAATTTTCAGCTGGTATGGGAATTGAACCCGTGCTGCTGGCCTTGTTCTGCATCACAAACCAGCTGTCTAGCCCACTGAGCTAAAGCAGCCTGGCTTGTATTACATAAATATATAACATATATAATATACAGCATATATAATATATAAATATATAACTCCTTATACAACATAAATACTGTGGTTACAACAGCAGGCCAGAAGTTGGATTGACAAGTATTTCATTCCTGACTTGCTATTATCTATAAGACACATGTCAGGAGTTTAAGGCAATACTCTTCACTTCCCTGGATGGTTACAGCTCCAATAACACTCTAGAAGCTTGACACCAACGGGCGGGATTGAGAGGTTTGGGGATCTATTCTTTGGGGGCAGCTTCTCGAACTTGGAGGGGTTGGTGGAGGAATTTGAGTTGCCCGCCGGGAATTTGTTCTCGTATTTGCAGGTGAGGGATTTTGTCAGTGAGCAGGTCCGACCTTTCCCCACCGGCCGCCCCAGGGGCTGCAGGACAAGGTGGTGTCACAAACAGGGGTAGGTGAGGGCAGAGTTTTGGAAATTTATAAAGAGTTTATGGACTGGCAGGGAGCCCCGCTTTGGGGTAGTGAAGCGTAAGTGGGAGGGAGAGTTAGGGAGGGCGGTGGAGGCTGGGGTGTGGGAGGAGACTCTGAGGAGGGTGAATGCATCCTCTTCGTGCTAGGCTTAGCCTTGTTCAGTTCAAGGTGGTCCACAGGGCACACATGACCATGGCCAAGATGAGCAGGTTTTTTGAAGGGGTGGATGATAGGTGTGGGCAATGCGCGGGTGGGCCTGCGAATCATGTCCACATGTTTTGGTCCTGTCCAAAGCTTGGGGAAATCTGGCAGGGGTTCGCCGATGTTATGCCAGAGGTTTTGGGGGTGAAAGTGGTCATGAGTCCAGAAGTGGCTATCTTTGGAATGTCCGAAGACTCGGGAGTCCAGGGGGCGACAGAGGCCGATATCTTGGCCTTTGCCTCCCTGGTAGCCCAGAGATGGATCTTATTGGAATGGCGGGCCCCGGGGGTGCCAAAATCATCGGTTTGGGTGAGTGACCTGGCAGAGATCCTCAGACTGGAGAAGATAAAGTTCCCCTTGAAAGTGCCTGTGGAGGGGTTTGCCCAGAGATAGCAGCCATCCATCGACAGCTTTGAAAATAATTAAGATGTCAGCAGTGGGGGTGGGGGGGGGGGGGGGGGTCTGTTAAAAAAGGAGGTGGGGAGCAGGAAGTGGGACAGTGAGGCGTTATGTTTTGTTTATTTGTATTTCTGTTTGCTTGCTTATTTTATGGTTGTGTTTGATGTACATATAGAAATGCCTCAACAAAATGTTTTGCAAAAAAAAATGAAGCTTGGCACCATCAACAGCATGCCTTTCCCTCCTTATGGAAGAGCAGATGAGAGAAAGATAGCGAGCAAGAGGGGGCCTTCCAGAGATAATGCAATTTAGAACTCAAGGGAAGGAAGCACTGAAATTAAGTGTAGTTACGGGATCCCTTGCTGTTAGAGGCAGGGAGCTTTTGATACATGTTGACAATAGTAAATAAAAGTCACCTGGCACTCAACCATGTTGAATTTGTTTTAATGGCAAATGCCATATGATTATTTCATAATGATAACTTGTAACATTCTTTCTTTGCCATGACTAATTCATCTTATATCTTCCAAAGAATCAGCAGACATACCAATGGAGATAGCAGGCAATAATTGCCTCTGAGGAACTGACGGTGCATCACCATCACAGGGCTCATTCAGACCATGCACCAGCTCATATATTCACACCTTGTGGGGGGGGGGGGGGGGGGGGGGGTGCAGTTGAACCAGACTGCAGGCTTTGAACTTGTGACTGACACTTCACAAGTGAGCAAGCGCTCAAGGGACAGCCATGGAAAGTACACTGGAGAGGGTGCAGCCCTCTCCAAGCTCTGCCAACTGTTGCCTGACGCCAATTGTTGAAGAGGAAAATCATTTGAGCAGCAGTGATGTGCAATGTACTGAAATGCCTTTGAAGTCTATCTCAAGTATGAAGGGGGTGATGCTGCAAGCCAACGAGGTGTTGTCATCCCGAGATAGAATGACCAAAGCCATAAATCATCAATCAAGTGGGTTCATGTCTTGAACACAAACGTGCAGGGTAGATATCAACATGTCTGCCATCTTAAAGCGGCCGGAACAGGGCCAAACTGATCTACATCAAAGTGTTCTGCAGCATGGTGGTCGCAAAGTAATGTGGCAGAGCTATGCGAGGAATGATAGAGAAAGGGCTCATGGTAGCACCTGAAGTGCTTTCAATTTATCCAAAGCACTCGTGTCAGTCAGTATACCGTATGCTACCTCATCTCCGATTGTCCAGGTCTGCCCCTGCATAGGTGCAGGTGGATAAGTGGATGGCCACCAGCACAGTGGGCTAAATAGCTGGCTTGTAATGCAGAACAACGCCAGCAGCACGGGTTCAATTCCCGTACTGGCCTTCCCGAACAGGTGCCGGAATTTGGCGACTAGGGGCTTTTCACAGTAACTTAATTGAAGCCTACTTGCGACAATAAGCGATTATTATTAGGGCAGCACGGTAGGATAGCGGTTAGCACAATTGCTTCACAGCTGCAGGGTCCCAGGGTCGATTCCCGGATTGGGTCACTGTCTGTGTGGAGTCTGCACGTTCTCCCCGTGTGTGCGTGGGTTTCCTCCCGGTGCTCCGGTTTCCTCCCACAGTCCAAAGATGAGCAGGTTAGGAGGATTGGTCATGCTAAAGTGGGGTTACTGCGTTATGGGATTATGGTGAAGGTGTGGGTTTGGGTAGGGTGCTCTTTCCAAGAGCTGGTGCAGACTCGATGGGCCGAATGGCCTCCTTCTGCACTGTATGTGAAATCTATTTCAGGAGTCAGAGAAGGAGTGTGGCCAGCCTGGGGTCTGGACAACCCGCCTGCCTCTACAACTGCTAAAGCCACACAGGTTGGAGAAAAAGGAAAATTAGGGCTTTGTAAAGTGAACAAAAGTATGCGTACGGGAATTTGAGAAAATTTTGGGGGCAATTCTGCGTGCTGCACCTGGCGCCAATCTCGCTACGTTAGGAGAATTATAGGAGAGCCCAAAATGGGATTTGCAGCAGGAACATATAAGCTTCCCATTCTCCCAGCCCGCTTTATCTGGCGTGACCAGGCTTTCGCCCAGGAAGAGTGAGAACCTGATCACAACTCATTTTTATTTATTTTAGTCTTAGTAGCGGTATTGAAATTGAATGTAGTGGCCTCCCTGTATTCACCCCGCCCCCCTCCCCAGCAGGAAGTCACCCGAACGCGAATCACTACCGGTCCCTTAAAGCGGGGACCAGCTGCCCTGTACATCAAGGATGATCAGGGAGGTGAGTACATTCTTACCTCCAGGGTGCTGGTGGGGAGGGGAGGCTCAGGCTGGGCTGGTGGAGCTCAGATTTGTGGTCTTTTCCAGGATGGGGCCATCCACTTCTCCACGGAGTCTTCCCTCTGTAGCCTTGAAAACCTTTAAACTCGTTCAGCATGTCAATTTCAATAATCTGTCAGATGAAGATTAAAGTCTTCGCTCGGATGTGTTAGAAACCTTCAAAGTGCCATTTTCACATAACTTTCATTCCCCACTAACTTTTTCAAGCCTCTAGGCTTGCTAAAAAGACTAAAAGCTTTGAACTGCATTGCTTACATTCAATTTCATTATCTTTTATAAGCCTTTTTATTAACAGGTTCAGGCTATTTTAAAGAAGGGCTTAGCTTTGTTTGTTTTTATAGCCCTGCATGGTCCATTAACTCTGAACTACTGGGCAGCACTGTAGCACAGTGGTTAGCACTGCTGCCTCAATGCTCCGAGGTCCCAGGTTCTATCCCGGCTCCAGGTCACTGTCCATGTGGAGTTTGCACATTCTCCCTGCGTTTGTGTGGGTTTCGCCTTCACAATCCAAAAGATGTGCAGGCTAGGTGGATTGGCCATGCTAAATTGCCCCTTAATTGGAAAAAATGAATTGGGTACTCTAAATTTATTTTTTTTTAAATCTGAACTACTTCCTCTTTTAAGTAGTTGTTGTTTCTGACTGCAATATTTTCATAGAGGCGATTTCTTTGTTCTTAGACTTTTCTAGAAAATGCTGGTGTTGTTTCTAACCACAGTTTTTTTTCTGCTGGGATTGCCTCTGTTCTGAAGCCTTGGAATGACCAAGTGCTGTGTCTGAGTGCTGCCCCTTGGCAGCCTGGCAATGTAACCTGGCAGTGCCTAGGAGACAGTGCCAGGTTAGCTCTGCTAATGTGTGGCCTGAACGGGGGACTGAGAGAAAGCCTTGTAGAGGGGGGCCTTTGGAAAACACTTGGCAGGGTGTTGCTCACTTGGGGGGGGGAGTCTTGCCAGCGATTGAGGGAGGTGGCCAGCAATTGGAGGGGAGGCTTTGCCAGTGATTGGCGGAGAAGGCCTTGAGGGCGATTGGTTGGGGGTGTTTGCCAGCAATTGGTGGGGTGGGGGGCTTGCCAACAAGTGGTGGGGGCAGTCTTTCCTTCATTTGGAGAGCGGGCCCTGCCAGTAATGCAGGGTGTGGGATAGCCTTGCCATGAAAGGAGAGAGTGGCCTTCCCAGCGATTATGGGTGGGGAGCCTTGCCAGCGATTGGTGGAGGGGAGCCATGCCAGAGATTGGGAGTTGGGGAGCCTTGCCAGCGATTGGGGGAGGGGAGCCTCGCCAGCGAGTGGCGGGGAAGGGGAGGGAGGGGCGGCGGTGCAGGCTGTGATGTTATTCTGATAAGCACCCCGATCTCTGGCCTTGCCACCGTCTTCAGGTCCCACAATGCAAATCACCCTTTTCTCCAAAAACGTTCCTAAATGTGACTGGATTGAGATTGGATCGTGCTGATCCACCCAGCGGGAATCGCACCTTGTTTCCTACTGGAGACCACATTTAGAGAAATCTTTTTGGTGAATTCCTTTCAGCACTTTCCCGCCTTGCTCATTCTTGTGTGCTGGGTCATAATTGACTTTCTAACTTGTTTGATGATGAATAAGAAGACATGAATGAATGTGAACCATTGTGGGGCGGAAGGTAGTGGCCATTGCATTTCTGGTAACATGGGACCTCTGCAGAATCCGAAGTGAATGGGACATTAATAAGAGCATTCCGGATATCAATGTGAGCAGTTGGGATGCATTGCACTCATCACTGTGTTCCTCCTCCTCTTCTTTCCTTTGAAAATCACCTGGCTTGGATCTGAATTCTTCACCCTTTTCCTACAGGTCCAAATCTTTCCAAGTTGCTGCGTTATTCAGTACACAGTAAACCACAACCATTCCGGAGTCTCTGGCTGGTGTTTACTGTCAGACACTTTCACATCTGTTACAGCACCTGAAACGCATTATCAGCATGTTGATGACTTATTTAAACACTCACCTGGTGGTGATATAACACTCTTGGGGAGGAGGGAAGGCATGTGGCACAGTGGTATTGTCAGTAGACTAGTAATCCTGAGAACCAGGGTCATTCTCTCGGGATCCAGGTTCAAATCCCAATGCAGTAGAGGGTGAAATTTGAACTCAATAAACATCTGGAATTCAAAGTATAATGATGATTTTTACATAGAATTACATAGAATTTACAGTGCAGAAGGAGGCCATTCGGCCCATTGAGTCTGCACCGGCTCCTGGAAAGAGCACCCTACCCAAGGTTAACACTTCCACCAGTAACCCCACCCAACACTAAGGGCAATTTTGGACACTAAGGGCAATTTATCATGGCCAATCCACCTAACCTGCACATCTTTGGACTGTGGGAGGAAACCGGAGCACCCGGAGGAAACCCACGCACACACGGGGAGTAAAAGGACATTAATGAACCGGTTAATGAAAAGGACATTAATGAATCAAAAAAAAACATCCGGTTCATTAATGTCCTTTTTGGAAGTAAATGGTCTGGTCGACATGTGAAATGTGGATTACTCTTGAATTGCCCTCTGAAATGGCCCAAGGTTTTCAGTTCAAGGGCAATTAGGGATGAGCAATAAATGCTACCCCAGCCAGCGACACCCAAATCCCTTGAATGAATTGAATTTTTAAATTAAAAAAAAAATGTTATATGAGCCACATTTGCAGAAGGTATCCCTTATCGCCTAGCAGACAAACCCTGCTTACAAAGAAGAGGCTCCTGGGATACCATCTAGTGCACATTGATGTGTTAGGCAGGTTGGTTCGACGTTGACTGCAACTGGATGCAGGGAAGCTAGAAACAAACGTCTGACACCGGAGATGATCCAACACTGTTTTATTTAACTATAGACAGCTGTACATGTTCAGCTGTGGGTTGACACTATACTAATCCAACTGATGACCTCTTACTGGCTCGACCAGACTTACTAACTACCGCATGGTAATACTGCCCATTGACTTGTGCACTCTGACTGTCTCAGTATTTGGGTCCTGAGAGAGCGGGAGTCTTAATGCTCTGTGGGCTTTATAGTGGTGGTGTCCTGTCTGGTGATTGGTTGTTCAGTGTTATGTGTTCATTGGTCATCCTGTGTGTCAATCACTGCCTGTCTGCATCTCATTATTTACATGAGTGGATGTTATGACACACATCACACACGTGTCGATGTAGGAACCCCCGAGGACGGGCCGACCACAGGGACTAGCTGCCGTCTGGATGGGTTTCAGGCTTCTGGAAAGGACGGTCTAATCAATTGTGGAGATGCAGTCTCAGAGCCTGGCACTGCATGATGGGGTGTTGGCAGCTGGAGGAGTTAAATTACCTGCAGGAGTAGGAGATGATGTCGACCATGCATGCCACCCAGGCCAACACAGTACATGTGGCATACGGGATGGAAGCCTTGTGGACGTTTCGGCCATGAGTCAGGATGTCCAAGGCCTGGGGCACTCTGTGCAGGCGGTGGCCATGGCCCAGGACATGGTTAACCTCTCACAGGCAGCCATGTGCCAAGGCCACCCGAACTCCTGAGCGCGGTCTTGTCACAGCGGGCCATGGCTGAGGACATTGGCGGCATCCAAAGGGAGGTGGCACGGTCACTGGCTGATGTGGCACAGACCCAGAAGGTGGTGGCACAGTCGCAGCGTGATGTGGCGCAGTCCCAGAGGGAGGTGGTCCACTCCCTGTGCTCCATGGCCACGAGAATTGAGACCCTTGTCGGGGTGGGCGTTGGCCTCCAGGACTGGCAGTGTCAGTTGGCGGGGAAGTCTCAGGGGTTAGCTCTACTCACACCCCCGTCCCACGGAGCAGCCTCGGGGCATTCGGGCACCCCAAGGGAGGAGGTGGTGATAGGGCCGTGCTGGTGTCAGAAAAGATCTGTGCCTCGGACTTTCTCCCCCCCCCCCACCTCCTGTCCTCGGTGCATCGCATGGGGGGGGGGGGGGACACCACACCATCTGCAACACCTGAGCAGCAACCGGGCCCACCCAGGCCTGGTCGCGCCAGAAGACGGCCGCCAAAGGGGACCACAGGGCGGGAATCGCAGCAGGCAGCCTCCACCCCCAATGTACGTCTGGGCATCCACCTAGGCGTAGCAATAGGACCTGTAAGGCCACAAAGGTAGACACCAGTTAAGTTGGCATGGATACAGAGCACAGTATGGTGATAGGGGCTAGGGCATAAAGTTGTATATATTTGCGCACAATGTTACAACCTGCCTTGGTGCTCTGTCAGAAGGGTGTGAGGGATTGGCTGGTCTGGGCTGGCAGCAGAGGGGATGGGGAAGTGGGGGGATGGGCAGACTTTGAAGTGGGTTTGACTCAGGGACTGCAGTTCAGTCAGCGCTCGCCCCTCCGGTGTCCCACCCCCATGCCACCCACCTCCCACTGTCTTCACCTCCGCCACTCCAGGGATTTAATGGGACTGTGTGATGGAATGGCCAGTTCACATGCAGTGATCACACAGGTGGACGGTGGAAAGTGCTACCATCGGCAGGAGTCAGACATTGGCAAATGATGTGGAGCACCAGAGCTCATTGCAGAGCAGGTTGTCATCATCCTCCATCCCATGGGCCATACCCGCTGTTACTGCCATCCCAGGGCCCATACCCTGCAGGGAGGAATCACAAAAAGGGTTGAAAAGGGAAGGGGGGGGGATGCGCAAGGAGACTGTTCATGGGAGGGGGTGGCTGGCTGGGGAGGGGGGGAGAGTATGGGGGTGGGATGGGATATACATACCGTTGGCCAGGCCCCCTAGTCAGTGAACCTGGAGACAATTAGAGTGTCACATGCGCCTTGGCCCTGGCACACATGTTGTGCGGCCTCCCGTGCCTGCCAGGGCCCCATGTCCTGCTCCATCCTCGCCTTACCCTGCATCTTCCTCATCGGATGAGGCCTAGCGTTCATCCCCCTCCTCCAGCAGGTCACCCCTCTGTTGCGGCCACCACCAATGTTGTGGCCACCACAATGTGGGAGACCCCTAGCGCTATACTGGGGTCGTTCCAGAGTGGTCGAGGCACCTGAACCACATCTTCAGCATGCAGAAGCACCGCCCAATCACGCCACTGGTCGCAACAAGTGCGTCATTCTAGTGGGTCTCTACGTCAGCCTGTGGCCTCCGGATAGGCATCATCAGCCACGCCCGCAGCAGGTAACCCTGTTGCCCAGGAGCTAAACGCTCAGCCAGGGCGGGATCCTCAAAGAGGTCAGGAACCATCGATGGTGCCAGGACAAAATCGTTGTGCACATTGCTGGGTATCGGGTGCAGATGTTCATGATGCGCATCTCATGGTCGCACACCAGCTGCACGTTCATCACGGGAAACCCCTTTTAGTTTGTGAAGACTGGCCTGTCATGGGCCGATGCTAATAGGGTGACATGAATCCCATCAATCAACCCCTTGGCCTGGGCATCCCGGTGATGACAGCGAACCCCACTGCCCGGGCATCCTGGTTGGCTCAGTCCACGTTCAATTTGATACAATGTGGCGACTGGGCATATTGGGCCTCTCTGACAGCCTGGATGCACCTGTGCACCGAGATCTGTGAAATTCTGGACAGGTTTACACTTGGCGCCTGGAAGGACCCTGTTGCATAAATGTTCAGGGCGACCATCACCTGAATGGCCACCGGGAGCAGGTGTCCTTCCCCATTCCTCCACAATGCCAGGTGCGCCTTGATTTGGTAGATATGTCGCACTGTCCCCCCTGCTCAGCCCAAGTCTTCAACGGCATGCCTGTTCCGGCAGATCCTCAAGGACAGGCTCTGTGGGTACACACGCATCCTCATGTAGCACCTCATTTGCACCTCCTCCTCCTTGGCCTGCTGGGCAGCTGGCTCCCCATCCTCACCAGGAGCCTCCTGTTCCTCTGGCGCAGGCTCCACTGCTGCAGCGTCCTCCTCCTCGAGCAGCCCCAGCTCATACAGCCTCAGGGCCGTGGTGGTCAGAATGAAGGCCACCATTCATAGAACATAGAATATACAGAGCAGAAGGAGGCCATTCTGCCCTTTGAGTCTGCACCGACCCATTTAAGCCCTCACTTCCCCCCTGTCCCCGTAACCCAATAACCCCTCCTAACCTTTTTTGGTAACTAAGGGCAATTTATCATGGCCAATCCACCTAACCTACAGGGTAGCATGGTGGTTAGCATACATGCTTCACAGCTCCAGGGTCCCAGGTTCGATTCCCGGCTGGGTCACTGTCTGTGTGGAGTCTGCACGTCCTCCCCGTGTGTGCGTGGGTTTCCTCTGGGTGCTCCGGTTTCCTCCCACAGTCCAAAGATGTGCGGGTTAGGTGGATTGGCCATGATAAATTGCCCGTAGTGTCCTAAAAAGTAAGGTTAAGGGGGGGTTGTTGGGTTACGGGTATAGGGTGGATACGTGGGTTTGAGTGGGGTCATCATTGCTCGGCACAACATCGAGGGCCGAAGGGCCTGTACTGTTCTATGTTCTACACGTCTTTGGACTGTGGGAGGAAACCAGAGCACCCGGAGGAAACCCACGCAGACAAGGGGAGAACGTACAGACTCCGCCCAAACAATGGCCCAAGTGGGGAATCAAACCTGGGACCCTGGCGCTGTGAAGCCACAGTGCTATCCACTTGTGCTACCGTGCTGCCCAATTCCTGGTTGAATTCCGCAGTCCATTGTCTGTAAGGGGTGACAGGCAGACATGTTAGCATGGTGTATACCCCCGTGCCGCACCAGGTCCATTGGGCTATATGGTGGCCCCAGCCTGCACTTCAGCCCCTGCCCTTGCAAGTCCCCTTACCCCCCCCCCCCCCCCCCGCCCCAATGACCCTCCTGCTCATTTCACCTAGCACTCTGCTCATCGCACCCCAACTCCTCTCTCTCGCTCACCAGCCATGGCACCTGTTTTCCGATTTTCAAAACCAGAAGTGATGCTTGCAGTAATTCCCCTTGGCACCGTCCGGAGGATCGGTGCTGGGGCTTTGCCGATTTTTCCCACGTAAAACGCCACGGATCATCCGGACATAGCCCCAAAATCGGAAAATCCAGTCCCATTTATGTGCAGTGAATGGTGCTCTTCACCTGTAGGGAGCCTGCCAAAGCAGCAAAGCTGAGCACCTGCTCATTGTGTCTGACATTGTCACAGGCAAAGTTGACTTGGTTGCCGGAACTAACAAACACCCCATCAGTGACCAACCTTTTGCCTTTGTTGGTGGCTGACCTGGATATCCATCTACGCCAGAATAATCTGGAAATAAAAATGATGAAGGCGGTGATCATTTTGACAGTCACTGCTGTCATGTGGCCAGCAGGTCCAGCAGATGGCAGATCTTCCTCCTGCAAGATGCCTATCACCATCTGACATGAGCCTCAGCACTATTGCACAGTGCTTTTCAGGTTTGTCAATTAAACAAACTCTGCCTGTTGATCATTTTTTGTCGGCAGTGCCTCCTGTAAGCTGCAACTCTCTGCTGATCCCTCCTCCTGTGTGCATCAGGGCTGTCACTTGTAAGTCATGAGTGTTGTTGGTCATTTTGATCTTTATCTGAGGTCCAATCAATGCAGCATAAGTGGCTGCCATTCTGATATGATCAAACACGCTTCCAAAATGTAGAAAGTAACCTTCAAAGTGCAACAAGTAACCTCTCAGCAAAGGTGGTATGGCAAACTGTTTCCCTCTGGCAGCGAAGAAAACAGTTGTCACGACTGATTATTTATTGCCATGTTTCTCTGACGTGGTTCAGCTCCCTCAATTTCTGTTCTACACTTGCTTTCGTTCCACAACAGAGTTTCAGGAAGCCCAGGGAACCTCTGAACCCAACGTTAAAGTCAAAAGTGTAATGAATGAAAAAATGAAAGTCACTTGTTGTCACAAGTAGGCTTCAAATGAAGTTACTGTGAAAAGCCCCTAGTCACCATATTCTGGCACCTGTTCAGGGAGGCTGGTACTGGAACAGAACCATGCTGCTGGCCTGCCTTGGTCTGCTTTCAAAGCCAGCGATTTAGCCCAGTGTGCTAAACCAGCCACATATGACAATTGACAACCTGTCTCTCCTGAGGAGTAGCTTGCACAGCTATGTGACCTTGAGTGAATTGCCAAAGTAGGAAGGTTAGGGCTGGTTTCCTCACAATTCCACCAGTTTTAGCACCTCGACCACACCCAAACCCATGTGCTCATATAGATTAAACTTTTGTCCCATGATCCTACAATTCTATGAAAGACACAAGGATCAATGATAACATGGGAACGCTATCACTTGCAAGTCACATATCGTCCTAACCTGGACACTATGGGCGCGATTCTCCAGAAAGGTTTCTAAGTGTGGTAGCGAGGCCAGTCCACTTAATGAGGGCCCTTGGGCTTCATGCTCGGCAGCTGATTCACTGGGGCCATGCTCGCCAGCCCCCCGCTAACAAGGTCAAGAAACACGTAAGCAGCACTTGCTCAGCCAATCCCACTCAGCTCGCAGCCATGGCCCCAAGGTTTGGAGATACAGACCTGGGGAGGCTCCTAGATGCAGTCGAGGCTAGGAGGGATGTCCTGTTACCCCAAGGGTTCCAGAGGGTGAATCACAGGGCAACCAGTGCCACCTGGGATGAAGTGGCCGCGGCCGTCAGCTCAGGAAGCAGGACCAGGAGGACTGGCCTCCAGTGCCACATGTAGGTCAATAATATACACTGGGCCTCACTCATGAGTTGACACTCCCTCCCTTGAATCCTTCCCACCCCCACAGACCAGCCCTCCAGCCTTCCATTTGCCTCCCCAATTCTCCCTCCACCCCCTCCCTTCACCTGCCCCCCAAACCCTTCCTTCACACCCCTACCCCAACCACTGTGAACCGATTTTCAGCTAACGATGCCCTCCCTGTCTCCGCAGGAGAGGCTGTCCCACAGTCGTTGGGAGAGGTCCCAGACTGGCGGAGGAGTGCCGGACATAAGAATCCTTATGACTTACGAGGAATGGGCAACGTTAGTGGCTTCTGGGTCACATTCTGGTGAGCACCACATAGTCGCTGATGCACATCAGGAGGAGGCAGGAACGCTGAGGCACGACAGCAGTCGGAGAGGCTGCTCTATCCCAGGATCCAGCTGGGTCCCAATCAGATGCTGAGCCTCTGGAACATGTTTACCCAGAGCTGATGGAGATGTTAGGGAGCAGCTGGGACATTCAGAGGGAGATGTCAGCAGGTCAATACCCGATTGGAGGAATTCCCAAGGCCACGGGCACAGGAGATGGTGCCGGCAATGCATTGCACAGAGGCCAACACTGATAGGGTGGCGACCGCAGTGGCGAGCCTGGCACACAATGTCAACAGCATTAGTGGAGGCATCCAGGGCGTGGCTCAGTCGGTGGCGGCCATGGCTGAGGGCCTCGGCAGAATGTCCGCCTCGCTGGGGGTTGTGACCCAGTACCAGGCTGACCTTGATGAGATGCTGAGGGAAATATCTCGGTCTCAGATGGCAATGGCCGAGGCACTGCGGAGCGTGTCCCGGTCACTGAGGAGCATTGTCGAGGGCGTCGGCACTCTGGTGCAAACATTGGGGAGCCGCCAGGGCTGGCAGGGCCAGAATACCCAGGGGCAGCCGGCGCTCAATCCTGCTGACCCTCCGTCCTGAGGTGAATCCCAGGGCCCCATGGGCACCGACCAGGAGGATGGGGCGTTGGGTGGGAACCCGGACCGGTCCTATGGACTGGCAATGGTAGCCACTAGCTCCCCCAAGATCCACTCCTCTGATGAAGCCGCGTCTCGCAGCCAGCACACTGAAGCCGGGGCTCTCCGGCCCTAGAGTCCCTAGAGGACACCCGCTAGTGGCATCAAGGCCACATGACGAGGCAAGCAGTTGGCTCCATCCACCTCTGATGTGCATCCTGGGGATACACCTAGACATAGTGGTAGGGCAAGGAAGGCTAAGTATGTCGGGGTCACTAAGCATGCACTGGGGAGTGTAGGTGGGGGGGGGGCGGGTAAGGAGCAGAGTGTGTGTGGGAAGGAGTGAGGGAGGGAGAGAGGGGTGGTCATTTCCTCGGTTGCCCGCAGCAACCCATCTGCCAGCTTCACGTTTTTCAAAAGGAGCACTAATCAGCGCCAGCGTGACCACTTGCTGGGGAGGCCACTGGATCACGGAGGCCAACGGATATGAGGTGGCTCCCGTTCGTTGTATGGAAATAGGATTTAAGGGGCGATTATTGGTTTCTCGGTACACTACGGCGGGATTCTGATTTTGCCTACTGGTACGGGCCGGTTGCATCTTAAACGGTTTAGCACATGGCGCAGTTCTCGTTTTTGGCCTTTCTCGCTGGAGAATCACGCCCTATGTTTTTATAATCGCGAGGTAAATGTGCTGGAACTTCCACCATTATGTGAAAGTAGTTAGCAAATGGACTGTCGGAGATCAAAAGTAAATCCCCAGCAGCACTTTCTCAGGGCAATGAGGCAATAATTCTGCAAGTTAGTGTTACTCATAACTCAAGTATAAAAGTCATTTTCTCATACAGAGTTTGAGTACTGCTGAACAAAAAGAGACTTTTTAATCAAAGCTTTTCATCTTGTATTCAACAAGACATTTGCAAGAATACAATGTTAGGGAAATCAAATCAATTATACTGTACGAGAGGAGAGTGTTGATTGGTTGGGATGTGGACTCTGATTGGTAGAGACATCGCACTGAGGAATGAACCAGCAAATGGCTGTCACTTGTTTTGTTTAGCTGCAACAGGCGCAATGTGTGTACGTGTTCTTTCTGCCTGCAAAGAACAGGGTCATGTGTTCTAATGTATATAGCTTCCAGCACACATAAATGCACCACACTGCGAGCCCGACTGACAATCTGAAATTGGTTGTAAATAGGTTAAATACTTAGCACACTGAGGATTATTTAGCAAATGTTGTCCAATTGTGGAATTATGTCTGGTGTTGGACACTATGTTTCGTGTTTTGCAAGCACGGGCTTGTTGAATAAAGTCTGTACATTTCCCATTACGAACAGTGGAAAGCGCATGCTGTTTGCTACCTTGTCATTCCAGGGTAATACAAGGTAGACTGGGCACCTTTCAGGGATGAAAGTGATGGAATTCGGCCCGTTCATGAGTTTGCCCTATTTATAATTTCAGGGCCTATTTATAAAATTGCCGATAAGACCAATTTTATACCCTGTAGAATCGTAAGAATCCCAATGTGTACATTGACCAATGAAGATAGCCTTGTAGTGGACTGTGGTAGAGAACCCATTGGCATATTTCTCACCTAGTGTGTCAAGTTAATTTGACCGCCCCATTTCAAATGTGAATTTAAGCAAAAGCTGGAGTCCATTCAGACATGTAAGGAAATTTGTTCAACATGCACGCTTGTTGATGAAATAGGGAACATCAAAGGCTTCCTGTGGGATAATGGCTACCCTAATCATACAATTTTGCACTGTATATAGCACAGATTCTTGAACAGGCCCAAGGCCATCACTTTCGACGCTGAAAAGTGTCCAGTCTACTTCAGATTACCCTGGAAGAGCAAGGTATCTCAAAATGTGAGCAACAGGTGAAGTTTGCTGTTTCACATTGCAACCATTCAGTAGCAACATGGGTGGTATTCACCATTAATAGGATGCCAAAAATATGTTCTACCTATCACGCAAATGTGGTATCTGAATTTCAGTGGCATTGTGATGCTATGTATATCTGCCATAGATCCCAAAAAAGGGTGGATAGTATCAAACGGCTTGTTCCTTCTGAGGTTTACAAAGGACAAGGTCCAGAGAGCACCCAATCGACCGTGCTTGCAAAACTCAAAACACGCTATTGAACATTAGATGTGACTCAACAATTGGACATTTGCAAAATAATTTTCAGTGTGCTCAGAATGACACTGACAGCCAATTTAAGATTGACAGTCAGGCTTGCACGTACTTTATACTATACACTAATACACATGGTCCTGTTTTTTGCAGACAGAAAGAACATGTGGCGTGGTTTCTGAGGCATGGGCGTTAGTTACGGTGCGCTGGGATAATCCGGCGCAGACATATTTAATGAGCCTCATGGCAGATTTAAATGATATATCTTGATCTCTCTCTATGAAATCTCCCTCGAGGCTCCCCTTGCCAATTTGATTAATCCAGTCAATATGCATGTTAAAAACACCTATGATTACCGTTGTGCCCTCTCACAATCCCTCATTATTTCTTGGTTTACATTGTGCCCCACTTTGCTCGGGACCTGTAAATTAGTCCGACCAAGGGTGTTTTTTGCCTTGTTTTTTATTTCCACCCATATCAAATCAATATTTTGACCCTCAGTGACAATATAATTTCTTAATAAGGCCTCAATGTCATATTTAACCAATAAAGCAACTCCACCTCCTGTTCAATCCTGTTTGCATACTGTGTACCCTTGGACATTCAACTCCCAATCCTGGTCCTCCTGCAACCATGTTACAGTAATCCCCACCAAATCATACCCATTTCTCTCTATTTGTGGCGTCAACTCATTGCCCTTATTCCGAATACTGCGCGTCTTTAGGTACATGGGGCGGGATTCTCCCATTCGGCGGCAGAGTGTCCATGCCGTCGGAAACGCAATCGCATTTCACGATGGCGTGAACGGGCCACTGGGAGTACCGATTCTGGGCCTTACAGGGGGCCAGCACAGCGCTGGAGCAGTTCGCGCTGCTCCAGCCTCCCATCCCGTCGCGAGCTGTGCACCACGGGATCCACGCATGCGCAGTGGGGCCGGCGTCAACCCGCGCATGCACGGTAGCCTCCCTCAACGCGCCAGCCCCGACGCAACATGGCACGAGAGTTCAGGGGCCGGCGCGGAAGAGAATAGGCCCGGGAAGCGAGAGGCTGACCCGCCGATCGGTGGGCTCCGATCACGGGCCAGGCCCCATCAGAGGTCCGCCCCCGGGGTCGGAGCCCCCTCACCCCCCTTGTAGTTGTAGTTATACCATTAGTTGCAGTTCCTACAGTTAGGTTCCTGACTATTCCTTTACTCTCTACCCTGTTACTTGCTTTTTGAACTGTAATGAGTTCTCCTGAGGCCGTCTCTCTTGCCCCATCTGCTAGTTTAAAGTCCTTGTGACCGTCCTATTTATCCTTTATGCTTGAACACTTGTCCCAGATCAGTTCAGGTGGAGACCGTCCCAACGTATAGACCCCTCCTGTCCCAATACTGATACCAGTGCCCCATGAAATGGAACCCCTCTTTCCCGCACCACTCCTTTAGCCACGTGTTTACTTCCCTAATTTTCTCATCCCAATGCCAATTTGCACGTGGCTCGGGTCGTAATCCAGCAGTTAGAAAGCTTGGGGACCTATTCTTTAACTTTGTTCCTAGTTCCTGATAATCCCCAAAAAGGTCCTCTTTCCTATGTTGTTTGTTCCAACTTGGATCACAGCAACTGACTGGATCCTATGTTTTGTTCATACGAAGTATCAGTTATCTCAATTAGGGTAGTTGTTAAAGTTTTTAATGATGTTAAGAACTTGCTGTATTCCGAATGCTGTTGTCGAGCTCTTTACTATGGTCAAGCTGTCTTCCTTCCAAGAGGGGAAGCGTGACAACCTTTGACCCAGAAGACAGTACAGTAAGGAAAGCATGCAATTTATTTTCTGTTCAGGTTGTAATTGTTTTTAATAATGTTTGAAAAGGACAATGTAGCTGGCAGCTACGAGGGAGAGCTGGAGGCAGAAGGCGATCAGCACACAGATGCAAGAGCCCTTGGAGGCACTGTGTGAGTGGGTTGAAAAGTGGAAGGCTGTATGAGTAGCTTGTGGACACGAAAAAGCTGGGTATTTTCTCAGGAGTAGATAAACCGTGAACTGAGGAGTTATTGGTTGGTCAGTTGAAAAACGCATCATTATGGTCACGATCCAGGTAGGGACACTTTGTAGATGTGCACCTTGCTGATGGTAATCATATCTGTGAAATACAGAGACAAAAGCTGTTGTCGAAGAGGGCTTCCTGTGTGAATA
The DNA here is from genome assembly GCF_902713615.1 of Scyliorhinus canicula. NCBI lineage: Eukaryota > Metazoa > Chordata > Chondrichthyes > Carcharhiniformes > Scyliorhinidae > Scyliorhinus > Scyliorhinus canicula. The sequence goes on along the minus strand of NC_052155.1, from coordinate 158,108,062 downwards.
TTATGGAGCTGTTTTGCTATGTATTGCCGTACATGCTGGAGAAGAATGCTTGGGGTGTGTCAGACTTATCTTTGTTATATTTAAAATTGAAATATACCTTTCTGTTTGAAGTAAGATTGCCTGTTAATTCATGTCCAGATTGCATTGGTTCTGACTTTATATTAAAGTAAAGATTACAAAAAATGGTGATTTTTATTTGGAGGTTGTTTGGTAAACTCGTTATTATGGTTTAATGTCTCCCCCACTGGGATCGTACAAAAACTGGGAGACTTTCAGGAAGTGTACCTCAGGAAATTGTGACCAAGGGGTGGAATTTTCCTATTTTGAGAATTCCAGTTGTGGGGGCAGGAATGTCGAGTGTTTCCCACTGAGGAGGCTGACAGGGAAACACAACAAAACCTCCAGCCCTGGCCTGACTAATTATACACTCGGGTGTATTACACCATACTCGGTAACGGTAAAGTCCTGGATGGCGCATAATTTACCAGTGTGTCCAGGTGTCACTATTGAAGAAAAAAGGTGAACATCCTTAAAATAAAGAGAGATCTCTAGGAGCACTCTAAGACCAGGAGATGGACCTCTTGAGACTGAATTTAGATCTCCAGGAACATTCCGAGGCTGGAAGATGGGCTCCCTCGAGGACACACCGCTCTGGAGTTCCAGGGTTGTGGGCGACCTCCATCCTGAACTCCAAAGGCTGGGCTTCCTGCAATATTCTTCCCCCTGGAAACGTCGACGGGGCATGGGATATTTCCACCCAAGGAGTCTGTCATTTCCTGTTGAACAAATCATAGTGTGCTAGCATGAAAGTCCAAGCTCCTGGCATTTTAGCCATTTACTTTGTGATTGGAGCTCTGGATGTCATTCGGCAATGTATTTATAATCGAGGCGATAACAATCTCCCCTATTGCTTCCAGACCACTTATACAGATATCACTTTTACTGACCAATGTGACCTTCTCACATATGTGAAATGTAAAATTGTAATTCTGGTTCCTGAAAATTGCCGTCACTCTCATTAGAGGAGTGGGGCTTCAAAGAACCTGCACTTAATAAAGATGAAAAGTGGCTGTGATCTAGTCTCATTCTGCAGATCCTGAAAAGGCAGGCCAAAATCATGTATAATTTATTCATTGATCAGAAAAGATTTTAATGCAGTGGGTAAAATGAAGTAACACATTGTAATACATTTATTTTAAAAGGAACGACATAATAAGTTATATGTGAATAGTATTAAGTATAATTCACTGTGAAATTAAAAATCTGGAGTTAATTTTACTGAAGGTGAAAGCACTGTAAAGCTATGAAGCCTGTAGGGTATGTGTGTAACTGCCCTTCATTACTCCTTACTTGTGCTGTATCCTTCATGTACGCTCATCGTTACAAGTTTCCTCATCATTTTGGAAATGCTTAATGAAAAAGATGTCATGATTTTCAAAGTTGCAAAGATTTGTTCAGTGCTATTTAGGCTGTTGCTAGTCAGGCACTAAAGATGGCCGTCCTCTCTCTCTCTCTGTCTATGCAGGTGTCATTTCCTGACAGATCTCGCTATAATGTTGTATGCAGATGTATTTTGTAAACTTACTTACCATTGTGTAAGTAATCTATTGCCATCTCTTGTTGCTAAAAGCCTCTCCAGGTTCCTTTTGTTACTGTTTTGGGTTCACATGCTTAATGGCCCATAATTTGCGATCACACCAGAACAACGGCCCTGGATACTGACCTCGAAGAAAGCTGAGTTGAGAGATTTAACAATATTGGTGGCGAGGACTGTGCCTGTTTCAACATGCAATTGATTGCGGCGGAGTTTAATGAGGACTTCCTGTGCCGAGCTGCAGTAATGGCATCATCTAGCTGTCGAGGCAGCATGTCAGAGAGTTCTCAAAGAGAGCAACCATTTTGAAAATTTTGCAGAGAGTGAAATAAAGGTTGGAACATACAGATAGACTTTGGGACATGAGGAACAAATATCATGAACAAACTTCAAAAGAAACAATTGTTTTTTAAAAATCTAGTAATTAATCATAATGAAGTGATCGAACCATTAATTCTACGGACACGTGCTTGTAGGATTAGAATAGCGGTTTTAATATACTTACAACAGAGCCAGCCTGTTAGCCGTTGAACTTTCGGTGAACTGGCTGGCTGACTCTGTGGCACGGATCTTTATACAGCAGCTCCAGGGGGAGGAGTTCTGGGCGGAGCCAAGGGGGAGCCCAGTACAAACTCTCGAGTTACTCCCAGAGCTACTCCCCCTGGTGGTCAGGCAGTGCAACTGCAATTACAATATCGGTACATATATATACTGGGAACAGAGTGACATTGGTAACTTATAATACCGTGTGAATCTCATTCACCACATGAAGTTTAATAACATTCTATAATTTTTTAAGCGCTAGATCAATTGTTGCCCCTGTGGCAATTCAGATTGCCATTGAAAGCTCGGTTTTTTTCTCATTGAATAAAGCTTAACGTTTTATGACGTTACCACAGTGCTATGGGAGCAGAAAAGAGGAAAAGCTCTCAGCAGATCGATTGATTCCACTGACTGCTGCCTCGAGGGCGGGGTGGGGGTGGGTGGGTATTGTGAGGGGTTGCAGCCCATGGTGAGGAAGTAAGTAACAGACTGAAACTTTAACGCATGCCATTTATCCTGAAGTTTGATCAAATTCAGAGAGAGTGAAAGTGAACGGTGACAGTTTGGCATCAAAAATCCTGCAAATTCCAGGCAATGTATTCTCTCCAATACAGATGACACTTCGTGGAGTTTATATCCAGAAAACAGAGAAAAACAGGGAGCAGGTAGATCCTGTTTTGTTACCTGTGTGGTAGGCAACATGTGCTCCTCAATCCTTGGCTAATGAAGAGGTCTTCTGAATCTCGATGAAGAAGACTCAAACTCATCCAGTAGTAACAAAAGGTTTATTGACTAACTAGAACAAGAATTGCATGAGTTCTTTACTTTAACTTTGATACTAGTGATAAGGTTAACAAGATCTAACTACAGTAACTATACGTAACTCCACTAGCCATCTGAACTAGTCTGCTATTGCCATGGTCACAGTGCACCCCCGAGAGAGTCAGAGACCCAATGTGGTTGCCTTTTATACCCCTGTTGGTCCGGCCCTCTAGTGATCATGTGGTGCTACTGATTACACATTAACCCCTTGTGTACATGCACATATCGAGATCACTACAGATCCCAAAGCCATCCGTAAACATTCAAATCCATTAAACAGGCACTGGAGTGGTTTGGAAAATCAGCTAATCAATCCTCTGTCCTGCAATATTCACACAGCACAACATGTCAAATTTTGAAAATAATTTGCTTGCAGAGTACTTTTTATCCAAGCAAGTGTGTCTCACTGATCATGCAAATATATACAAATTTCAATCCGTTGTAATTTTTGTTGCTCCTCAACAGCCAAAATACTAGAATACTGAAATATAAACAGAAAATGCTCAACAGGTCAGCAAGCATTGAGTGACAGAGTCAAAGGGTTTGCGTTACATATTGGTGATCTTTCATCAGAACTGGAGAACATTACAGATGTAATAGGTTTCAACAAGTGTAGATGCAGTAAGAAATCGGAGAGAGAGGGGAAGAACAAAAGTGAATTTTGTGATAGGATGGGAGGCAGAAAGGATTAAAATGTGCAAGGCAAAAGGGTGAGGTGTTGGGACAAGCATTTAAACCAAAGATGGATCTAGAGGAACTGTAAACAACAACTGCAGAATCAATATCAGCAACTGACATCCAAAAGGAAAAGAGCCGTGATTATGATCTGAGTCCTCAAGCCAGTATCCTGAGCCCAACCCACCCTCAGTTGCTTCATCACCATCCCTCCAGCATAAAGGTTGGAAGTGGGATGTTTGTTGATGATTGCACAGTGTTCAAGTGTATCTACAACTCCTCAGGGAGTAAGGCGCTTGATGCCTGGATGAGCAAGGCCTGGACAACACTCTTGGGTTAAACGGTAAGTTATCTTCAAACACACAATTAATGTGCCTGACAATGTCTGTCTGTCGGTCTGTCTGCCTGTCTATCTATCTATCCTTCTATCTGTCTATCTATCCTTCTATCTATCTATATATATGTAGACGTACCTACAGTCCTGCAGGTCCTCCCTGGGTTGCCCTCCAGCCCCTCTTGGTGTGGTGCCTCCTCGTCCTCCTCGGTGGCCTCATGTTCCACTCCCTCCACCTCCAGCATGTTGCCCCACTGCTGTGCCAGGTTGTGGAGGGCACAGCTCACCACAAATTTGGCGACCCTCTGGGGTGTGTGTGTGTGTGTGTGTGTGTGTGTGTGTGTACTGGAGTGCAACACTGGAGCTATCGAACCGTAGCTTGAGCAGTCCTATGCACTGCTCAATGACAGCCCGGGTGCCCACATGGACCTTGCTATATCGGGTCTCCGCATCGGTCACCGGCCTCACTATTGGCATCATTAAACTGGTCCTCAGCGCTTATCTCTCAAGAGCCACCTGGTCACCCTGGGGTATCCCTCGAAGGTGCTGGGGTTCTCCGACTGCCCCAGGATATAGCTGCCGTGTACACTCCTGGGGAAGCGTGCAAACACATGCATGATCTTCAGGTGGTGGCTGGACACAAGTTGGATGTTCAACGAGTGGAACCCCTGCCTGTTAATGAAGGACATTCCTTATGCCCCGATGAGTGCAGGGTGACATGCATGGCATCTATTTACTCCTGGACCTGGGGCATCCTGGTGATGGTGGAGAATCCTGCTGAATCATGATGGGCTTGGCCCAGGTCAAAGTTTATATAGTCAGCTGCCCGGGCAAACAGGGCACCGGTAACATCATGGATGCACTTGTGGGCTGTTGGATGGGAAATGCTACACAAATCCCCGCTCTAGTCCTGGAATGATCCTGATGGATGGGAAATGCTACACAAGTCCCCGTTCTAGTCCTGGAATGATCATGAAGCGTAAAGGTTCTGGGCTGCAGTGACCTTGACGGCCACTGGCAGCGGGTATCCTCTTCCTTCACATGGGGCCAAGTTCGCAAGGTCTCCTTGTTGAGGCGGAGCCTCCTGCGGTACATGCTGCCCGTCATCTATTTAAATGACCAGCGACGCATGTACACCTTGGGCCGTCACCTGCCTCCCCCTTTGGATCCCTCCCTGGCCTGATGGGCAGCCGGGTCCTCAGGGTGTGATTGGGGTCCTGACAGGGTTTGCCGCCTCGAGCCTCTGTCGATACTACTACCCCTGCCTTCTCCATCGTCTGCCCACCTGGTCTGTCACCAGCACCGTGATGGCAGCCTCCGCGGAGTCCAAGCTATCATCCATTTTGTGCAATATCTGTCAGGGATATTGGTAACGGGGCAGCTCTACCTACCACCTATCTGTCTCCCTGACCACCCATATCCCCCACATACTGTGGAGGCCTCTGGGCGCATACCTGAAGATTATTGCAGATAGAGAATTGGCAAACATGGTAATTAGAGCACATCACAGCCCCCAAGTGGATTCCCGTGGGAGCACGTGCCATGTTGCACATGAGAGTTATTGCTTAGCATTCCAGTCAGGCAGTGAGGCCTGGAAACTCTGCCGGAACACCAGAGGCTGCAGCAGCACAGAGGCAGATGGCAACATCCAAACACACAAGAGATGGGCCTCAGCACTGGGGAGATCCCCGCAACCAGAGAGTGGGTGGGTGGACCGGAGAGGGAACCAGGGCCCAGACCAGGTAACGTTACCAGGGGGTGTCTGGGGTACAGGGTCTGGGCTCTGGTGCCCGGGAGTGCCCACTGCAGCGAGGGGCGCATGAGTAGAGCATGTTGGATGGCACTTTGAGGGATGACAGGGGTACGAGGAGGGGGAGCCATGGAGAACCAGAGGGTACCAGGCTGGGAGCCAACGCTGATTCACTGTCCCTCACCCCTTGGTAAAATTGGTAAAACTATTTTGTGATGTCACCGCATCACTCGGATCCTATGATTTGAAAATTTATGAAAATTTATCAAATTAATTTTCATCGATACTTTCCTGAAGTAGTTACGAGCTGAACTTTCAATTATTGCAGCAAAACAACTTACTCATAGTCTCTTTGCTCAGTCAACACAATACTGTTGCTTACTGTGAAAAGAGATGAAATCAGCTGGACATGAAATTGAACTGAAGTACTGCGGCTTTAAGTAGCAGATCGTAGATCCAGAGGCCAAATCAGTGTGAAGGTAAGGTAGGCACAAGTGGATTGAAAGTGAAATCTTGGAGACACAGGAATATTCATACAATTAATCCAGCCTTTGTAATGTTGTATCTACTTTTATGTTTTTAATTAAGCCAGTTAATGAACAAGTGTTTCAGAAAAAAAAACTGATGCTTATGCAAAAACAGACTGTTATCGAATTGTGAACCATTGCACTACAAAGCCAGCAATTAATCTTGTGGGACAATGGCACGGTGTGGCAGTAAAGCTGGCAGCTCATAGCAGCACATTGACACAGGCAATAATGCAGCCGGCTTCTTTCTGGCCAATAGTATGATATTAGAATGTGGGCTGCTGTGGTCTTCAGGTACAATTTTGTTTAATGGCTGCTCAAAAGGCTGATGCAATGAATCAATCAATGACCAATTGACAATAAAAGTAGCTAGTGTAGAAATGACGATGTATAAATATATATATATTTTTTTAAATGTAGACGACCCAATTATTTTTTCCAATTAAGGGGCAATTTAGTGTGGCCAATCCACCTACTCGGCACAGTTTTTGGATTGTGGGGCGAAACCCACGCAGACACGGGGAGAAGGTGCAAACTCCACACGGACAGTGACCTAGAACCGGGATCGTGCTGCCCGGTATAAATATATGCATACATACATATACTTCACTACAATGGCAAATAATGATTTCTATATCAGGTAATTTCTAGAAACTTTCTATATATATATAAAGGGATGGGATATGGGATAGGGTGGAGGTTTGGGATGCTCTTTCTAAGAGCCGGTGCAGACTCGATGGGCCGAATGGCCTCCTTCTGCACTGTAAATGTGAGATGAGATATACATATATATATATGTAGAAAGTTTCTAAAACTCCATCAAATTAGGGCACGGAAGACATCTTGCATGAAGATGTGAAGCATCCTTGTGTGGAAATTGTCAACAGCATTTTCTGTCTTCTGTTTGCTTCTCAAGGATATTTGGAAGATCATGGCAGAAAGTTAAATAGCCATCAGTCCCTGGAAAACTTGCACTGAAAGTGCTGAAAATAGAATTTGCTGGAGATGGTCATTGCCTGGCACTTGTGTGGTGGCAATGTTACTTGTCACTTATCAGCCCAAGGGGTGTTGTTCAGATCTTGCTGCGTTTGGACACAGACGGCTTCAGGTGTCCGAGCAGTTGTGAATGGTGCTGGCCACACACATCACTGCACATCTCCACTCCCGAATTTATGAAGGAGGATAGGTCACCGATGAAGCAGCTGAAGTTGGTTGCACCTGGGCCATTTCCCTGATATCATGATATGGATCAAGTTGGAAAGCTGAACTGAATGCTGCTGTTGCTATTGTGGAAGGCTCCAATCAATTGGACAGCATTGGCTAACCTCATGCAGCAGAACATGAGGCAAAATTACATGAAGTATCCCCTGTTTGGACTATATAAAGGAAACATGCAGAAGTTACAGGTAAATTAGTGGATTATTACTTCTTACTATTCAAATTGGAAATTTATTTTCCTGAGTTCCACAGCTGTTGGAAATGTAATTAAACAGACAGAGGTCTGGCTAGTCTTGAACTCCTTTTGTTGTTGCGATTTTTCACAAATTAATTGGCTCCAGACATGTGTGCCAATGATGTCCTGTGTTCCTCATTGAGACCATTGAAGACTTTACCGATAGACTGGAAATCCACTCCCTCATCACATAACTCATTGCCAGGGTGACCACGTCTCATAGTGAGAATTCAGGGACAGTCTGGCATGGGGGATCCATTCGAGTGGTGGTGGTGGTTGGGGGGGAAGGGGGGGGGGGGGGGGGGATTGAGAGCAGGAGCTACGCATGCGTGACATTTAAAGGACCATTAATGTGAGAATCAGCAGTCAGGAAGTACCCGACCCAGGAGACAGGACAATGGCCTCAAATATGGAACCAGCCCAGAACATAATGGACAGTAGGACACCCTGTTCATTGCCACCACCAGCAACATGTCATAAAATACTGTGCCCATTACCCAGTAACTACAGGACCATGCCCATTAACCAGTAACTACAGGACTGTGCTCACTACCCAATAACTACAGTTCCGTGCCCATTACCCAGTAACTACACGTCCGTGCCCACGACCCAGTAACTACAGAACCGTGCCCCTTACCCAGTAACTACAGGACCATGCCAAAACCCATTACCTACAGGACCGTGCACTGTTAGCCATTAACTACAGGACCGTGCCCATTACCCAGTAACTACATGACCGTGCCCACTACCCAGTAACTTCTGGACCATGCACACTACCTGGTAACTACAGGTCCGTGACATTACCCAGTAACTGCAGGACCGTGCCCATTACTCAGTAACTACAGGACCGTGCCCATTACCCAGTAATGACAGGACCATGCCCATTACCCGGTAACCACAGGACCATGCCCACTACCCAGTAACCACACAACCATGCCTACTACCTGGTAACTACAGGACCATGCTCATTATCCGGTAACTGCAGGACTGTGCCCAATACCCAGTAACCACACGACCGTGCCACTACCCAGTATCTACAGGACCATGCTCATTACCCGGTAACTACAAGACCGTGCCCATTACCCGATAACTACAGAACCATGTCCACTAGCCAGTAACTACAGGGCCATGCCCATTACCCGATAACTACAGGATTGAAGGGATGAATACCTCGTTCATATGGGGAGGGAATGTGACCAGAATTAGATAGGTGCCACTGCAGAGGGGAAGGCAGGCAGGGGGTTTGGGTCTACCGAACCTGATGTATTATTACTGGGCGGCGAATGTGGAAAAGGTACGGAGCTGGGTAAGAGCGGTTGACTCCCAATGGGTCAGAATGGAGGTGAGTTTGTGTAGGGGGTCGGGATTGAAGGCGCTAGCAACAGCGCTGCTCCAGACTGCCCCGGGGAGATACTCAGGGAATCTAGTGGTAATAGCTTTGTTGAGAATTTGGAAGTAGTTTCCCAATACTTTGGGTTGGGGCAGGGTCAAGGGAAATGCCGATTCAGGGGAACCATGGATTTGAGCCGGGGGAGTGGGATGGAAATTTTGGGAGATAGGAGGAGAAAGGAATTAGGACACTAAAAGATTTGTTTCTTGGGTGTCGGTTTGCAGGATTGAAGGAGCTGGGAGCGACGTATGGGCTGGAGCAGGGGGAAATATTTAGATACATGCAGGTTTGAGATTTTGCCAGAAAGGAGATACAGAGCTTCCCAGTAGAGCCGGCTTCCACATTGCTGGAGGAGGTGCTGACGACAGGGGGACTGGAGAAGGGGGTAGTGTCGGCGGTTTATGGGGCTATTTTGGAAGAGGAGAATGTTCCACTGGAAGGGATCAAGGCAAAGTGGGAGGAAGAGCTGGGAGAGGGTATGGAGGAGGGGTTCTGGTGTGGGTGAACGCCTCCACCTCGTGTGCGAGGTTGGGGCTGATACAGCTGAAGGTGGTGTACAGAGCATACCTTACAAGGGCGAGGATGAGCCGGCTCTTTGAGGGGGTAGAAGATGTTTGTGAACATTGCGGGGGGGCCCCGCAAATCACGTTCATAAGTTTTGGTCCTGTCCAAAGCTAGATGATTACTGGAAGGAGATGTTCAGGATAATCACTAAAGTGGTGGACGTGAAACTGGACCCTGGCCCTCAGGAGGCCATATTCGGGGTGTCGGTCCAGCCGGGGTTGGAACGGGTGCAGAGTCAGATGTTGTAGCCTTCGCCTCATTGATCGCCTGAAGATGGATGCTGTTAGGGTGGAGATCAACCTCTCCACCCTGTGCTCTGGCATGGCGGGGAGACCTGCTGGAATTCTTGACTCTCGAGAAGGTCAAATTTGAACTGAGGGGAAGGATGGAGCGGTTCTACAATTCATGGGCGTTATTCATTGTGCACTTTTGAAAATTGGATTACATCGAACAGTGGTGGGGGGGCTAGGAGGGTTGGGGCAAAGGGCACAGCATGTGATAATGGGTGTCGTGTTATCTACCCTGGGGTAACATGGACTGCAACTGGATGCAGTTTGACTGTAAAGCATACACCAGACTTAGACATTGGTTCAATACGATTTACTATATAATAGTAGGAAACCTCCCTCTAGTGTTCTGTCTGGTGATTGGTTGTGCTTTGTCCTGTGTGTTGATTGGCTAACCTGGGTGTCTGTCACTGCCTGTTTTTCCCTCATGTGCATGGGTGCATATTATGACAATGGTGACTATGGATGATTACTGATTCCTTTTTGTCATTTGTTTATGTTAACATGCAGGCTAATGTTTGGGGGTTTTGGTGGGAGGATGGGATAGTTGTTATTTATATGGGGATTAACATTGCATTCGTTACTGATTATTGTTTATTGCTGGGTGTAAATTTGTGAAAAAGGAGTGTAAAAATATTTACAGAAAAAAACTACAGGACCGACCCAGTAACTACAAGATCCTGCTCAATACCCAGTAACTACAGGACCGTGCCCATTACCCAGTAACTACAGTACCGGACCCAGTACCCGATAACTACAGGACCATGTCCATTACCCAGTAACCACAGGACCATGTCGATTACCCGGTAACTACAGGACCATGCCCACTACCCAGTAACTACAGTACCGTACCCACTACCCAGTAACTACAGGACCATGTCCATTACCCAGTAACCACAGGACCATGTCCATTACCCGGTAACTTCAGGACCATGCCCACTACCCAGTAACTACAGGACCATGCCCACTACCCAGTAACCACAGGACCGTGTCAATTACCCAGTAACTACAGGACCATGTCCATTACCCAGTAACCACAGGACCATGTCGATTACCTGGTAACTACAGGACCGTCCCTATCACCCAGTAACTACAGTACCGTACCCACTACCCGATAACTACAGGACCATGCCCACTACCCAGTAACTACAGTACCGTACCCACTACCCAGTAACTACAGCACCGTGACATTACTCAGTAACTACAGTACCGTACCCACTACCCGGTAACTACAGGACCGTGCCAATTACCCATTAACTACAGGACCGTGTCCATTGCAGGGTCACCACAGGACCATGCCCACTACCCAGTAACTACAGGACCATGCCCACTACCCAGTAACTACAGGACCATGTCCATTACCCAGTAAGTACAGGACCGTACCAATTTCCCAGTAACTACAGGACCATGCCCATTACCCAGTAACTACAGGACCATGCCCACTACCCAGTAACCACAGGACCATGTTGATTACCCGGTAACTACAGGATCGTGTCCATCACGCAGTAAGTACAGGACCCTGCCCACTACCCAGTAACCACAGGACCATGTTGATTACCCGGTAACTACAGGATCGTGTCCATCACGCAGTAAGTACAGGACTGTGCACACTATCCAGTAACCACAGGACCATGTCGATTACCTGGTAACTACAGGTAATGTGCGCACTACCCAGTAACTACAGAACCACGTTCATTACCCGGTAACTAGAGGATCATGCTCATTACCCAGTAACTACAGCACCGTGGCATTACTCAGTAACTACAGGACCGTGCCCATTACTCAGTAACTACAGGACCGTGCCCATTACCCGGTAACTACAGGACTGTGCCCATTACCCAGTAACTACAGTACCGTGCCCATTACCCAGTAACTACAGGACTGTGCCCATTACCCAGTAACTACAGTACCGTACCCATTACCCAGTAACTACAGGCCTGTGCCCATTACCCAGTAACTACTGGCCTGTGCCCATTACCCAGTAACTACAGGACCGTGCCCATTATCCAGTAAGTACAGGACCATGCCCAATACCCAGTAACTACAGGACCGTGTCCATTACCCAGTAACTACAGGACTGTGCCCAATACCTGGTATCTACAGGACGGTGCACACTATCCAGTAACGACAGGACCATGCCCATTACCCAGTAACTACAGTACCGTGCCCATTACCCAGTAACTACAGTACCGTACCCACTACCCGGTAACTACAGGACCGTGCCGATTACCCAGTAATTACAGTACCGTACCCACTACCCGCTAACTACAGGACCGTGCCGATTACCCTTTAACTACAGGACGGTGTCCATTACCCAGTAACTACAGGACTGTGCCCAATACCGGTATCTACAGGACTGTGCACACTATCCAGTAACCACAGGACCATGTCGATTACCTGGTAACTACAGGATCGTGTCCATTACCCAGTAAGTACAGCACTGTGCGCACTACCCAGTAACTACAGAACCACGTTCATTACCCGGTAACGAGAGGATCATGCTCATTACCCAGTAACTACAGCACCATGCCCACTACCCGGTAACTACAGGACCGTGCCCATTACTCAATAACTACAGCACCGTGACATTACCCAGTAACTACAGGACCGTGCCCATTACCCGGTAACTACAGGACCGTTCCCATTATTAGTAACTACTGGACGGTGCACCATACCCAGTAACTACAGGACTGTGCCCATTACTCAGTAACTACAGGACCATGCTCATTACCCAGTAACTACAGGACGGTGCACCATACCCAGTAACTACAGGATGGTGCCCATTACCCAGTAACTACAGGACCATGCTCATTACCCAGAAACGCCAGGACCCTGCCCATTACCCGGTAACTTCAGGACCATGCTCAGTACACAGTAACTACAGAACTGCGCCGACTACCCAGTAACTCCAGGACCATGCCCATTAACCGGTTAACTACAGGACCATGTCCACTACCCAGTAACTCCAGGACCATGTCCATTACCAGTAACTTCAGGACCATGCCCATTAACCGGTTAACTACAGGACCATGTCCACTACCCAGTAACTCCAGGACCATGCCCATTAACCGGTTAACTACAGGACCATGTCCAGTACCAGTAACTTCAGGACCATGTCTATTACCCAGTAACATCAGGACCGTGTCCATTACCCAGTAACTCCAGGACCATGTCCATTACCCAGTAACTCCAGGACCATGCCCATTAACCGGTTAACTACAGGACCATGTCCACTACCCAGTAACTCCAGGACCATGTCCATTACCAGTAACTTCAGGACCATGTCTATTACCCAGTAACATCAGGACCGTGTCCATTACCCAGTAACTAAAGGACCGTGTCCATTACTCAGTAGCTACAGGACCGTGTCCATTACCCAGTAAGTCCAGGACCATGTCCATTACCAGTAACATCAGGACCGTGTCCATTACCCAGTAACATCAGGACCATGTCCACTACCCAGTACCTCCAGGACCATGTCCATTACCAGTAACTTCAGGACCATGTCTATTACCCAGAAACATCAGGACCTTGTCCATTACCCAGTAACTAAAGGACCATGTCCATTACCCAGTAACTCCAGGACCATGCCCATTAACCGGTTAACTACAGGACCATGTCCAGTACCCAGTAAGTCCAGGACCATGTCCATTACCAGTAACATCAGGACCGTGTCCATTAACCGGTTAACTACAGGACCATGTCCAGTACCCAGTAAGTCCAGGACCATGTCCATTACCCAGTAACTCCAGGACCATGCCCATTAACCGGTTAACTACAGGACCATGTCCAGTACCCAGTAAGTCCAGGACCATGTCCATTACCAGTAACATCAGGACCGTGTCCATTACCCAGTAACTAAAGGACCGTGTCCATTACTCAGTAGCTACAGGACCGTGTCCATTACCCAGTAACATTAGGACCATGTCCACTACCCAGTAAGTCCAGGACCATGTCCATTACCAGTAACATCAGGACCGTGTCCATTACCCAGTAACTAAAGGACCATGTCTATTACCCAGTAACATCAGGACCGTGTCCATTACCCAGTAACTTCAGGACCATGTCCATTACCCAGTAACTTCAGGACCGTGTCCATTACCCAGTAACTCCAGGACCATGTCCATTACCCAGTAACATCAGGACCGTGTCCATTACCCAGTAACTCCAGGACCGTGTCCATTACCCAGTAACTTCAGGACCATGTCTATTACCCAGTAGCTACAGGACCGTGTCCATTACCCAGTAACTCCAGGACCATGTCCATTACCCAGTAACATCAGGACCATGTCCATTACCCAGTAACATCAGGACCGTGTCCATTACCCAGTAACATCAGGACCGTGTCCATTACCCAGTAACATCAGGACCGTGTCCATTACCCAGTAACTCCAGGACCATGTCCATTACCCAGTAACTCCAGGACTGTGTCCATTACCCAGTAACATCAGGATCGTGTCCATTACCCAGTAACTACAGGACCATGCTCATTACCCAGTAACATCAGGACCGTGTCCATTACCAGCAACTACAGGACCGTGTCCATTACCCAGTAACATCAGGACCATGTCCACTCCCCAGTAACTCCAGGACCATGTCCACTCCCCAGTAACTCCAGGACCATGTCCATTACCAGTAACTTCAGGACCATGTCTATTACCCAGTAACATCAGGACCGTGTCCATTACCCAGTAACATCAGGACCGTGTCCATTACCCAGTAACATCAGGACCGTGTCCATTACCCAGTAGGTACAGGACCGTGTCCATTACCCAGTAACATCAGGACCGTGTCCATTACCCAGTAGGTACAGGACCGTGTCCATTACCCAGTAACATCAGGACCGTGTCCATTACCCAGTAACTCCAGGACCATGTCCATTACCAGTAACTTCAGGACCATGTCCATTACCCAGTAACTAAAGGACCGTGTCCATTACCCAGTAGCTACAGGACCATGTCCATTACCCAGTAACTCCAGGACCATGTCCATTACCAGTAACTTCAGGACCATGTCCATTACCCAGTAACTAAAGGACCATGTCCACTACCCAGTAACTCCAGGACCATGTCCATTACCCAGTAACTCCAGGACCATGTCCATTACCAGTAACTTCAGGACCATGTCTATTACCCAGTAACATCAGGACCATGTCCATTACCCAGTAACTAAAGGACCGTGTCCATTACTCAGTAACATCAGGACCGTGTCCATTACCCAGTAACATCAGGACCATGTCCATTACTCAGTAGCTACAGGACCGTGTCCATTACCCAGTAACATCAGGACCATGTCCATTACCAGTAACTTCAGGACCATGTCCATTACCAGTAACATCAGGACCATGCCCACTACCCAGTAACCACAGGACCATGTCTATTACCCAGTAACTAAAGGACCGTGTCCATTACTCAGTAGCTACAGGACCATGTCCATTACCCAGTAACATCAGGACCATGCCCATTACCCAGTAACATCAGGACCGTGTCCGTTACCCAGTAACATCAGGACCGTGTCCGTTACCCAGTAACTACAGGACCATGCCCACTACCCAGTAACCACAGGACCATGTCCATTACCAGTAACTACAGGACCATGTCTACTACCCAGTAACTACAGGACCATGTCCATTACCCAGTAACTCCAGGACCATGTCCATTACCCAGTAACATCAGGACCATGTCCATTACCCAGTAACTCCAGGACCATGTCCACTACCCAGTAACTCCAGGACCATGTCCATTACCCAGTAACTCCAGGACCATGTCCATTACCCAGTAACTCCAGGACCATGTCCACTACCCAGTAACTCCAGGACCATGTCCACTACCCAGTAACTCCAGGACCATGTCCATTACCCAGTAACTCCAGGACCATGTCCATTACCCAGTAACTCCAGGACCATGTCCATTACCCAGTAACTACAGGACCATGTCTATTACCCAGTAACATCAGGACCGTGTCCATTACCCAGTAGCTACAGGACCGTGTCCATTACCCAGTAACTCCAGGACCATGTCCATTACCCAGTAACATCAGGATCGTGTCCATTACCCAGTAACATCAGGACCATGTCCACTCCCCAGTAACTCCAGGACCATGTCCATTACCCAGTAACTTCAGGACCATGTCCACTCCCCAGTAACTCCAGGACCATGTCCATTACCAGTAACTTCAGGACCATGTCTATTACCCAGTAACATCAGGACCGTGTCCATTACCCAGTAACTAAAGGACCGTGTCCATTACTCAGTAGCTACAGGACCGTGTCCATTACCCAGTAGCTACAGGACCGTGTCCATTACCCAGTAACTACAGGACCATGTCCATTACCCAGTAACATCAGGACCATGTCCATTACCCAGTAACATCAGGACTGTGCCCACTACCAAGTAACTACAGGGCCATGCCCACTACCTGGGGGATCTCGCAGGTAATCTCTCAGTGAACCACCAATCGCCAGGGTGTTCAATTCTCAGGGTGCACTGGAGAGGATGTGGGGGACACTGATAAATTCAACTCGAGGCCTGGGTGAGCTGCAGTCTTTCAATCTCATGGGGAGGGGCCTTGAGCAAGCCTTACCTTCCCTTCATGTGTGGGCCCTCCTTGATTTAAGGGGGTCTGAAGGCTACCATACTCACCATGTCCTCCTCGCTGGGCTTGTGTCCAAATCACTGCTGAGGGAATGCTCGTGTTACTGGGAGCTGGAAAGTGGGTGGGAGGAGGTGAATACAGAAGGTCAGCACTTGGGTCAACTGTGAGGTTCCTGGATGGGGTTCCATGAGAGGCCAGGCAGTAAGGGCAGAGTGGGGGACTCAGGAATGGGTTGCACCCCTGCTTCAGAAGGCAAGATAACCCTCTCACTGGGGGAGGACAGCTGTGGGTAACACCCCACATCAGGTAGCACCATCAGGATAAAAGGGGCTAAGATGCACGGAAGTTCAAATCCAATTCTCAAAGATGTTTGGCTATCAGGAATTAGTGTTGGGCTGGTGGCTGCTGACTGATGGAAGGCTGGTCAACTCTGCAGCATTTGTGACCTGGGAGAATGAGGGTGCCCTCCAGGGATGTGCTTGTCATGCAAAGTGTAGGCTTCACTCAGATCAGCTATGCTTTGTCTGAACAAGAGGTGGTTACTTTCCTGATTAGTCAATGAAATCTTCAGAGCTAAACATCAGTGTCACTGGTTTGGAGTCAAGTTCTTTACCCTTTGGAAGCATTGTCTCTGGGCATTGAAATCAAATGGTTATACAAGCATTGACATTACATAGGTGACACTGATGTGTGCCCCCACTCGAGGTGTCTTCCATCAGCACGGTAGCACAAGTGGATAACCCTGTGGCTTCACAGTGCCAGGGTCCCCCGCTGGGTCACTGTCTGTGCGGAGTCTGCACGTTCTCCCCGTGTCTGCGTGGGTTTCCTCCGGGTGCTCCGGTTTCCTCCCACAGTCCAAAGGCGTGCAGGTTAAGTAGATTGGCCATGATAAATTGCCCTTAGTGACCAAAAAAAGTTAGGAGGGGTTATTGGGTTACGGGATAGGGTGGAAGTGAGGGCTTAAGTGGGTCGGTGCAGACTCGATGGGCCGAATGGCGTCCTTCTGCACTGTGTGTTCTATGTTTTATCACTCATGACGGGATGTGTCTTTGAGGACCCTCGTGTGGATGCATATGCTTGTCCCATGCATCCACTTAATACCCTTTCACCTATTGCCAGGGTTGAGGGGGTGGAGGAATGGTCAGGGGTAAGAAGACTCTCGAGGGTCCATGCGCCTCATCCAGGTGGCGTTGAGAAGGACAACTGGGGGAAGTGACTATAGTGTGAGAGGGGAAGTTGTGAGGCTTAGTGGAGAGGCACTCACTAAGGAGGAAGCACATGGGTGGAGGTCCCAGAAGCGTGATGGGCTGAGGGTCAGGGCTTTTTCAGGAATCCTCAACAATCACTTTGCTGTTCTCTTCTTTTCAATGCCTGCTTCTGGAGATTCATGGAGCCTGTCGAGTTGGCTTTTGTACTAATATCGATCGAGCAGCAGCGGACACAGCGATGTGCTGCTGCACACAGCCAGAACCAGTGCCCTGCATGGGGGGCGGGGGTGAGGTGGTTGGAGGTTAGGTCCATGACTGCTCCAGGAGCAGTACCCCAGAGAGCCAAGGTCTTTCGATG